>NC_053157.1:135314088-135675377 GCF_016835505.1 Polypterus senegalus
TTGGGCCACCCTTAGCAGCAATAACTGCAATCAAGCGTTTGCAATAACTTGCAATGAGTCTTTTACAGCGCTCTGGAGGAATTTTGGCCCACTCATCTTTGCAGAATTGTTGTAATTCAGCTTTATTTGAGGGTTTTCTAGCATGAACCGCCTTTTTAATGTCATGCCATAGCATCTCAATTGGATTCAGGTCAGGACTTTGACTAGGCCACTCCAAAGTCTTCATTTTATTTTTCTTTAGCCATTCAGAGGTGGATTTGCTGGTGTGTTTTGGGTCATTGTCCTGTTGCAGCACCCAAGATCGCTTCAGCTTGAGTTGACGAACAGATGGCGGACATTCTCCTTCAGGATTTTTTGGTAGACAGTAGAATTCATGGTTCCATCTATCACAGCAAGCCTTCCAGGTCCTGAAGCAGCAAAACAACCCCAGACCATCACACTACCACCACCATATTTTACTGTTGGCATGGTGTTCCTTTTCTGAAATGCTGTGTTCCTTTTACGCCAGATGTAACGGGACATTTGCCTTCCAAAAAGTTCAACTTTTGTCTCATCAGTCCACAAGGTATTTTCCCAAAAGTCTTGGCAATCATTGAGATGTTTCTTAGCAAAATTGAGATGAGCCCTAATGTTCTTTTTGCTTAACAGTGGTTTTGCGTCTTGGAAATCTGCCATGCAGGCTGTTTTGCCCAGTCTCTTTCTTATGGTGGAGTCGTGAACACTGACCTTAATTGAGGCAAGTGAGGCCTGCAGTTCTTTAGACGTTGTCCTGGGGTCTTTTGTGACCTCTCTGATGAGTCGTCTCTGCGCTCTTGGGGTAATTTGGTCGGCCGGCCACTCCTGGGAAGGTTCACCACTGTTCCATGTTTTTGCCATTTGTGGATAATGGCTCTCACTGTGGTTCGCTGGAGTCCCAAAGCTTTAGAAATGGCTTTATAACCTTTACCAGACTGATAGATCTCAATTACTTCTGTTCTCATTTGTTCCTGAATTTCTTTGGATCTTGGCATAATGTCTAGCTTTTGAGGTGCTTTTGGTCTACTTCTCTGTGTCAGGCAGCTCCTATTTAAGTGATTTCTTGATTGAAACAGGTGTGGCAGTAATCAGGCCTGGGGGTGGCTACGGAAATTGAACTCGGGTGTGATACACTACAGTTAGGTTATTTTTTAACAAGGGGGCAATTACTTTTCACACAGGGCCATGTAGGTTTGGATTTTTTCTCCCTAAATAATAAAAACCATCATTTAAAAACTGCATTTTGTGTTTACTTGTGTTATATTTGACTAATGGTTAAATGTGTTTGATGATCAGAAACATTTTGTGTGACAAACATGCAAAAGAATAAGAAATCAGGAAGGGGGCAAATAGTTTTTCACACCACTGTGTATATATATATATACACACACTGATAGAAAATGAAGCAAATCACATGGAACAAGATAAACTACAATTATAGTGTGTTTATTTTCACAAAAACTCTTCTTTTAGTCTTCTGAAAAAGTAATCCACCTTGTTTAGTGAAACCTTGCAACTAGTCAAACGCCTGAAAGGTCGCATTTAACCAGTGATATTGAGGTGGAATGTTTCTTGATCAAGTCCCCTTTAAAAAGAACCTACCTCAAAGCATAAGTCATTGTCAGAAAATGAGCACACTTAAAACACTTTTCTGTTCATTCATTATTACCTCAGATTTTGCCAGAAGCAATGGGATAGGGCCATGGACGTGCTGCATGTTTGCATGTCACGTGTCAACATTGTGGTACGCATTGAACCCAGTATCCTTGTTTTGTCTAAAATGCAGTCAAGATTTCAGCAAACTGGCAGAATTGCCCAAGATTTGATTACTTGTGAGTGACCACACCAGGGCTTGACCAACAAATCTGATTGTTCTTTTTGAGAGACTTTATAGATCTGCCATGTATACTGCTGTAGAACCATCCAGCAGACGCAATGCCCATATCAGTCACATGATAGTGAATTACATCTTCGTACTGCAGGCCTCTGAGTATGGTGACCAGTCAGTGGCTATCTTGCCATACCTAGTACACAATCTGACCTTACAGTAGGACAATGCCAGGCCAGATGCAACTACTGTGGTCACAGTAGCCTTGAGAAATGAATGCTGATGTGCAGTTGCTGCTTTCTCTCCTGCTCTTAACTCCTTAGAGCACCTTTTGGATGCCCTGCATTTGTACACCCAGAGGTGTCATCTTCTTCATGCCAATTCCCAGCAGCCTAATCAGGCCCTTCTGTAAGAATGAGATAGCATCCTACTTTAGATTCAGAGTCTCATTGGCTATATGTGCCAAAGGTGTAAAGCAGTGATGGTTGCAAGAGACAATCACACAGTATATTGAAGAACTGCAAGACCGCTACTGTTAATATTATGTTTTGTTTTCTGTTTGTTTATTGTTAATTTTAGCAGTGAAGAGTGGAATTTCAGTCCAAGTTCATTTTTCTATTAATATAAACATAATAAACATGTATAGTATTGCAGTGGTGCTCAACAAGTTAGATCAGCCAGGGAGTCTCCCAAAGAATGAGCTGGTGTTACATCATAAACAGCAGAAGCACCTATAAAAACAGCAACTGTGCACATTCGCATGTGCTTTTTCTGTCAAGTGTGGCAAGTGATGAGCCGTCTTTTAAATGATAGCGAGCCACCTTAAAGACCCAAGAAAAGACCTGAGAATCCAGACTTTGTGTGCAGACGCTACAGAATGCAAATTGAATGTGTATGTATTTGTGTGTGTATTTGTATATGTATTTAATGTACATTGTAAACTGTTTTTAGAGCCACTGCTCTTTTCAGAATCATATCTGACAGCACTTCTTAATAATTTAAATTCCCCACAGATGATGTGCTCTTATATGCAATAATCTGTTTTGTGTGTTTCTGTGTGTGTATGTATTTATTTAGGGTTGTTTCACAAGCTTCCCCTGCTTATCTATCTGAACATGTGTATCCAGAGTGTTTATTCTCTAACAGTGGGAGTGGTTTACTCTGCAGCCAGTCATTGCATTCCTTCCACTCCAAACTGTATAGCAGTAATGAGAGTTAAAGTCTCTAGAACAGGAACTGGCATGAAGAGCTGGTGACATCATAACCTTCTTGGCAACTAAGCAGCTAACATGCTGCTTTCCAGGATGGGGGGCCCCTGTGTTTCTTGTTTTTTCAAAGAGCAGACAGCCTATCTTTGCAGCTCATTTTAAATCTCGATGGGAGAAATGTTTTTAAAGTTATAAATAGAAGTTAGAAAGTCAAGTGAGCACACAAAAACATAAATGAAAACGGACTAAATTCCAGTAATAATAACAGGGAACAAAGTTTTATTGAAGCTGGGAAATGGCACCATTGTTTAGCTGGGTGGCTAAGGTAAGCGCAAATCCTCCCTTGTTCTGCAATAAAATATTATTTGTGTTTGGTTTGTTGCTACTGATTATTTTGCTGTATTCAGATGCAGTTTTTCGTGCTGTGATGTTGATTAACAAAAGTACTTAAATATTTGCTTGTGTTATTAATGAATACATTAGAAAACTTATTCCTTCCCTTTTTAATGTTCTGAGAATTTTAGGTCAGTGGTAAATTTATGCTTGAAAAAGAAGGCATGGTGCTAGTTTTGTTTGTGCTTTTTGTATTATTTTCTACAAAGGGAGAATGCAGCACCTAAGGGAAGATTTAATTTACGCACTGAGACAAGCTCCTGCAAGATTCAGACCCAGTCACTCTAGAGACACTTAAAACTGGTAAAACAAGTCTGCCAGAGTTTTCATTGTTACTTATTTTTGGTAAAAGTGACAGTGGTAAATCTTTTTTTGTTTACAAAGTGAGGCCATGGCTGGTTATCACTCAAAGCTGTACATGCTGTATTGGCTGAATTTGCTTTTGTTTTTTTTCACTTCTGTTATTCCTTGTTTAGATAGCTCTGTTTTTCAGTATTTTGTAGTACAGCTAAGATTGAAGTATTTAAAACATACAACATGAGATAATTTTATATGAAGTGAACTTGGATATAGGAAGACTGAAGACTGAAGGCTGAAGACCAGTAATTTTTTTCTGTTAATTCTTTTGTACGTGTGCAAATTAGAATTAGACAGTGGAAAAATTCTTTCACAAAAGCAGTTTTAAACATAGCAGAAACACTAAAAATAAGAAAGATCTAAAGATGTTCTTTTAATCAGTTAGGGACAATTTTAAGACATTAGAAGCTGCTGAATAGTTTGCACACTCAACAAATTAGAATCTGAATCTGCTAAGCGGATGTAAGATATGCCCTGAGGCTGGCACGTGAGTGAGTGAGTATATAGACAGACAGAACTTTATTTGTTCCCAGGAGGAAGTAAATAATTAAAAAGTAGATTAATAAGTAAACAAATAAATATACGCACACACCAGAATGACTATAAAACAAGAAACTTAAAAAGAAAGAAAATAAAAATTCTGACTTGGCTATTGGTGTAAAGGAGACCCAGCAGTGTTTCTTGACACATTTCTGCTGAATAAAAGTACTCAGTGTTAGTGTGTCAGAAAAAAGATGTACAACATTGTTCATAATGACACTCAGTTTTTTTTTAATTCTCTCTTTCGCTACTACCTTTGAGGGTCCAGAGTACTTACTATAATTCATATTGCCCTTTAATTTGTCTGTATTTATATATATATATATTTATATATATATATATATATATATATATATATATATATATATATATATATATATATATATATATATAGGGCAGAGTGGTGGCTCTGAGGCAAAGGATCTTTTACAGAAGCTGTTTAAATAATTAAACATTAAAGAGGTGGATAAATAAGTAAGTAAATAAATACACACACACACTTTGGTCTGGACATACACCAGAATGAGTAGGAAGCAGGAAAATTAAAAAGAAAGAAAAGGTTTTAACTTGGCTGACACATTATATCAACATAATATGTTCTGTAATGACTCCCTATTGGTTCCCATCTTACGCCAGATGCTGCTAGAGTTGACACTATCTCCCTGAAACCTTGATATGGATATGCTGCTTAGAAAGTGAATAGATAGAGGGATGAGCAGAATATGATCGATACATTACAATACCATTGTCTGTTGTCTGTTGAATTTGGTGGTTGTTCAAAACATTTTTGTCAAGGTCAAAGCAGAATGCTGTGTTGCTGATGCATTTCCATGAAACAGTTTGTAAAGCCTTCGTAATTACCCAGATTTATGCCTTAATTGGTCATAAAAATGTATTCTGACCTTCAGTTAAATATCAAAAAAAAAGAGAAATAGAACTAAAATGAATAATTCATAATGAATTGTGTTTTTCTTGTCATACTAAACACATCATTTAAACATATTACTTTACTTTTGTGAAAGGATGTTTTAAAATTGTCCCTGGAAGCTAGTGAAGTGATTTATGAACTGAAGTATTATGATCTTACTTCTTAATGATCCTTGCTGCCTTGTTTTGAATCATTTGTCCTGCCATATGTGAATAGTCTGAAACACCTGACCTTAAAACAACAAATTAGCGAAACATTGTTTCCAGATCCTGGAACTTAAGAAACCATTTTCATTTCACAGTATTACTAAGCTGGTCAAAGTAGGTTTTAGGAAGCGTACAAATAAAATGACTGAAGGTTAAACTTGTGTCAAAACTGAATATCAGATGGAATTTCAAACACCACACAACCACTAACCAGGCCAGGATTTAATCACAGGCTTCTTCAACTCTACTGAATGAACCAGCCTGGCTTTCTGCCATTTACTAGTTTGCATACAGAGCGAAAAGTGTGGTGGAGGATGCCACAGCAACAATTCTGAATTTACCTTATAAACACTTGGAAGGATGAAAAAAGCACAAGATTGCTGTTAATAAATTTGTCATCCACTTTTAACACAATTCAGCCTCACATTTTAGTTGATAAACTGATTGATAAATTCCTTTTGGATTCTGGACTTTTTAATTAATGGAACACAAAGAGTGCTAGCGTTAATGACTGTTTTTCTGATAGCCTTAATATAATTATTGGGACACTCCAAGTTTTCTATCTGTCTCCTCTTCTATTTATGCAATATAACATTGACTGCAGTAGTTCAAACAAACACAGACATATCCTAAAATTTTCATATGACTCTGTCATTGTTATTTTCTATAAAACAAGGAGGACATTCATAGACCTGTTGTTGATGAGTTTGTTCAATGTCGTGGTTCCATTTACAGCGAAATACCTGTAAGACAAAGTATATGTTTGTAGATTTTGTAGATTCATTGATAATAGGTTAACCTTTGATCTCAATACAAAAACAATTTGTAGCGTGTAGAAACTTTTCTTTCTTAAAAAACTCAATTGTATAAAGTGGAGAAAATCATAATGACATATTTTTGTAAGTCCTTTTATTGAATCTGTTGTTATATACTGTATACAGTATGTTGGCTTGTTAACATTCACATTAAGAATATAAACTATCTTAACAATATTTTAAAAAATATCAGTAAATATATTTGTTTGCAGCAGACTTTTGTCACTGAGCTATATTACAGACAGGTATAAAAGAAGAGTGACTCGATTCTGTCAGTCAGTAGCCACCCTACTTTTCCAAAATATCAGCTGTTGCTATCATTCTGCAGATTTAGGTTCTCAAGAATAAAGAGCAACAGACGTAAGAACTCTTATTCCTAAAGCATTTTCAATTCTGTTGCTTGTGGGGATGCTGCTAAATACTGAATTATTATTTTGTATACTATTAAAGAAAAGCCAGGCAAAATGACACCTTATATTGGCTAACTAAAAAGATTACAATATGCAAGCTTTTGAGGCAACTCAGGCCTGAAGAAGGGGCCTGAGTTGCCTCAAAGCTTGCATATTGTAATCTTTTTAGTTAGCCAATAAAAGGTGTCATTTTGCTTGGCTTTTCTCTACATTCATAATGGCTAACATGGTACAACACCATAGTACTGTATACTGTTAAAGATAATTATGACTATTTGTACTAATCTTGAGTGTTTGTACTAATGATGACACTAGTTTTCAGTTGTTGTGTCTTTGCTTATTTTCTTGTATCTGTGTAGCAGTTCTTTATGGTTTGTGCTTTCCTGCTGCAATCAAATTTCCATTACGAAATTTAAAGTTAACCTAACCTAAAGGAACTGAATAAAATTTCATGGAAAGTCCTCCAGAATTTTTTAATATAGTGTATATGTATATATATATATATATATATATATATATATATATATATATATATATATATATATATATATATATATATATATATATATATATATATATATATATATATATATAGGTGAGCCATTTATATGGATACACCTTAATAAAATGGGAATGGTTGGTGATATTAACTTCCTGTTTGTGGCACATTAGTATATGTGAGGGGTGAAACTTTTCACCAAGCACACCATCGTTTTTCTTGTGAAATTCCCAATAAGTTTGATGTGTCACATGACCCTCTTCCTATTGAAAAAACAAACGTTGGATCCAAAATGGCCGACTTCCAAATGGCCACCATGGTCACCACCCATCTTGAAAAGTTTCCCCCCTCACATATACTAATGTGCCACAAACAGGAAGTTAATATCACCAACCATTCCCATTTTATTAAGGTGTATCCATATAAATGGCCTACCCTGTATATGTATATATATATATTTAATATATATAGTAATTATTATCCACCACATGTTTTAATTTGGCTATTTCAACTTCTGGATTTTCCATGAAGATTTAAATCTATCATAGCATCTCTGGATTTTCCTGTGTGAGGGTAATTTTCTTTCTGTTATTCTGCTATTTCCACACCATTTAGCATTTGTAAGAGCATTAACTACTTTTTACCAGGAGATTTATGATTTGGTGGGTTAGCACCAAAGACTGAAGACTATTCCTGTATTTCTGGAAGAAAGGTTGTGTAGCCATCCAGCTACTGTAGTCTTAAACAACTTATATGCATATATTTTTGTGTATTTTGTAGTTTTCTGACATGCAGATTCTATTCATGAGGTTTATTTTTCATTTATACTTCATTTGAAAGAGTTTATTTTTATTCATGTGTTTGATTTTCTCTGTTCCTCAGTAAATACACTACATATTGATTCCATTTAGTGCAATTAGTTGTTTATTCAAGTAGGGCCTAGCAGTAGGTTTGTTTTATGGTTTATGGCTTTTTTTGCCGTAGACTCCTGAATAATGTATTGCTCTTTGATTTTTGGTTGCCTGTTTAGTTTTGATCTCCTGGTTTTGACCCTTTGCTTCTCCTGACTACGGCTTTGTCTAGTCAAGCATCTCTTAATCTTATTGATTCTAATAATGATATTGAGAAACTCCACAAGTCTCTTAGCAGCTACAATTTTGTGAAAACTAATATATTTCTGATTTTGATTTCACAATGCAAAAACAAATTATGTACTTCTGTGTGTAGTTAGGTGATGTATTGATTATTAACATTCCATTTCCAACACATTCATTCTTTTTGGATTATGGAGTTAACATTGTGCCCATAGTGATACTGTCGATTACAAGTTTAAGTCACCAAAGAAATTATTGTTGGTGCTTTTGATAGTGGGTAGTAAGACTTCTATGCCTGTGTAATTTAATCAACTTTCTAATGTATGTTTGACAAAAAACAGACTTTAGTGAAAATAGCCAGAACTGAGTGATTATTAAGTGTGTCAACCAATTTAATCTGCAAAAGAACTAGAAAATATATGTTTATACTTTTAGGATTTAAAAGTAATGTGGATTGGGGAAAACATCACTTGTGTCTCCAAAAACAATTCTTGTTTGTAAAAATCTCGGTTTCTCACATCTTATTAACTTACAGGTCTTGTGAGGGAGGGCAACAGCAGCTTAGTTGGTTGTAATGGCTCTTAGCATTGTCACGTTGCTATGTTTATAAGGACAACATATGACTATTGGAATGACCGCAGAATTCAATATTTTTCATGGATTTCTTTTAAAATGTAAGTGAGTTGGTTAAACGGACCACTGTCTTAAACAGCTCCAAATCTTAAATATCATTTTGTATTAATAGTAATGTAATCAATTAATACTAGCAATCATCATAAGTAAGAGGAACAATGATATTTGCAGATTGATATTTCTAGTTATCTACATATTGTATATGCTTCTTTGGAGTCAGCTTTTTTCCTTTAATTTTTATCATTCAGACTGTTTCTTCACAGCTAGTACATTGTAGCCAAGACATTTTAACTGAAAGCATTGTCCTTTGTTAGCTCTTTTTCTCTCAAAGTAAAAGGAAAACATCACTGTTGTGCTGAGTTGTTTAAGTGTATTGTCTTCATCCAGAGACATTGTGGTTTGCTACAGATGAGCAGGTAGTCCACAGTTGATCTCCTGTCAGTGTAAACGTTTAAACTGTAAACAAAATTCACCCTTCCATCCATTATCCAACCCGCTTTATCCTAACTACAGGGTCACGGGGGTCTGCTGGAACCAATCCCAGCCAACACAGGGCACAAGGCAGGAAACAAACCCCAGGCAGGTTGTCAGCCCACTGCAGTAAACAAAATTCAGTAATTCTTTTTTTACCTTTGTGACAATTGTTAACATTTAAATAATACTGAAAGTTTTGTACCTCACTGTTTGCTTCTATAGTCTGAACTTATGGATGGACTGAAAAGATGAAATAGAGGTTCAGATGGCAGAAGTAGGGGTCAGAGAAAATATTTTATGTGGTGGCCTGAGTACTGTGGTTAGTGGAAAATCAAAATATTTCAGGCTGTGAAAATGCTGGTCAATAAAGCAGCTGATCAAACTTTTATGCACACTGATACGGCCAGACTGTCTGCAAGTTCTTTCTTAAAAGTCCTTGTCGCAAGTAGCCCAATCAAGGAAAGAGCTTTCACCTCCATTGGGATAATGTGACTGCACATAGTAGAGGTCTTAAAGATAGCGCACAACAGCTGTAGGAGTATACTGGTGACTCTTAGTAGTTGATAATGGTTACTATGCAAAAAAATAGTCTATCTGATCTCTCGAAATGCAATTTCTGAATAACACCTTTGGAAAAGTCTTTTAGTTGAGAAAGTGCAGCTATGGTTTCTAAACCTTTAAAGATTTCTGTCCATATGGATCATATATGCTGAACATATTGTTGAAATTACTGATAAACAGTGGTAGACTGATATTTGTAATATTTGTAATAATCAACCACAAACAGTGGGTGTTCTGTGATAGTCCACTGCAAAACCAACATAATGCATTTTTGAGTCGCAAATATTTTTATTCAGACGGAATTAAACAGTCCTTCTATTGTTTGCTGTCAATAGTATTTCTTTATCACCCTTTTGCTGGGGTATAACCATATTTTAATATGATTGTCTTTTTGGTTGTCTTAGTGTGGTTGCATTGCTTTACATTGCACTAGTGTACTGTTTTTGATTTGTTTGTTATTTTATTTTTAGAAATTTTATACTGTCTCGTACTTGAGGGGACTCAGGGGGAGTCCCCTCCTTTATACCAACAGCAATACCGTAATCCCTCCTCGATCGCGGGGGTTGCGTTCCAGAACTCCCCGCGATAGGTGAAAATCTGCGAAGTAGAAACCATATGTTTGTATGGCTATTTTTATATATTTTAAGCCCTTATAAACTCTCCCACAGTTTAGAAATATTCCCCGCACAGTTATACAGCATAAACCCTTTGTATTCTCTTAGATATTAGGTAAGATTCATTGAAATTATGTATGTAAACACACTGTTTATATACAGCAAAACCTAAATATTATTTTAAAGATATCGAGCGTCTCTGATATCACTTATGCTACAGACATTATGATTGACAGGCCACCAGCAATAAATACGTACAATGCAAGAAAAATTATATGCAGTAAATGTGTGTTTGCCCAGAGGGGACTGGGCGGTCTCTTGGTCTGGAATCCCTACAGATTTTATTTTTTTTCTCCAGCCTCTGGAGTTTTTTTTTTTTTCTGTCTACCCTGGCCATCGGACCTTACTTATTCTATGTTAATTAATGTTGACTTATTTTTATTTTTTATTGTGTCTTCTATTTTTCTATTCTTCATTTTGTAAAGCACTTTGAGCTACATTTTTTTGTATGAAAATGTGCTATATAAATAAATGTTGTTGTTGTTGTACAGTGACACTAAACGTACGTACATGTACTAAGTACTGTAAGTAGAAAATTAATTATGGTTACTCACCAACAATGACACGACGACTTATCCGATAACGATGAGTTTAATTTTACTGCACAACAAAAGAGAGCGTTACAGCTCTTCTAAAGGAGCCTCTTTAGGTGACTGTGTAGCACTGCCGTTGTTTTTCTTCCGGCAGTCTTCAATCCAAATCCCTAAAGCAGATTCCATCCGGACTACTGCCTTATTACGTCCACTTACAATTCGTTTTGCTCCCTGGTTAAAAGGACACTGCGACCGTAGATCTTATATTCTTTTCCTTTTTTTAAAATAAAAAGAATCGTGGACTCATTGATGATGTAATGGCATCCTGCAGCGGTGTAGCTTTTCCCTTCCTTCAACATATCCAAAACTTTTACCTTTTCGGCAGTCGTTATCATCTTCCGTTGGCGCTTGGGGATGGCCCCTGAAGCAGTAGCAGGAGCAGATCGGTTTGGAGCCATAACGAAAGGCTTGACTACGCACGAAGATAAACACAAAAGAGCACAAAAGTTAACTCTTTACACAGCAAAACACGTTGCTACTGAATGAGTGAGACGAGACTTCCTGGTTAACACCGCGGAATCGAATTCGGCGCTCTGTTGCTGAGCCAGTCAGCACACAGGAACTTATCTGCATGCTCTGATTGGTTAGCTTCTCAGCCATCCGCCAATTGCGTCCCTTGTATGAAATCAACTGGGCAAACCAAATGAGGAAGCATGTACCGGAAGTAAAAAGACCCATTGTCCGCAGAACCCGCGAAGCAGCGAAAAATCCGCGTTATATATTTAGATATGCTTACATATAAAATCCGCAATAGAGTGAAGCCGCGAAAGTCGAAGTGCGATATAGTGAGGGGTTACTGTATGCCTATTTAGCACCTCACTGTGACTGTGACAGCCAAGTCAGAATCTTTCTTTCGAATTTTTTCATCCTTTATAGTTTGACAAGGTGCTACATGAGCGCTGACCTGACACAGACTGACACCAGAGGCACACGTAAAGTAAATTAACTTTTTATTTTTCTTTGTCTGTGGGCTACGTCTTCCCCGTACCCACAGACACACAAAAGCACACGCACAAATCTACTCCTTTAAATCCTCCACGCCTCCCTGGCAGCTTTGTCCTCCTCCTTATGACTCTGACTACTCGAGTGGTAGCTGCCTGCTCCTTTTATAAGGCACACGGAAGTGCTCCAGGTGCTTGATTGCCCATTTCCGGCTGCACTTCCGGGTGTGGCGAAAACACTGTTCAGAAGGACTCAGCAGCTCCTGCTGCAGCACCCCCTGGCGACACCTACAGATCCAAACAGAGCTGCACCAAACTCCAACTCCCATGAAGCCCCGCGGGAGTCCGAGGCACCGCTGCAACCCAGGGGGGTTACCATCTAGCGTCCTGGGGGAGGTATTGGGTAGCCCATGCTTGCTCCACCGGAACACATACTGAAGGGGCGTCCTGTCCACCACAATAGTAATTCCAGAGTGTGTTCAGACCAAAGTGCATGTGTATATTTAAGTTACTTGCTTATCTACCTATTTATTTGTTATCTACCTATTTATTTAATTTAAAGAACTTCCGTAAAAAGCCAAATTTCCCCCTTGGGACAAATAAAGTTCTATCTAATCTAATCTAACCTAATCTGAGGGGAAAAGGGAAAAAGCATTAGTATACTGGTGTATACAGTATGCTTGAAAAAGCTCTTGTTGGCATACTTTTCAGATTGTGCAGATATAGGAACATTTTCTGGTGAATTTCAGGTTTTATAAATCCTATTTTTTTACACCAAGTCTCTCTGCATATAAAATGCTAATGCTAATGCTAATACTCACAAACTAATGGGGCTAGAACTTTGATCGTGGTTTTAATTGAAAGCTTATAACCTTATATGTTCTGGAAATGCAAAAAAACATATAGGTAGAGGCAACCTGGTGGGCACTTTACCTGTGGACAGAAAAGTTTCTTATAATTGAAGCTTGATCACTGCAAGCCCATCTATTGATAATCCCCCAGAACCCAGGGAATTATCAATAAACCGGATTCATAATCAAGTGTAAATTCTTATGTTTGTAAACAACATGAAGAGAGTTTACTGTTGCTTATATTTAGCCTTTTGTAGGATTTTATTTTATGACCATAGGTCTGCATGTTTCTGTAGTTTTCAAGTAAAATTAAATCCATGGAATTTATGTAATATGCTTTTACCTGGAACAGATGGAGATTTAAGCTGTTTAAACAAAATGATTGTGACAACATGGTGCTGATGTCGGTAATCTCTCAGGATGCAAAAACACAGTATACATATGTAAGGAATGATGAAAATGGATCTTTAAGTTTGGAAGTGTGTTGCTGCTACTCTTTCTTTGCATAGTATGGTATTACACAAATGTTAGACAAGGGTGGAACAGAACTTTTTGTAATCAAATATTTGCTGTATTTACTACCAAATAAGGATACACCCAGATACATATAAATATCACCAACTGGTTTTGTTTTATACAGCATTGTATGCAGTAAATACTATCTGAAGCTCATTTGCAAAGATTGCGACATTGTAATGGAACATAGGCAGATTAATATTAGCTAAGTAATTTTGTGATTAAAACATTTACATTTTCACTTTCTGAAGAACACCGTAATCCGTTAGTTTAACTGTTGGTGAAAGCACTGTATGAAGCATCGTAATTTACCTCAATCATCAGTTATTTTACTT
Organism: Polypterus senegalus; assembly: GCF_016835505.1. Classification (NCBI taxonomy): domain Eukaryota; kingdom Metazoa; phylum Chordata; class Cladistia; order Polypteriformes; family Polypteridae; genus Polypterus; species Polypterus senegalus. The sequence continues at coordinate 135,327,960 of NC_053157.1, forward strand.
TCAAAACTGGGGAAGATTAGAATAAGCTAGCAATTGTTGGGCAAACTGTGTTTTTTTTTTCCTGGAACTGATTAAAAAATTGTAAAAGTTAGAAGACTTATTTTCATAATTTATCAAATGTTGCTCTGATGCCAATTTTTGAAGAAAAAAATTATTTTATTATTTTTTTAGAAACTCTTTTTAAATGTAAAATTTTCTTTGGAACGAACAATGCCCTTATGAACCTCATAATACTACTTGTTGCTAAGGGACACGTAGAAAGCAAGAAAAATCACTTAAGCTGGATTTATAATAAATGTTACTTAACATCACGGTGGATTGCTACAGCACTATTTCTTTGCAAAACAGCTTGGTTTAATCCTACTGCTCACAAGAAATGCTTTTATAATACTTCATTGGCATTTCAAAATCCTCTGAATTAAAATTTTAAGTTGTCTTAAAGAAACATTTTTATTTTTTAGTTTGTTAAACTACTTCTATCTTGCGTGGGTGTGTGTGTGTTTCTAAACCTACCAACAATAATTAATTATTTTCATCAAGGGGAAGAAACATTTTTTTATTCTTAGAATATAAATATTAGGTATGTATTGCAATCATGTTTCACAAGATTTTAGGTGACAGCATAGATGAAATTTAGTCACTAACAAAACTTTTATCTAAAGGCTTCAGAGTTTAAACCACAGTGTGGAAGCTTCATTTTATACCTTTTGACTCAATATATGTACTCCTAAAACAAATTATGGTGCTGTTTAAAATAGAAAATTAAGTGAAATTAAGACATCTTGAGTTTTTATTTGCCTTTTGAAATTTCCTTTAATGGATTAGCAGTACTGACTGCCACATGGGACTAAATATATTAGCTGGAAGTGGTAGACAATTCACACATAAATCATGTTCCTCTTCTAGATGAACATTGTGCACAACCTTTACACAAAATGTCTAGAAATGCAGTAGCTAAAAGAGGAAATACAATTCCAAAGGATTTACTTACTTTGTTTTTACATTTGGAGGTTTATTTGCTTAGGTAAGCATTTCATGTCACTTCTCAGTGCTGTCTGAACAGTTTAGTGCATTCAGAAGTGAAGAATGTATCCATTGCTGATGATGAAATCATGGTCTATTTTGATATTACGTCGTTATATGCTACAATCCCAGTTCATCATGCCACAGAGACTTTTATGACAAAACTAAATAATGACAACACCATAGCGGCATGAACAAATCTGACAACTAAGGACATAATGTATCTAATATAACTTTGTCAAAAAACCCACTTCCATTTTAATGGAAAATACTACAGAAAGAAGACATGCCAAATGGGATCTCTGTCATCAGGACTCTTAGCTGAACTGCTTATGCAGCAGTTTTTAAGCCTGGCTCTAACTCAGTTCAGACTTAAACTCTGGATACACTACATCAGGGCTATTCAATTGGCGGCCCGCGGGCCACATGCGGCCCAGAATCAACCTCCGAGTGGCCCAGCCCGTGGTTCCGCCCATAGATAATAAATTAATATATATTATTCATAAATTGTTATTTAATATAATTTAATATAAATATATATTATATTAATATAAATATATAGTACTGTATATTAAATATAAAGTATTTATTATGTCTATGGTCCTGCCAAAAACACGCATTCCTACGTAAATTACGTAGCCTGCAACACGCAAACAATGCAGAGCGTGCCGGTAGTAGCTTAGATTACTATCAATATGTCTTTCTCAACACTGAAACGTAAAATTGCCAATGAAAACCGTAAGTTTATCCCTGCCTGGACTGACAAATACTTGTTTATTTTACCGCCACATCCAAACGCTAAACCAATGTGTTTAATTTGTAATGAGTGCGTTGGAGTATTTAAAGATTACAATGTGCGGAGGCATCATGTTGAGAAACACCACATTTTTCGCACCAATTTTCCAGAGGGATCTCAAGAGAGGGCTGCAAAAGTGCAGAGTTTGATTGCATCTTACAACCCGGAGCAGTACTACCATGGTGTGGTCATTTACAGCCCAAGAGAGAGCTACTGCAGAATCCCTTCGTGTTTCCTGGATACTGGCAAAAAAGAAAAGACCATTCACAAATTTTGAAACTGTGAACGACTGTATGCTGGCTGTCGTGGATGAGGTGATAAATGATGATAAAATTAAAATGAGCGTGGTATCTGCTATAAAAAACATACCCCTGTCAGATACTTCAAACATTCGTAGGGTTGAAATTCTTGCTGCAGATGTGTATGAAACTTTGTTAGGAGACCTGATGAAAGCTGATACTATGTCTATAGCAGTAGATGAGTCCACAGACAAAACTGATACTGCTCAGTTGTGCATATATGTCCGTTTTTTTGATGGCAAATGCTTCCGAGAGGAGCTGCTCGGCCTACTGCCGTTAGAAGGACACACAACTGGCGATATAGTCTTTGGGAAAATTTCCGCCTTTTTTAAAGACAGTGGTCTGGATATGAAGCGTGTGTGCATGCTTGTGACAGATGGGACTCCGTCCATGACAGGGAAAGTGAATGGTTTGGCAGCACGTTGGTCCGCTGTTGCACCTCAGTTGATCTCCTTACACTGCATTGTGCATCAGGCGGTGTTGTGCGCAAAACTAAGCGGGGCGCTCAAAACGACAATGGACAGCGTTATGGCTATAATTCATTTTATTTGCTCCACATCAAGCCTCTAGCACCGCTTATTCCGCATGCTGCTGTCAGAAATGTCTGCCGAGCACCACGACCTTCTTTTGCATAATGACATGACGTGGCTGTCCAAAGGCAAAGCACTGGAGCATTTCTGCGGTCTCAGAGAAGAGATCATAACTTACCTCCGCGGCAGCAAGCAAAAAAAGGCAGAAACGCACTTGAGTCGCATACTGGACGACAACTTCATGGCCGATGCCTGCTTTCTGAGCGACATATTCAAACACCTGAACGATCTCAATTTGGGACTACAAGGCAGAGACAAAACTGTCATCGACCTTGTGGAACAGATGCACATTCTAAGTTAAACTGGACCTTTTCGCAAATGATTTGAGCACAGGCCGAATGCTGCATTTTCTGACACTTCGCAAATGCATCTCATCCCCTGCACAAATCACGGATGTGATGACAGGTTTCATTGCGATGTTGAAAAATAACTTTGCTGGTCGATTGGATGGACTTGATCTGCCCACAGAGTTGGCCGTTTTTGTCAGAGACCTATTCACTGTTGCAATAGAAGGGGACTTATCCGCCATAGCTAAGAAACTGGTCCCTTCCATTGACGAGGGGAAATTCACTCTCGAACTTGTTGACATGCAGTCATCTGTAACCATGGCACTGGAACTTTCCACTAACGGGCCTGCAATGTTTTGGACTAATGTCAACGCACATCAGTTCCCTAACATTAAGAAAGTAGTGATCGTCATGCTCATTATGTTTGGATCAACATATACATGTGAGTCAAGTTTTTCACACATAAACTCCATAAAAAGCAACTCTCGTTGCTCCCTGACTGACCATACTCTCCACCAATGCCTTCGAATTGTATTGACAACTTGACAAATTACGAGCCTAAAGTCACTGCTCTTGTTCAAAACAAAAAAATGTCACTTCTCCCACTAAGTCAGCAGGGTAACTGTAGCCTACAATACATCAATATAATGTGGGATGTGTAACAGAGGCATGCCTAATCACACATGGTGATTTAAAATATGTTCCCTCAGTGTTGTTATAGTTGTGAATACTGTGCACTTTTTATTTTATGCACTTTGAGATGTTCCTGGGTCAAATGTGTGCAAGTTGTTTATTTTGTTTCAAAAGGAAACAATGTTATTTCTAATAGCCTACTACTGTGCACTATTTTGTTTTATGCACTTTGTGATCAGATAGGTCAGATATGTAGCCTAGGTCAGTTTTTTTCTTTTGTAATTGGAAAAAATAGGAGCTACCTCAGATTCTGTTAATTCAGCTCTTTTTGTATGCACCTTTTGCTCTGCAAACTGACCAAAGTTAAAAGAGAAACAACGAATAAACCTTATGTTTTTCAATAAATTTGTTTGTGTTGGTTTTAAAATTTGTCATTACGAGCTGCTTTGCCGCTAAAATGACTGGCCCAGCTAACCTTATTGGTTTGACAATCTGGCCCAACTGAATTTGTAATTAAATAGCCCTGCACTACATCAATGACATATTTGTCATATTAATACAGTGGAATGCAAAAGTTTGGGCAACCTTGTTAATATTCATTATTTTCCGGTATAAATCGTTGGTTGTTACGATACAAAATGTCAGTTAAATATATCATATAGGAGACACACACAGTGATATTTGAGAAGTGAAATGAAGTTTATTGGATTTACAGAAAGTGTGCTATAATTGTTCAAACAAAATCAGGCAGGTGCATAAATTTGGGCACCGTTGTCATTTTATTGATTCCAAAACTTTTAGAACTAATTATTGGAACTCAAATTGGCTTGGTAAGCTCAGTGACCCCTGACCTACATACACAGGTGAATCCTATAATGTGAAAGAGTATTTAAGGGGGTCAATTGTAAGTTTTCCTCCTCCTTTAATTTTTTCTGAAGAGTTGCAACATGGGGGTCACAAAACAACTCTCAAATGACCTGAAGACAAAGATTGTTCACCATCATGGTTTAGGGGAAGGATACAGAAAGCTGTCCCAGAGATTTAAGCTGTCTGTTTCCACAGTTAGGAACATATTGAGGAAATGGAAGACCATAGGCTCAGTTCAAGTTAAGGCTCGAAGTGGCAGACCAAGAAGGATTTCAGATAGACAGAAGCGACGCATGGTGAGAACAGTCAGAGTCAACCCACAGACCAGCACCAAAGACCTACAACATCATCTTGCAGCAGATGGAGTCACTGTGCATTGTTCAACCATTCGGCGCACTTTACACAAGGAGATGCTGTATGTATTTCTGCAAAAGGCGGATCTACTAAATATTGATTTCATTTCTTTTTTGTGGTGCCCAGATTTATGCACCTGCCTGATTTTGTTTGAACAATTATTGCACACTTTCTGTATATCCAATAAACTTCATTTCACTTCTCAAATATCACTGTGTGTGTCTCCTATGTGATATATTTAACTGACATTTTTTATCGTAACAACCAACGATTTATACAGGAAAATAATGACTATTAACAAGGTTGCCCAAACTTTTGCATCCCACTGTAAATAACCAGCTGAATGAATTCTATAGCCACATCAACTCAGTACTCCCTGCAATACAATTCACAATGGAAAAAGAAATGAACGGATGCGTCAATTTCCTTGACATTTCCATCGAAACAGGTAACCACTCCAGTTTAATTACGAGTGTTTATCACAAGGAATGTTATGCAGACAAAATACTACACTTTTTTCAGCAATCACCCTTCATTGCATAAACAGAGTTATATTAGGACTTTGTTCAAAATTAACACTCATTGTGACACAATGGACACAAGAAAAATGAAAGATGTCATCTTTGTCTTTTCATATCAAATGGCTACTCTAAGACATTTATTAAACAATACCTGTATAGGAGATGCCCCAGACCTCAGCAAACAGTCAACTCCAACTTATTTTATCAATGCACTTAACGCCTCCTCTCTTATCATTGTGGCATCTCAGAAAGCAGAGCATGTGTCCTGTCCAGATCTGGGACCAAGATAGCGCTCAAACCAGGAAACACTTTATGGACCGTTCCTTTCAAATGCCAAAAGCAAAAAATCAACCACAAAGACAAGAAACACAGTTTACAGCATTCCATGCAATGCATGTCCACCGGTATACGTGGGGCAAACATCTAAAATGCTTGCAACATGTATGCAGGAACAATGCAATGCTGTCAGAAGGAAGGACCCACAGTCTCTTATTTACACACATACAAGTTCCACTGGACACATGTTTTACACCGGGAAAGCAAAATTCAGGGCCAGTACCAAGAGTGCCAGAGACCTGGCTGAATCGTGGCTCCCTAATAAAAACAGCCATTAACAGACATTTGGAGGCTTAAAAAGAACATCCAAATAATAAAAAAAAATTTTAAGACCAACAGCTTCCGAACCTCACCTTATTAATCCATCCTCCCCCTTACAACGACCCCCCACTCCCCACCCCTCATTCACTATACATTGCCTTTGATTGCTATATGTCTATTCCTCTGATGATGACACCTGGTAGGTTGTCGAAAGCTTAGGGAAAAAAAAACCAAACTGTTTTAAGATAGGTTAGTCATTTTCAACGTTTGTGGATCTCCAGCTACAAATTGAGAGGTGTATACAATTGTTGTCATCAATAGAAAATGCAATTTGTTATTTTAGAAAGAGTGTTTTGGCTTGTCAGCTGTTTTCATTTTTAAACTGCCATTTAAGAAATTCCATTATTGTGAAAATAAATTAACAAATCAAGGAACTCTTATGTGTTTTCATTTCACTAATGATATTCTTGCTCCTTTTACTGATGTTACATTTATTTTTTTGATTTTAACAAAACTGAATAACTAATGTCTAGCAAGCTTAAGTTGACATTGGCCAGAGTAAATTATATTTTTTTTGTCCAGTTCAGCTTCCTTTGTAAGAACCTGCTTCTTTATAATTAATGTACAAAAACAAAAACTAGCGAAATCAGAATCCTGTAGAAATATAATATCCACATGTACTGTTTTGATATAGACACACACTTTGTATTACAGAGTGAAGAAAAGTAGCTAAAGCAAAGTCAGTAACAAATTTTGGGTCTGTCAGATATACAGGGTGAGTCAAAATTATGTTAACACTAATGGTACTTCTATGTATATACTTATATACAATTTTTGTGGACAATTTATTTGCCACATATGGTACATGTGTTGAACATGATAGCGAACAGGTTGAGACATTCCTGTAAATAATCTTGCACATATGAAGTATGCTTTGTAAATAAATTGTTTCCATCATTTTGACTCACCCTTTATACTCTCTAAATCTCTATCTATATATAATATATATAGTGTACTGTATATATATATATGGAGGAGTTGGTCTGTGATACGGTTTGCATATTTGCAGCTGGAGATCCACAAAGGGAGAAAAATGAATCACGTATCATAAAGTAGTTTTTATTCCTGAGCTTTCAGCCCCTGCCAGGGTCCTTCATCAGAGGATAATGCTTAGACTTACAAGAATCAAAGGCAATATTTAGCAAGGTGGTAGAGGTAGAGGTGGCTACGTCAGTGTGATCGGGGGGGGGGTAAAGTTTTATTTATTATGAACATGTTCTTCTTACGTTTGCATATGCTGGATTTATGTCCAAGTGTCTGTTGATGGCGTTCTCATTTGATAGCCAAGATTCGGCTCTCTGGCATTTTTAGTACTGGCCTTGAATTTTACTTGTACAGTACATTGTCCCAGTTAAATGTATGTCCTGTTGATTTAGTATGCATATATATATATATATATATATATATATATATATATATATATACAAAATGTAAAGAGAACATATACACTGCACCAAGGCTCTGTGCTTGAGAACAGATCCAATGAGTAATCACTGTTAGAAGATACAGCATAAGAAAAAGTATGTTAAATGTATTCTTGTTTTTGTTTTTTTTTCAGTTACCGAAACAGAGTATTTCTTATTTCTAACATTCATATATGTCCTCCTCCTCATATTATTCACCACCCACCCCCTCACTCACACAAATAGTTTATACCATTTAGCAAAAGTATGTGAAGCTTATTGTCAGTCTGTCAGATGCTCTTGACACACAGTCATACACGTAACATCCAGCCTGTAATGAATCAACCTAATATACCACAGTCAAGAGGTGTACACCCAGGCATTGCAGAGTTTGTTGTGGAGTTCCTCTAAGAGCAGTGACATAGACATGTGTTGCTTTGTCATATGTCCATGTGAAGAGGAAGTGTTAAATGAACCCTTTTGTGACATTCTAAGTTGAATGTCCTTCCTCACAATGTTTTTTTTTATCTCTCTTAAAATTCCTTAACAGCCACTGATTAAAAGAAGAGCAGTAGCTATTCAAGCTACAGTATAACTAAACTCAAGACACTGAGTGAATAAATAAAGTGTATTCAGCCTAAGCTTTTCTTAGTCTCTCTTTTCATATCCCTAAGCTCAAGGTAAAAGAGTTAAAAATAATTCACTTTATTTTATTAAAATTATAAATGTCAACAATTTTTTGTTTCATTGATTTCTTCTTTTTAATACATGGTTTAGAGCACAAAAATGGCAGATTATCTAGCCCTAATTTCTGAAGGCATTGGGCATCATTTGAGTGTTTTGGATAGCCTGCTTCATCAGCAATGCTTTAATGACAGGACAATTCTTTCCTGTTTGGATAATGGTTATTTTAAAACGAAGCAATAGGTGATGTTTTTTAATACTGTAATTGCATCCTAATTACAAAATACCCACCTATTTAAACTTTTTCTTAGAGTGCTGAAATGGGGATTCTGGCTGATTGTTGTCTATCCATCCATCATGCTACTGGATTTGTTTTCACATTACTTAGAGTAGTTTGATATTGTATTATAGTGCAACTAGGTAATATCATCTATATGCTACACCAATCCCTCTCCCACTTGGACAGAGGCAGTGGTGCTGTAAGAATTATGTTTCTGGACTTCACTAGTGCCTTCAACACCATACAACCTCTGCTCCTTAGGGACAAACTGACAGAGATGGGAGTAAATTCACACCTGGTGGCATGGATCGTGGACTATCATACAGACAGACCTCAGTATGTGCGTCTCGGGAACTGCAGGTCTGACATTGTGGTCAGCAACACAGGAGCGCCGCAGGAGACTGTACTTTCTCCGGTCCTGTTCAGCCTATATACATCAGACTTCCAATACAACTCGGAGTCCTGCCACGTTCAAAGGTTCGCTGATGACACTGCTATTGTGGGCTGCATCAGGAGTGGGCAGGAGGAGGAGTACAGGAAGCTAATCAAGAACTTTGTTAAATGGTGCAACTCAAACCACTTACACCTGAACACCAGCAAGACCAAGGAGCTGGTGGTGGATTTTAGGAGGCCCAGGCCCCTCATGGACCCCGTGATCATCAGAGGAGACTGTGTGCAGAGGGTACAGACCTATAAATACCTGGGGGTGCAGCTGGATGATAAATTGGACTGGACTACCAATATTGATGCTCTGTGTAAGAAAGGTCAGAGCCGACTATTCTTCCTTAGAAGGTTGGCGTCCTTCAACATCTATAATAAGATGCTGCAGATGTTCTACCAGACGGTTGTGGCGAGTGCCCTCTTCTACACGGTGGTGTGCTGGGGAGGCAGCATAAAGAAGAAGGACGTCTCTGGACAAACAGGTGAGAAAGGCAAGCTCAATTGTAAGCACGGAGCTGGACAAGTTGACATCTGTGGCAGAGCGACGGGCACTGAGCAGGCTCCTGTCAATCATGGAGAATCCACTGCATCCACTGAACAGTGTCATTTCCAGGCAGAGGAGCAGCTTCAGTGTGCTGTCACTGTCCTGCTCCACTGACAGACTGAGGAGATCATTCCTCCCCCACACTATGCAACTCTTCAATTCCACTCGGGGGGGTAAACGTTAACATTATTCAAAGTTATTGTCTGTTTTACCTGCATTTTTATTACTCTTTAATTTAATATTGTTTTTTGTATCAGTATGCTGCTGCTGGATTATGTGAATTTCCCCTTGGGATTAATAAAGTATCTATCTATCTATCTATCTATCTATCTATCTATCTATCTATCTATCTATCTATCTATCTATCTATCTATCTATCTATCTATCTATCTATCTATCTATCTATCTATCTATCTATCTATCTATCTATCAAATATTACAACGTATTTGCATTTTTCATATTTATCTTGTCAACAATAGTTGCATCACTAAGTTTTTTGCAACTCTGGTAAACTCTCATGCTATATCTATTCTTTTGTGTCCACAAAATACTTAACAAGAGTAAGCAAAGCATGACATTGCAATCAGTTGTGTTACATATAGTTTGTATTTTAAAGTAGATATTGTCAATATAGAGTAAGACATAAATAATGCTTCTTAAATACAACAAAATAAAAATAACAATCTTCTCACATCTGCTTGATCTATTTCGAGTTCATGGGTAGCCAGAGTTTTTTTTGACAGCATCAGGCGTAAGACAGGAACTAAGCCTGGACAGGGCAACAGTCAATCACAGAGCACTGACACACATTTAGTAATAATTTAAAATGCTCTATAAACCAGGCCTACACATCTTTGAAATACTGGAGCTAAAAATATCCAACATGGGCAGAATGTGCAAAGTCCACACAGTTACTGCTTGAGCTGAGATTTGATGCACTAGACACTATAGACAATTAACACACATTTTAAATAATAGAATGGTTCCACATGGTCATAAAAGTAAATAAAATGTAGTAATCTTCATGGTTCTCCATCATGTATACATCTTTACTTTTTATTTGACAAAGTATTGTCAAATACACACTAATGCGCTTGGAGAAGAAGCTGCCTAAGGGAATCTGAATTCTGTTTTTCACATGCAGAGGTGCTAAGCAGGATGCCTTGCTTTCTAAAGATACATTCTTAATAACTGTGAAACAGGGTTTTTGCTTATCTGTGGTAGCAGCTGCTTTGTCAGTGCAAGGTGTTTTCTTTTAGATGTGGCTGCCCCTGCTTACAAAACAAAAACATATTTTTATCTTAAAATTTTGTTTGCCTACTCTGTCATAAGCAACTTAGAATGATGTGTCAGTGCTACTCAAAAGTCCAAATGTTATTTTTATAATAAACATCAGCTTTAATATTTTTGTAATTCATTTTTATATGACAGATTATTAATAAGTAAATATGAATAAATAATTATATAATGTGTAATTATACATATGTAATATGTAAATAAATGTTGTGAAAAGTTAGTGCATGGAAAAAATACATTTTAGTAGCTTCAAAAGTACATTGAGAGGTTATGATTTCTAAAACTTGAAAATATGGATAACTGCTGCATGGTTTATGTAAGCCTATGGTAAAGTGCAGAACCCTAAAACTCCCATTATTTGATAAACAATATTTTTTACTTTATAAATATAGTATTTTCACAGAATAAATCCATCCATTAATTAATGATTAATGGCTTTAGCAACACTTTAGTGATCTTCATTGATATTTACAATATTTCTACACAGGTTTATTAAAGTAGTACAGTAATGAGATAAAAGTAACTCAGTGATAAAACTGCTAAGTCTGAAGTTAGAGCAGAGCTTAAAGTTTAGGATATCCAGATTCCTGTTGCTATCACTGATTCACAGGCAGGCAGTGTTTCTATTTCCAAGGATTTTAATAATGTTGATGACATTAAATTATTACCTTAAAATATTTGCCAAATTTAAAAGGGATAAATGAAAGTGCACCTTGTAGACAGCATGCAGCTAACTGCAAAAGATGATACAGTGATCCTATTGATCAAAAATAGATTAAATAGTTAGTGTATTAAATACATAAATACACTAAATAAAAGTCTAGCTTTACACAATTTTAGTTCATTCATATTAATTAAAAAGTAATATAATTGTAGTTTAAGACTTTTAATAATAGACCAATAATAGACCATTGTCTGTATTTTATAATTCCTGACACTGAACTATTACTTTACTCATATTAAACACTGTTTCAGTGGATTTCAGAAAAAGAAAGACTTTTGTGAAGCTAAAGGATCCTTGTCCTAGCCAAGTATTTCCTTATCTAAATATTATTATAGTAACTTTATTTAGCCACTAGATCTATCCATAAATGGTACTAGTGACATGCCAGGGTATAGCCTGCTTTCTTTTATACCAATGTGCTATTAAGGAAGATTTTACTATTTTACAAATAAAAGGCATTTTATATAGCAGTACTTTTAATTATTTAGCAATGTTATTTGAATAAGCATTGAAGTTTATTACTTAGAGCTCAGATAAAGTTTTAATATACCTTCTGGTTTTAGACAAGTAAAGGTTGAAGAGAGGTGCATTGTTACACTCAGTCTGAAATTTAATGAAGCTTTTAGTTTCAAAAATTGAAAGAAAAAAAGATTTTGAAGATTATGTTCTGATAAATCTCAATTTCTAAAATAATTTATGTGTGGGTATGCTTTATTTAATTTTCCTTTGTCTGCCTCTCTTTTGCCTTATGTTGCATGATATAATTTCACTATGTGACATCATTACACTTTCTCTTTTGAATATTTTTTTGCTTCTTGTAGGTTCCTGAAATTATAAGTACTCTCAGACAAGCTGGGAAGATTGCAAGGCAGGAAGACGCCCAGCCTCAGATCCATGACCAAGATGATGCTTTCGCCAAGAAATTTGAGGTTTTATTCTGCGGCAAAGTAACAGTTCCACAAAAGAAGGCTCCACCAGCACTAATTGATGAATGTATTGAGAAGTTCAGTCGTGTATGTGCAGAGAATAAGGACACAGATGGAGCATCTGAGCAAGGACAACTTTATGACCAATCTTGGAGTTTATCAGGGGATGAAGACATGGATAGCTTACGCACTAGCACCTCAGCAAATAACACTGTCAACAGTAATTCTGCTGACTTGAACTTTTTATCTCAGAGCTGCCAAAGGACTACAATCTTCAGGAAAAATGCTAGCCTGCAGTTCCTGCCTAACATAGGTGAAAATAATGTATCTACAGGGATATTAAGAAAAAGTAGTAGTGTACCTTGTGGAATATTGCCAACCAACATCCAGGAAAACAGGACCATGCTATTCACGGTAATATTTTCAAATTTAAAATCAATTTTAATACATAAAATAGCAACCCCATTATCAGAGATGGATGTTTGAATCTTTTGTTGCCAGTCTGTTGTGTTTACTGTAGTGTGCACCATATTCCTTTGCCTATGGGATGTTGCCAGGTTACTATGTTTTGTTCTCTTCATTTCATTGTATTTCATATAGAATTCTTGAATTTTTCAGTTTGCACTTTAGCAAAAGAATACTACTTTTTTCTGTTCATAAAATCTCAAAGAAGGGTGGTCTGAGCCACACTGATTATAAAAGGAGAATATGATCAATTTTTATTATTGTTCTTTTATTTTTTGCCAGACTCTAAAGTGGGCTGACAGACCCTAGTAAATGTGTAAATTAGTTGTACTCAAGAGTAGCTGACCTTTATTTTAAAGCATGGGAAAATGTATGAAATAGTGTTACATTTGTGTGATTCCAGCATTATCCATAATTTTGTTTTAAATTTAAAAGTTCACAATTACTTCTTATTAACACAGTTATTATCACAATTACTTCTTATTAAGAATACTTTTCTCTGAGAGTGTCTATTCTTATCTTATACATCAGCCATTATCATAATTGGATTAATTGCAGTTAGTGGTGACAGTGTAAGCACCTTTTTTTTCCTGAAGTCTTTCAACTTGCTTGATTAAATAAACAGACACTCGGCTTGACTTGCTTGAATGCAATCATTATAACTTAAGAATTGACTTGAAACTTAATGGTCAGGATGTGAAGCTTACTTGAAACTTGTATATGAGGGACTTAGTCCCATTTCTGCCATCAGGTACACGGTCATATGCTTTTTACAGTTCCACAAAGCACATACTGCATAGACAGGATTGTCCAACTCCAATGACCCTTTAACTGTTTTTTCCAAAGACAAAAATTTGGTCCTCTACTCCATGGCCAAGATGGAATCATCATTATTTATCCTTCATCTGTTGTTTAACATATTAAAACAGCAAAAGAAATATTTGTCCATTTAATGGTATTCCAGGATTTAGAATTTAAGTGGATGTGACAGTTTGCATTTAAAATAAACATAGATTTGTTTATGTTCTGTGCACAACATTTCAAGAGTATTTGATGTGAAAGAGTCAATTCAGGCACTGAATTTCGAGGGTCTGATATATACTGTACCATATCATCAGCATATAGTGGTATTTTCTGTTCAAGTCCTTCTCTGAAAATTCTGTTTATCTCTGATGCATTTCAAAAATGAACAGTCAATGGCTCAATTATCATTACAAATAGCAATGTATCTACAGGATACAAGAGATATCCTTGTCTAGTAACACAATCTAGTTTGAAGTAGTCTAAAATAATGTTATTAAAACAAACTGAAGCTTCTGGACTGCTATATAGTAGTTAAATCCTTTCAAATATGTTTGGGCCAAGCCCAAATTTTGCAATGTGATGAATAGGCAGTCCCATTCAACCATATCAAATGATTTTTCTGCATCCAAAGATAATAAGATCTCTGGAGTGTTAGACTTTATGGGTGAATAAATAACATTAAATAGGCGCTGAAGATTGCAGGCTGAGTCTACCTTTAATAATTCCAGTTTGATCTTGTGATATTACTGAAGGTAGCACAATCTCAATCCTTCTAGGTGGAACTTTGGAGAGTATCTTGACATCATTATTCAACAGTGAGATTGCTCTGTATGCTGCACATTGCAGTAAGTCCTTATTTTTCTTTGGAAAAATGTTAGATAGATAGAGAGATACAGTAGATAGATAAATACTTTATTAATCCCAAGGGGAAATTCACATACTCCAGTAGCAGCATACCGATGATAAAAAATATATATATATTAAAGTAAAGAGTGATATTTTATGATAAATGCTTGACAAAAACTTTGAGGTACAATTTTATTGTCTCTGGCTTCTAGAACTGTTGCTAGTAAAAGGGGAGCAAATTAAATTGAGATTTTTTAATAAAATTCTGCACGGCAGCCATCAGGATGTGATGCTTTCCCACTTTGAAGTGAGTTTATAGCGTTGAATAATTCTGATAGTGTCAGAGGTTTATCCAATTCCTCTGCACTGAGAGCATCTAGTTGTGGTATCCATAATGTATCAAAAAACGCATTAGATTGTGTCTTTAAAACTGAGTAGAATATAAGGACTTATAGTAGTCTCTAAATGTGTGCTTTATATTTTTATGGTCAATGATTTTATCTCCGTCTGTGTTGGTGATTACTAATATTGCATTGCGAACTTCCTGCTTGTGGATTTGTTGAGATAAGATCTTATTAACCTTCTCTCCGTGTTCATAGTAATGATGTTGTAATTTAAAAATGAGTTGTTCCCTTTCTTTTGTTGTCAAGAGGTTGAGTTCTGATTGCAAAGCCTGTTTTTTGCCTTATTTGGAGACCAGCGTTCTTGATCTGTTTTGGTAATTTCACTGATTAACTCTGCAGCCTTCTTGGTTTCCCATTTATTTTTGTGGGAGAGATATTTGATAATCTGCCCTCTTAAAAATGCCTTCAGAGTATTCTGGGAGCAGAATTTCAAAAGCTATCTGGACTCAAAATTATTTGAACAAAATTGTGATTTTTCTAGCGAATTCTTTAGCAAACAACCTTAGATTGAACACCTTCCCCTTTATCATTGCAGAATAGTTTAAATACCTAGGATTAAGCATTAGAAATAAATATAAAGCTCTTTTTCAACAAAATGTTACTTTCTGCTTGGAAAAAACTTAAGGAAAACGTGCATAGATGGTCTTACTTTAGCAGGGAGAATTAATACTATGATGATGAATATCCTCCCTAAGCTTCTTTTTCTAATTTAAAACATCTCCATATACATTAAAAAATCATTTTTTTAAGAAATTAGATTCAATCATAACTTCATTCGAAATATTTACGCATTCAAAGGGCGACCCTACAACAACCTAAATCAGAAGATGGCATGGCTTTACCTAATTTTCAGTTTTATTACTGGGAGGCAAACATACAAGCTATAAAAACCTGGACATTGAGACACATAGATGAACACACACTAGCTTGGTCTGCAGTAGAAATTAAATCCTGCAGCATTTCTTTATAGTCCCTGCTTTGAATTTCAGTAAATACAAGGTATCATCAATATACTAACAACCCAATTGTCCTTCATCCAATTAAAATATGGAACCAATATAGTTAGAGAATATTTTATCTGTCGCACCTGTACATGATAACCACCTTTTACCGCCCTCTCAAACTTACACAGTTTTCAATGTTTGTATATAAATAATGTCTTTGCATCCTTCTAAAATTCCAGTCTAAATTTAGCATTCCATCAACACAATTTTTCCACTGTCTCAAAATTAGAAACTTTGCTAAACAGTATCTGACCAATTTTCCTTACCTCTCACCTATTTCTATTTCAGAAGAAATACTGATCAGTCTTGAAGATTCAGACAGCACATCCATAATATATAAAACATTTTAAAGTCTCCTCCTATTAAAGATCCCATAGTACAGTGGCTAAAGGATCTCTCACACAACATTTCAGAAAAGCAGTGGAAGGCAGCCATGCACAAAATTCACTCTAGCTCCATATGCACAAAGCATTCATTTATTCAACTTAGTACTAGGGTGTTGTACAGTGTTAGCCATTATGAATGTAAAGAAAAGCCAAGCAAAATGACACCTTTTTTTGGCTAACTAAAAAGATTACAATATGCAAGCTTTCGAGGCAACTCAGGCCTCTTCTTCAGGCAAGATGTAATCCAACTTATAAAAACTCTTTATTCAACTTAAATTTTTTTATCAAGCAAATATATCTCATTTACAATTGTCCAAAATGTTTCCAGGGCAAGAACCAAGCTGCGAATGTTGGAAATCGAGCTCCAGCTTCACTAGGCCACATGTTTTTAGCATGTACCAAATTAACATCCTTCTGGACAAAATTATTAAATGACTATCAGACAGTCTTAGTGTCACTATCCCTCCTAATCCGTTAACAGCTGTGTTTGCTGTTCTCCCAGATGGGCTTAAAGTGGAGAAGGACAAGCAAACTGTGATTACCTTTACTTCACTATTGGCATGTAGACATACTGTATCTTCCTGAACTGGAAGAATCCTAGCCCGCCTCTTTCAAGTCAGTGGGCAACTGATGTTATGTACTATTTGAAATTGGAAAAAATCAAATTCTTACTTAGAGGATCTGTTCAAAACCTTTTCTAAAACCTGGCAGGATCTAATCAATAACATTTTAGAATAAGCATTTATACTGGAGAGAAGGACATCTTTTCCTCTTTATTACTCTAAATGTTTTACTTTGGCTGTTGGCCTTGCTCTCTTTCTCATTGGTGGAGGTTGAAGTGAATTTAGTTTTGTTATTTTTGACTGGATTGCATGGAACATGACATGCCATTAAAAAAATTCAGTAAAAGATTAAAAAAAAATCATATTCTGTACTTGTACCTTTGATAATAGCTGATGATGACTAGGTGATACATCTAGTTTGTAGTCTGGTTTAAATCAGTGTTTCCCAACCTCGGTCTTGGGGGCACACTGTGGCTTAGGATTTTATTCCAACCAGCTTCTGTTTTTAATTGGACCCCTGGGCTAATTAAGTGATGTGTTATTTCCTAAGTTCTGTATTTTGTGAACAATGTAGAAATTAGAAAACTAAGTTTGTTAATATATATATATATATATATATAGTGAACTTGACCCGGACACAGACAGACGGACATCTTTAAGTCACCCAACACACTGTTTATTTACAACAATATTTACAATAATCACGTGCACAAACCCCAGTGCCTCCAACACCGATTCCCTCAATGTCCAGGCCACACAGTCCTGTGCCTCTTTTCCTCCTGGCCGCCTCCAATCCTCACTCCAGCTCCGTCCTCTTCCACCCGACTTCCACTCATGACTGGAGGGAGGCGGCCCCTTTTATAGGAACCCAGATGGGCTCCAGCTGCTTCCCGGCAATTTCCCGTGGACACACCCCCGTGTGGCGGAAGTGCCGGCTGCGCACCTGGAAGCCGTCCGGGTGTCCCCTGTCGTCTTCCCCCCGGCACTTCCTGGTGTGGCTGGAGTGCCGGGCTCTCTGGATATTAAGGCACTGGGGTGCCGCCTGGCGGTGGCCACGGGCCCCTACAGGGCTGGGCTTCCAAGCCCTCTACCCGAGGCCTCCAGCATAACCAGGACGGACGCCCCCTCTCGGTCTGGAGGAGGCACAAGCCCTCCTCTGGTCCTCCTGGGCGTCCCGGCCGGGGACCACACAGGATATACCGGCATCGGGGCGCCGCCTGGCAGTGGCCATGGGTCCCTACAGGGCTGGGCTTCCAAGCCCTTTACCCGTGGCCCCCAACATAACCAGGACGGACGCCCCCTCGCAGTCTGGAGGAGGCACAAGCCCTCCTCTCGTCCTCCTGGGCGTCCCGGCCGGGCTCCTGCCCCAGCCGGGGACCACAATATATATATATATTTATGTGTGTGTGTGTGTTTGTGTATATATATTGTCAGGGATGCCAGGGGCGACGACCCAGCCGGGACGCCTTGAGGGACCGGAAGAGGACATGCGCCCATCTTGGATCACGTGGGAGACGCCACCCTGGTTGCTTTGGGGGCCACCGGTTGAGGGCATTGAAGCCCAACCATGTAGGGGCCCGTGGTCACCGCCAGGGGGTGCCCCAGTGCCTTGCGAACCCTGGACCTCTGCACTTTCCCCACACCAGGAAATGCTGGGAGGAAGAGAAGCAGGGACAACCGGAGTGCTTCTGTGAGTACAGCCGGCACTTCCGCCACACAGGGGCGTGTCGGCGGGTGATTGCCGGAACCCACCAGGAGCACATCCAGGTGCTAATAAAAGGGGCCGCCTCCCTTCATTCGAGGCTGGAGGGTGGAAGAAGGACAAGGTCAGGAACGAGAGAGAGTAGGAGGCGGCCCTACTCTCTGGGGGGTTTGTGTGTGCACTTTTGAACATTGTAAATAGCTGTAAATAAACGTGTGGTGGTGGAAAACAACGTCTGCCTTTCTGTGCCCGTGCAACGTTCGCAATACTATATAGATAGATAGATAGATATATTAAAATTTACCAAGCAGTTATATGGGAATAATGTATTTTCTTCTTTTTAACAATATTTTCATCTTGATTTTAATTTTACTTTTCTAGGTGTTCTAATTGTTTAATTACTCCATTATTTACTAATTAGTGGGTCTGATGCAAAAGTAGTTGCAGCCTTTGATTATTCAGTGTTGTTTGCCTGACTGTCTGCTCTGCTCATCTTTAATTGTCATTAATAAGATACAACGAAGGGGAAAAACTGCACAGAGAAAGGGAAAAATATAATGAAATCAACAAAAGAGAGTTAAGCATTTAAATCTATAGCAAAAACAGAAATATTTCTAAATATCTTATAAATGTAAAAATCATGCTGCTGTGCTTTTCTGAATGTAAAAATAAATAAAGAAAACTAATACCAGCTAATTAATTAAATGAGATCAGTGTTATCGGGTAATTAGGAATCTGGTTGGAACAAAAACCTGCAGCCACAGTGTGCCCCCAGGACCTAGGTTGGGAAACACTGGTTTTTTGTGCAGTGTCCTTTTACATAGAGCATAAACAATATATATTAAAAATGCAGGCTCTTGCTTAATACTAGACTCTAATTCTTCACACAGATTATATTTAGAGGCAGTCAAGGACTCCATCCTGCAGTTGAATGAATGTAATCTTATAAGGCCAAGCACTATTAAATTCATACTTTTTTGGAGCACTTTGAAATGACATTTCTCAGTAATATCCCAGCCTACTGAAAATGAATGTCACTAAGACAAGCATAGAACATCAAACTGGAAACTTCTTTGGTATGCAGTTTTGGTCAATTTAGCTTTAGTATCAGATACATTACCCTCTGGAGATTTTTTTTTTCATTGCTTAGTTTCCGTAACCCAGGATACTTGTATTCTAAACTATGGAATCATGAGTTTTCAGCTATACTGTATTTTCAAGAGATTAGTTTTAAATACCTGTTTGGGTCAAAATTTGTATTTTGGTTGCTGGGAGACTAAATGTTGATGTTTTAGACTCCCAATTGACTATAAATTGATTTTAGTTTCTTACTGATAATTGGGTGGACCTGTTTCAGCTTGTCTTAAATTCCAATGTGCTGACTGGTAATACAAGTTTAATGGTTACTCTTTACTTTATTCATGGTGGACATTGCATATTTTCAGGCATATTTTATGAAGTATTATCTCTATTCTCACACCTCTATTTATGTCATTAAATCTACATCCCTGGGCTTATACATTGGGCTTGTTTTAGATTCTGATAAAACACATATCCACTTATAAGCATGGAACATTACAATGCTATAAACCATGCAAGAACCCCTAGTAGAATCAGATACAGTGTGAATTTGTACTTTCGGACATTAAATACAATACAAAATATTGTGTAAAGTTGCAGAGAGGAAAACATTTCACTATTTATATGTATGTGCCCTCTAACAATTCAGATTATTAATTTTTTGGAGACCATAGTTCCACTCCTCCAAATGGTAGCACCAATAAAACTCTGCAATGATGTAGGGAAACTTTCATTACTCAAGAGTATAATGACAAAGACACAGGGGTGTGGAAATCAAATTTGTTTCTACTTGTCCACGGACAAGTAAACTTAGAAAATCCACTTGTCCGCCAGTTAAATTCACTTTCCCATTAACAAATAACATAAGTGAAAAATAGTTTATTTTTTCTGATCTCTTTTATTGATACCAAAACTGCCTTCCATTTTAAAACTGAAAAAAGTTCTTTCAGGGAGTAGTATTTTGCCACCTTGCTCTAGAACATCATATAAAAGATTCCCTTATTTTAACTGGCTAATAAACAATGCCTTCGTTATAGCTACACTAGTTATTTTTTCACATATTACAGTTACATAACAGAACACTGTCCTGATTCATTTTCTGCTATGTTCTTCAGCTTTTGTCTTGCAACATCTTCTCCCCCAAGAATCTTTACTATCTCAGACAGCATGGGCTGAATGCTGTTCATTTCTGCTTGAGCTGAACTGCATGGTTCCTGGACTGATGGTCCTGCAGAAGTGAATGCTTATGACTTTTCAGGATTTTTATGAGTGATGTGCCTGTTGCCAGGTGACAGCCAGAATTCCACAGCTGGTCGTGGGTCAAACTCTTCTAAAGAAGCAGTCTTGAACAGCCTAGCATAATGCTCAACATTTCGAGCGTTTAGCTTTAGAAAACGCTTTTTCAATTGAACCAACTTTTTTCTTACTTTTAGACTCATGTCTCTATCTGACGTACTAAACCCCCAGTTCCTATCCTTTTTCTTTCTGCACATAACCAATCACCACACGATAAACGTATTTGTGAAATTAAAACTAGTTATAAGCTTAGACCTCTGAATGGATGGCATAATTAAACATGTATAACGAAAATTGTTTTAAAGTTCTGAAAACTGGGGTCTAGGTTTATAACTTGTTTTAATTTCACAAAGACGTTTATCGTGTGGTGATTGGTTATATGGAGAAAGACAAAGATTACGAACTGGGGGTTTAGTACGTACGGTAGACACAGCAAACAGGCAATAAAGAAAGCCTGCTCAGAAAAACATCCATGGAATTCTTTGTTCGTATCTCCGACCTCCAGATCACGAACCCAACATTTACACAATATATCAGTTAAACCTGTGCGATACCCATTCAGATATTCAGTTTTTTGGAGCCTCGTCACACCTGCCATAAACCTCACTACACTGAACGTAGACCTGAGAACCCCATAATGCAAGGGAGCAGCACTACAGCCACGCCACCGTGCCCCCGCCACCCATGTCTAATACATGCTTTAATGCATTTCATCGTGAAAAAGATATCAAGTATTTATCTTAGTATTCTGAATGTTCATTGAGCAGGAATATCATGAAGTCAATGTGCGGCGATTGCTGCCGGCGCCTCTCACTGCAAGAGAAAGTCAGTTTAAGAAGCGCGCAGAGATTAACAACTGGGTCGTGGAACACTTAATATAAAGCATTTAATGTGCTACATTAATTTATGACGGGGTTTGAGAAAATCTAGTAAATGAAACATTCATTTTAAAGTGAAATTTAGTTTGCGACATTCAACTGACAAAATAAACTACGAGAATAAAGTCAACATGTTGACTTTAATCTGACATTTACATTTTTTTGTCTTCACTGTGTCCGTATTTTTTTCACAGTGGCCTTACTACGCTTTCCTAGGTTTTTTAAGGCCTGTTGTGCCAGTTTTAATCAAGAAATGATCCATTTCTCATCCGCGATGCTACTTACTTCAGTTTCAACAACACGCATATAGTGAGAACAACTTGCTTATCGCAGTGCATTATGGGTTACCCAGGTAATTCCTAATGACGTATTCGAAATTCAGCAAGAGGTTACATTTCCAAAGAAGTAAATATATTACCGATGTTATCGGGAAAAAAAATAATCGCGTCTAAGTGAAGATTTTTATTGATATTTCATAACTTTTGGAAACCGTTAGAATGTTTTCTTTATTTTTAAAAAACTGACAGCGCGAAACCAACTTGTTTTATATGAAAAATTATCTAATCAAAAGCGATCTATAGACAGCTCATCAAAATTGATGTCACGCAATAAATTTCTTAACTCCTCAATATATCACAACCTACGCGAAATCGCAAATTTCAGAAAAGATCAAATGCCTAACAAGCTTTATGTGGCGAAAACAATTGCATTGTAGGTGAAATGACCGCATTTTTATATGGAAAAAATTAAATTTTAATATATAAAAGTTATCGATTATAATGAAAAATCATCAAATTACATCGTAATGTCGGCATGAAAAAAATGACCGCATCTTCAAGCGTGTAAATAGTAGGGTAAAATACTTATGTAAGACCACAAGAGTGCTTCCCCTTTGAAAAATCAGCCATCATTTTGTTAACAATATTGAATACCAATTTGAGACATGAAGAACATGCCTAAGTAAACTGTTTCCGCACGAAGCACGTACCCAAATGTTTATAATTTGAAAGTAGTGGTAAAAATGTGCCCTGCACTGCACATGTAATCCTTTTTTTCTCCATAAAAATTGCACTTGTCCCCGGACAACTGAAACCAGGAAACACGCTTGTCCGACGGTCAATTTACCCGTGTCGGACAAGTCGGGCGTTGGATTTCCGCACCCCTGAGACACCAAGAGTAGCATAAACAGGACTAACAACCTTCCTGATCTGAGTAGTGAATTGTTATGGGATTGTGGTGCTGATCAAAAATTACCAGTAAAAAACATCATGTTTAGACACAACATTCATGTGTGTACCTGAACTATTGCAGCCTGGCCAGAAGCTAATATGAAGTCCTATATTGGTGATACTCACCTGTTTACTCTTATTTTAATGTTTTTTATTAACATATTAACATGCATTTGGTCTCTCTCTCGAATTTAGATCAGGTTTTTTCTATAATTTGCTTAAACATTCTGGTTGATTTTGCAACTTCTGACATTATGCTAAGTATCATAGTTCGGTTGCAGCACTGATTTATTCACGCAAATCTGAGAGACAGATGACAGGCTGAAGAGAGGGGGAGGCAGTACCTAAGGAGTAGTGAGCTGAGCGAGGTCATCCTCACTCACATGCAAGCCTCCGTTCAAGTCGCTCTACCTCCCCCACGTGTTGGAGCGTACCTTGCCTTCGCTTAGCTTGTGATACCTGTTTGTTCAGCAGACATTATCATCTAAAGATTGTTAAAGAGTAACATTTGACATTTTTGAGAGTGAAATCTCAGCTACATGTGTTTTAGAGGGTACCTGCTCATTGGCAGAGTTGTCACGGCCATGTGCTCTTCTCCCCATGCCGGGGACACTCTCCCGTCAGAGGTGATCACGATCAGCTACAGTGGCAACATTTGACATTGGAACGTACCAACCTTCTGCTTGGCCAGAGATACCTTGCCAACTTCTTACATTTTTGGCAAAGAGATGACAGCTACATTCTTGTCTCTGATAGCAAAACCAAAAATATTATATATCATACGAATGCTATCAATATAAATTCTTCTCAACACAAATTATTACATTTTTTAAATTTTTTTCATAGATTTTTAAAGTTTCACTACTGTCCTGTTTCATTACTATGTGGGCGGAGCCACGGGGAGAGCTACTTTCTTATTAGGTAACTAGGGGGCTCTGCCCCCTGCTTGCTTCGCTTGCCAACCCCTGTGTGGACCCTACGTGCTAGTCATTTCCTGGATTTGCCACTTGCGATGAATCATGCTATGCTTTTGGATAAACACAGATATAAACTCTGTCTTTGATATCTCCGTTTGTCAAAACTATTATTGTTGACAGTTCCTCACATGTTGGTTTATTATATACAGTATGCATGTGTGATCTTTTTAATTTACATAGAAATCCAAGAAAACTTCTTTGTCCATGTTATGGGTCCTGAATCGTGTAAATCTACGTTTTGAGCATTGTATGTTGTTAACGCGAACAGATTATTGTAGATTCAGATATTTTGCCTGTAGTGTTTATGGATTTCAATTTCACCAAATAACAAATCTTTTATTTCTTGCGGATACGACTCTTCATTGGGAAGAAACACTACTTTTTGTTCATGGCAACACGAATTAGATAATCAACAAGTCTCCTACTTAAACTTTAAAGCTGACCAATATCTACATACTGTACTTTCGTCATATCACCTATGTCCTTATATTCAATCTCTTTTCGCTGTTCCATTATTTCATTGAGTAATAATTTTCATTTGTTAGTGCTAATGCAATTTTTACTATCAGTTTTATGAGATTTTCGAATTTTAGTACTTTCATAATCTCTAACCTGCTCTCCATGTGTCTCATGCCATCGTTTTTGAACCTCTTTACGACATTCTACTTTGTCTTCTACTCTTTGTCTTTTCTTCTTCTACTTTATGTCTTTTATTTTTGCCCCCTCTTAGACCTGTTAGGTTTTCAATTCATCTCTTGGCACAAAATTGTGTTGTGGGACATGAAATTATCTCTGTGAAAAAGTCTTTTCTCGTCCCAAGATTTTTTAATATAATATAGAGATAATGTTACATGTTTGCAAATAAATCAGGTTGTAAAGGATATTATAGTTTTGTTTTTTTTTTTGTTAAGAAAAATTTTTATTACTAATGCATACATTCCTATTTTTGGGGGCATATTCTGCTTCAAATGATTAATTATCCAACATGAAGTTTCTTTTGTTTCCTTTCCTCCAGCTTTACATTGTGGGCAAATGTTGGCTAAATTTTAAGTCAAAGACATCATTTCTATACTGGATTTTAAATCTTTTTTCCAGAGTTGCTATGGCAACAGACTAACCTCATAAAGCCTTGGTTTTCCTCATGAGAATTATGATGTTCAAGAGTTTGTTTTTTAATTCAGTAGCTTGCATTACACCATTGGGAGAGCCTGCCAAGCATACTTCCTCAAAGCGTTTAGCCCCAACTTAAATGTTCAAATAATCTGTAAGAATACCTGTTTCAGCCTCTTTAAACCACTTCAATTTGTAGCTTCTGCATTTTAGTCAAAACTTTTTGGCTTTGTATTAAGAACATTTAGTACTGTTAACCTAATACTGTACCTAATAGTTTCTATTATCACATTGCTATAATTAAGATACAGCAGTATTTCCCAACCTTTTTTTCTGTGGTGGCACACTTTCTGTAACCAAAATTATCCCAAGGGATACCACTGTTTTACTAGCAACCAACACATTATATCTCGTACATGTGCTCAGCTGTCCAAAGGAGCAGGACCACTGGAGATGCCGGTAAAGAAGCAACTCCAAGATCAGCGTTCGCAGATTCGGCACTTACAGTAGTGAGCACTTTCATGGCATCTCCCAAATGATTTGACCCTTTGCCTGACACACTCTGCTTCAGAGACAACTTGTACAGTATGCCCACTATCCACTGGCCCTGTGAGACTTGCAGACGATCTCACACACCCAGATAAATGGATTCTAGCAGCTAGGAAGCACATTCATAGTGCTCAAGTGGTATATCTGCAACACAGCAATTGCGGAGCTGTGTCAGTTTCTCCAGGTAGCCCTGTTCTCCTCAGAGAGGTTTTGACCTCTTGTAGAACTTGTCCCTCTCAAGTTCTCAACCAAGTGCACTACAATATTATTTCCATGGCACACCTGGGTAGCTCTCATGGCACACCACTGTGCCAAAACACACTGGTTGAAAAACACTGAGACAGATTAACGATAAATTTCTCATTTCTAATTTTTCAAAAGTTATTTATCTTAAACTCCATATTAAACATATTTTTTAAATTTGTAAGCATTTATATGCTTTCACAATGGAATTCATTTGCTTTTTTCTTCTCCATACAGGTCATTTTGCTTCTTTTTCAGCATTAGACTTATATTATATTTCTAACTGAGAGTAAACAAACACATAACTCGTAAGTCTTGTTTTGCAAGCCTTGAATGTTTGTTATTGTTTTATATCTTAGCATTATAGGTATTTTTGACCAGGGTTGTCAAATTATACAAAAACTAGCTGTGTGCTATCAATTTTAGACGAGTTAAGATCTAAATACTCAACATAAACCTCATGTTTTTTATTTGATACGTTAGTTGTACATTTGGTCTGATACAATATAATAATACACACCCGATCCCTTTCCTTCATGGTGGCCTTTTCCTCTTCAGATAGACCAAGTCCATATTCAGCGCTTCCTCTTGCCATCACTTTTCTAACTCACCACTTAGTTTGCTGAGAAGATGTAGCAGTAGTTGCTATTGCTTTCATCAGGATTGGTGACTCTAGCCTAGATAAGTGGAAGCTTTGATTTCCAACATATGGATTGATTTATTGTTATTTTCACTCATTCATTACCCACCACCAGTCTTTAGTCATTGTCACAGTCATTAGTCACCATTATCTATCATTCAAGAGCATTATAAGCTATAGACCTCATTCATGTGACCTAAGCGGGTGTAAGAAGTTGCTGCCACGTTTTTTTTTTTTTGTTTGTTTTCTTATTTTTGATTGGTCAAAGAATGACATACAGAATGAAACTTCACAGGATTCATTTCACCCTTTACAGATTCATCAAAAATATAACATATATGGCCAAAATACTTATTTTCCTGACAATAAAATGCTATTTGAAATTGTGATTTTAAAGCTGTTACAATACAAGGAAAATCAGAAATATGGCAGGTATTTCCCATTATATTTAAAGAAAAAGGAAACCAGTTTTGTTTGCTATGATGAATGCTTAACAGTTTTAACATAAAACAGCAGCAAATCAGGGAACTCGGGTTCATGAGTGAAACATAACAGAATTACAAGCATAATGATACTTTAGGCCCCTGGAGAAGTGTTTAAAATCTCTTGTTAATACACCCATTAACCAAAAAAGCAGAGCAGTGCGGTAGAAAAATCGATTTGTTCTATAAAAGATGTTACAACCTAACAATTAAAAATGATAAAAGCACTGATCATGTGGTATGCAAAATACAGTATGTCAAAAACAGAAGTATTGCAGCATAGTGTGTCTGGAGTAACACAAAGCCAAAATGAATGCAACAAAAAACAAAGGACTGTTCTTTTATAATCAAATGTCAGCATTTGCCTTTTAATAAGAATTTTTTATATAGATTAAAATTATATTTGAATAGCAATATTTGATCTGCCAGCCCTAATCTTTACTATCAGAGCTTTTAAGAATGTTCTAAATTGCACAAGAAGCCCTTATAATTAAATAATTGGCTGTGGGCTATTAATGGTGGATGTGTTTGATTTGAGCCTGGATCATTATAGGAGATTTTGAAGAACTGTTTAGAGTTACCTGATTTTTTTCGAAAGAAGACTTTTGAGAAAACTGCTGACTTCTTCTGACAGCCTGTGGTGCGCTAGCATTTCTGGTGATAGAATGCAGGTAGAGACAGTGGCAGGCTGCTTCTAGAATTATGCTGTCATCTTAGTTAGGTAGTTTTATTTTGCTCATGCATATGTCAAATTTCATAAGTGTACCAAGATTAGGACTACTATTTTATTCATTCATTAAATGTGTAGTTGTTGTATTTGCTGTATAACTTGGAAGTTGATTACTTTGTATAATGTTTTTTGTGTAAGAGTTTGACCAAATGAGTTTTTGTGCAAAAGATTTAGCTACAGGAATAAAATAAAATGTAGCTTGTGCTATTGAAGACTTATCAAAGCATTTCTGCTTTGAAAGAAAACGAGAATGGTTGGTTTCTTTAATACTCTTTAATAATATTCTCAGGTCACATATAATAATGGTTGAATTTGTAGTATTTTGTCCTGCTATAGTAATATTAAACATTTTTCATTGTATCATGTTATGTAGATTTAAAGGTATACATAAGATATAAAAACATGAATATCACTTTGTGTTGTACCTAATATTATTGATTTATTTATTTATATATATATATATATATATATACATATATATATATATATATATATACACATATATATATATATATATATACACACCCACACATATATATATATATATATATATATATATATATATATATAATTATCTTTTTGTAGATGTTTTTAAACAGACATTATTTTGTAAATTTCTAAATACTTAAGCTATGGCTGTCTTATTAAAGAAACTGCTGTGAATGTTTTAAAATTAAATTGGCATTATCATTATTTTTAGTGGAGCTACAGTGGTGTACGACAATTTTGATTTTTGTTGGTTTTTTTTGTTTTTTTTTGCAGATTGGCCAAGCTCAAATTTATCTTATTAGTCCAGACACAAAAAAAGTTGCTATTGAAAAAAGCTTTAAAGAAATCTCATTCTGTTCTCAGGTTAGTGCATTAACTCTTCATTTGCTTGTTTACTTGTTTTTGATTGCTTAAAATCCAAACTTTATTTACATAGAATTGTTTGCACTGAATATATTTGCATGTTTATGTATTTTAATGGGGATTTTCTTTTTAACTTGCAAACTTCACTTTCAGATTGACACAAATTGATTATGTTAATAAGCTCTGTCATTATTGGTGGTGGCATTTATCTTAAAAAAAACTTCATAGTGCTACTTACTGAAGAAGGAAATGTTTTAGTTCCTATTGCTTTTTTTTCTTTCATAAACTTATCCTGCATTTTATGAAGTATAATTTTAAATTAACTCCATTGTTGTACATCAATCTGCACATGTGGAAGACTGTCCCAGGTTATTTTTAAAACTTTCTCACTTTTAATTAAATTTTGTCAGTTTGGAATTAAGTGTAATTGTTTTAAATTTTTCTGATTCACTCTGGCAAAGCACTGGGAAACATATATTTTGATCAACATATACTACTGATTTTAGTATTGTTATATTCTAGATTTTCTCTTTAGCATTACAGAATGTTAAATCTAGACTAGAAAATCTAGAATTTCTTGCTGGGACTTTGCTGAGTTAAAAACAATCAGTGATTACATCTTTGAATTCCAATTCCTGTGCCTCACAATGTGTTTTTTTTTCTAATTTTGCATTAGGGTAATGAAATGCACATCATATCTTTCTCGTTGACTAGACACTTCTCTTTTTCACACTCCTTGGCACTCCACGCATCCAATCTAATCAATGTTATCTCCATTCTTTCTAATTTCGCTTTGTGTTCTGCTTTCATCTGCCATGTATTATTCCTGTAGGCATACTACTCCTTACATAGCTTTCATTAATTTTACAATTCAGTGTCAGAGATCTACTTTAGAAATCATAATGGGGACTACTCTTGGAATTTGAACCTCTCCGCCTCTCACACACCTAGCGTTTACATTATCACTGCTATATCTGCACCTCCATTAAGACTCAGCATCTCATCTTAGTAGAGGTTCCCTTCTTATGCATTCACTGCCCACAAATTGTGCAGTTGATTCAATTTTTCCAGCATCTTTACCATAAATACCAAATGAGTACTCATCAGTCTCTTCCACATATCCTGCCACTTTACCTACAGCCATCACCTTGGTCTTTCATGCATTTTGCTTGAGGGATTTTTCTTTTAAACTAGAGTTACATTTCAGTAGTGTCTCTTTCCTTTCCGCTTCACTTTTTGCTTTCGAAGTGCATTCATTGACATACAGGAGCCTTTATTGCTGTCCTTCACACACTCCTCTGGTCATCATTTCCAACAATATAAAAAAAGCAACAAACTCATTATGGATCCCTGCTGCAACTCCTTCCTTCACCTCAAACGTTTTACCATAGCCATCTCCTTTCCTGAGCACTGCTTGTGATTCCCCATTCAATGACATCATCAATATGTTAACCAGTCATTGTTAGTTTCTTAATGCCCGGCATCTCTAATGGCAGTGTATCAAACACCTTTTTTAAAAATGAATAAGGCACTTTTCTTGCATTGACATCATGACTGTTCCTGTCCTATATATTAAAACAAAGTTTTATCTTTTGCTGCCTGCTTTACGTTTTCTTTACTTTGCGTGCAAACTCTCATCTCTTGGCTTCTTGGCCCCCTTCCAACTGCATTTTTACCATGTTGTTTCAGTTCCTAATGCCTTGGTCTGTTACGTTCTGCCATTACTTTATACCATTCCATATCACCTCATCATTCCAATGCCGTGTTTAATTTTGTCTCACAGTGCCTAGGAAGGATAGCATTAGATTTTTAATTAGAAAGGAAATCAGTAGAAAGATCACGGTCAATATAACAACAAGAGTCGATACAGAAAGACAAAAGATTATTAAAAATAAAGGCAGAATGTAAAACAAAATTTGTAATTTGAGAATGTTGCTAGGGAATCAATAACCAAAGTTAGTCATATAATCAGATCCAAAATGAAGGGTGAAATCTGTAGGCAAAGAACAGAAGCAAAGTTGAAACAAAAGGTCTAATAATAGCACTCTAAAATAATACACACTTAGGCCGGAGTTATACTTCACGCAACGCGACGCATGCTGCAGCGGACGCTCCTGCTACGCAAGCGTTGTAGTGTTTATACTTGCGCGCGTACTTTACGTAAATCTGGAGGAATCCACCAGGTGGCAGTGCGAGATATTATCGCGGTGAGAACATGTTCGGCTTCTCTGTGTTGTGAAATGCCTAAAACACCTATTAAATTCCGATAACACCTTACCGCAGTATCTCTGAAAAGGATGTTTATTGATTAAATCCATAAATCCAGGGATGTATGTGTCCTTTCCAGGAAGCATTGGCACGAGTGAGAAACAGTCCCTTGACGAGGCCTCAGCTCATCGCAAGGTGAATACAAGCACACACATACACTAGCGTCATTTTAGCGGCACAAAATCCCCAAATCTGCATATCTTTGGAAGGAAACCAGAGCACAGTGTGGAATACAAGCAGGAAATACGAGCAATATAACTCCCTGCGAGACAGCAGTGCTATCGCTCCGCCACCGTGACACCCCCGTGTGTGTAATTATTCTCCCATGTGTGTATTTATTAACAGTATTCATTATTTAAACGAAATTATATGTAAAATGTAACATACACATTTGAATGCATTTCATCATGAAAGTGATATCAAGTATAAATCTAAAGATTCTAAATGTGCAGAGAGTTGGAATATCATACATTTAATTTGTTCTGTTTGGCGATCTATTGCTGCTTTCCGCTGCTGAAGCAAAATGCCGACATACAGATGCATTTGTGGTGCTTTTATATTCAAGCGTCACATATTCCCGATCGTAATGACACGATACATTTTAAAAGTCTCACATACCATCTTTTGTGCCATCTATTTTTTATTGTTTTACTTTACCTGCTGTCAGGTCCAAGAAGCTCGTAGCAATTAAAAACTGGGATGACGTTTACGACCGTCTGCTTTAATGATAAAGTAAACTACGAGGTTAAAGTGGACATTTCGAGATTAAAGCCGAAATTTCCACTTTAATCACAAAATACACATTTTCACCGTGTCCTTTATTTTTTTCTCAGTGGCTCAAATATAATGCTATACATTATGTTGCTGTTGTTAAGTTGCAAAAAATAAAAAAGACATATATAAATGACACGATACATTTTAAAAGTCTCACATACCATCTTTTGTGCCGTCTATTTTTTTTGCAACTTCACATCGGCTACATAATGTATAGCGCTGTATTTGAGCCATTCATCAAACAGCAAAGTGCGCACATCGATCCCCGAAGGATCTCCATAGAGGCTTGCTGTCACATGTAGATAGTAAACAGAGACTCTGACGTCACGTTCCGACTTTTAGCACACTCGCCCCGACTTTTGCTGGTACTGCAACTCGCGCACGCGTCGCGTATTTCTGAGGACCTGCTCAGAGGACGCGTGAAATGAACGCTGGGAACGCGTGGCAGCCATGATGCAGACGCGTACGCGTTCTGAGCGTGAAGTATAAATGAGCCCTTAAACAACCAGGAAGTGCACAACAGTGGCCTTATACCTCTGACCTGGTATGTCAGGTGTTACATACTTCCAGTTTACCCTAATTATTAATAGCATAGAAACTGTTAACAGAAAAGTTCCAAAATGGCAGTGCCCATAAGAAAAAGGATGGTGCTTCAGGAGAAAATGTCATGTTTAACATCATTAAAAATACACTGAAATAAAAAAATAAACTTAACCACTGGATTCATTGGCGTTCAAAAACACTTTTCCAATGTTTAAAATATATTTAGAGATAAAGGTATAAAAATTAAATGACAAATCCAGATTATGACAGTCTTGCTACCAGTGTTTTAGCACATTTACTTTTTATACTCTTTTTCCCTCAACTTCTAGAACTTTGGCCTTTGAACATTCCTCCGCTTACTTTTCAGCTTTCACCTTTATCAATTTGTACCAAAACATATCTTTCTCTTCATTGCTTCTGTCAGCCTGCAGGTATTAATTTGTGATTTAATTTACTACAACATGCTAATTTACCCCCTTAACATCCACTACTTATGTCTGCCCATATTTTAGACACAAATACAGCATTGCCATAAATTCTCATCTGCCAAAAAAAAAGTACCTTGCAACATTCCAACTAAGATTTCTTGCACCTTTAATTTTAAGCATGTCTCCTGTATGCAGTATGCATCTACTCTCCTTCTTTTCAGAACATCACCACCATATTTCAGTGTTCTAAGTCAGAATCCTTATACTCTCTCCTTCATGCTTATTACCTCATTTTCACTTCCCTCTTCACCAAATCATACATTGAGTGTATCCTGCCTCTGATCTGGCTGGATTACTCATCTTTCTGTTTGAGGTACTCAGGTGGAGTCACATTGCCCATTCTTTGAAACTCTCTTCATTGTATCCCATCATCAAGAAGGTGTTGGTGTAAAATGTTTTAAGGTTTGATGCCCTTCCTGATGCCATCTTCATGAAGTCACTTTTAATAACACATAAGAGGGACATAATATTAGTTGATGAAGTCTAGAAATACTACTAATATTCTTATCATTATTAGTTAAAATATTTCTGAGTGTGATCATTGATGGACCATTACGGAAGTCACGTAAATTCCTTTTTAAAAAATTCTTAACTTGAAAAGTGAAACATGCATTTTTTGAAGGGAATTACATATTTGCAACCAAGCTATTTATTAATATATAGATCTCTGAAGGTTGAGATACCTAATTAATCCATGAAAGAAATACTATATAACTGAGGAAGGGCTGGAATGCAAATTTGTTCTGTAACAGAGTAGCAAACAATTGTGTTTCTGTCTTAAAGTTTTTTCTAAATTGTTCCATATTTTGAACAAATGAAGTGCAATTTGCTAGCTGGAGAGAGCTAATTATTTTACCACCTGTTAAAATCTTGTTTGATGCTTTCGTTCAAATTGCAGTAATTGATTTTATAAAGATAAACAATATCGAAATGTCATTGAAAAACATCTGAAATTGATGCTGTTTTGCATTGGCGGCACTGAAAGCCTATTATCTCAGGAACTTTGTTATCTCTATTCTGCATGAACACAAATTACATTTTTTGTTGTCTATTACTACAAGTAGCAGTGTATGGAACAGATTAAGCAGTACTCCAGACAAAAATAATAATTTTTATAAAGGAATGTACTTGTTGCAAGCTTAAATGCATTGTTCCAACCCAAATTTGTATGAAACAGTAAAGGTATGTGCACATTCTATTCTTGTAATTGCTTTTTGTACAGCTAGAGACCTTAAGAGTTCTAGAAGCTTAGTTACTGATAGAGTATAAAGTACTGTAAACAATTTGACAATAGCAATCTCCCTTTAATGCATGAAGCTTGATGTTTTGATATTAATATAGAAGCTAGTCGTTTAATTGTTTTTCATACAGCTTTTGATATATTTATTCTGATAGCATTTTAAATATAACTCTTTAAATATATACAATGATATTTTTACCAAGTAATACATGACACAGTGTTGCTGTGAGTAGCACTGCTGGGTGCTTACTCATTGAGATCAAATCCTGGCATTTGCACTGCTTGATTAGAATGTACAAATTAATGAATAAACCAAATTGGATATGTTTTATTGTCAAATACATACTTGTCATTTTTGCAGATATTTTCTAATCATACAGTATAACAAATGTTACATACTATTCATGAAAACAATTATATGCTTAAAGTTAATTGCATTTTCTAGTTTTTATTGGCTCATTTCAATTACATTGAAATATTTCATTCTTTTAAATAATTTTACCTTTTAGGAGCCTTTTCGTTTTTGCCTACTACTGTACATAAAAGATACATTAGATGTAACTCACTATAGTCTTAAACTGGTCTTCCTTGATATAAGAAAACATGTATGCTAGAATATTACCCACTTACATACAATGTCTCCAGTATTCACTCATTTGAATTGTATCTTCTTTCAATTGGTCTTTTTACATTTCTTCTGTTAAATTACTGGGTTTAAGGACATATATAGCTTGTTGTAGACCATATATGAATGGTTGCAGTAAAAACACTGGGGTATGTTTATATTTGTTATACAAGTGCATACTGAGATAAACCTCTATTATATGCTTACTTTAGGGAATACGACATGTGGACCATTTTGGCTTTATCTGCAGAGAACCCTTAGAAAATGGAAACTGTCATTTTGTATGCTATGTATTTCAGTGTACAAATGAATCACTGGTAAGATTTAAAATTCAATAAAAAATAATTTGTAGTTTATTGATAAATAATCATTTATTTTTTCAAAATGGTATTCTTAAAAGCAAAAATGAATATCTGTATAACAAAAACATTTATCAATTAATATTTAACATCTGGAATTATAAAAATGCTTTAAAGAAATCTGTGTCAGCATTCTGCTAATGAAGGCAGTATCACTGAGTTTTACAGTGCTGATTGAGATGTAATGGTAAAATATTTATAATATTGTTTGACACCATCATTGACTCTACCATACATACATTCTTCCTGAAACCTTCTTAAAATGTATCTCCTAGTCAAAGCCATTTCTAGGGCCACTATCACCCTCGATGAAGTCATTTTTAACAAGCCTTCCATAGGGTCCTCTCCCAGTATTTCACTATCAAAACTCCAAAATATTGTAGATACTTATAAACTGAACAGTTGTACTTCTATGAAACCTAACCACAGGAAGTGCTCTATAAAAACTACATGTATTGCCTACACTACAGTGTGACCTTGCTCCCTGTTATCACCACTCCCCATACATATTTTAATTTGGGATTAAAATGGTTTATAGAAGATAAATGTTTTATAAACTGTTTCATCAAAGTCATTTATCAGAATTGCTAAAAGGTTGTTTGGGATTGTTTTCCTTTGAATTCCACTAGCATTGTAAACCTAGATTTTTTAGACTCCATATAATGATGAATTACCTTTATCTTACTTTTCCTTCTCTTGAGGTTGATGAAATTATGATGACTCTGAAGCAGACATTCAGTGTTGCTGCTGTGCAGCAAAATTCAAGAACGCAACCTGAACAATGTGAGAGCTGCCCCTTACAGTGCCTGCATAAACTCTGTGAAAGTCTAGAAGGTAAAAAAAAAATGCTGTGCATACAGTAATCCCTCCTCGATCGCGTGGGTTTCGTTCCAGAACCCCCCGTGATTGGTGAAAATCCGCAAAGTAGAAACCATGTTTGTATGGTTATTTTTATATATTTTAAGCCCATAGAAATTCTCCCACTGTTTTTAAATATTCTCCGCACATACAGTAAACCTTTGTTTATCTCGGTTAATCCGCTCCAGACAGATAAATGAATTTCCACGAAGTAGGATTCTTTATTTATATATCTAATATTTCTGCTGTTAGAGCATAGAAAACCTGTTTACGACCTTCTAAATACATTTTTTAACATTATTAGAGTCCTCTAGACATGAAATAACACCCTTTAGTCAAAAGTTTAAACTGTGCTCCATGACAAAACAGAGATGACAGTTCTTTCTCACAATTAAAAGAATGCAAACATATCTTCCTCTTCAAAGGAGTGCGCGTCAGGAGCAGAGAATGTCAGAGAGAGAGAAAAGTAAACAAGCAAAAATCAATATGGCTGTTGGGCTTTTAAGTATGGGAAGCACCACGATAAAGCGGCCGCAATGAAGGGATCAATGTGGAGGTAGTCTTTCAGCATTTTTTACAGGCGCGTCCGTATCTTCTAAGCAAACAGCCACTGTGCAAACAGCCCCTCTGCTCACACCCCCTCCGTCAGGAGCAGAGAATGTCAGAGAGAGTGAGAGAGACAGAGAAAAGCAAGCAATCAAAAATTGATACGGGCTGTTAGAGCTTTGAAGTGTACGAAGCACCGCGCGGGAAGCATACCTTATATCATTGAGGAGTTTTATTTAATACGTAATACGTGCTCTGATTGGGTAGCTTCTCAGCCATCCGCCAATAGCGTCCCTTGTATGAAATCAACTGGGCAAACAAACTGAGGAAGCATGTACCATAAATGAAAAGACCAATTGTCCGCAGAAATCCGCGAACCGGCGAAAAATCTGTGATATATATTTAGATATGCTTCATTTAAAATCTGCGATGGAGTGAAGCCGCAAAAGTCAAAGCACGATATAGCGAGGGATCACTGTATTTTGGAAATTACTGTTCTTAACCTATATTTGAACACCTTCCCAGCTTTTGAAGCATTTTACCAGAAAGTGCTAAAAAAATTTAATGGGCTATAATGTTTATTTCACATGTGCAATTATTTGGAATTTTCAAAAAGTATTAGTTTTTCTTGCTTGATGACATTACAGTATTTAGAGAATCTTCTTTTTACATTCTAGCACAGTTATTCTTACTACGTATTCATAATTTCATTCTTATTCTGTCCTCCTAAAATATTAATAATGTATTTATTGATATAAAGTGTCTGTTGCAATTGAAAATAAACATACAAATTTGGGTAGAATAAATGTTTGGATGATATTTATCATTCCTCATAGAACTTTTTCATGTCTATTAGCACTAATTACTTAGACACTGAATTGACTATGTTGGACTAAATTGAAGTCTTGTATCAAACTGTGGTATAATTATTTAGCATTTTTCAGTCTGATGTGGTACGTTTGTGCATTTGTTTTAGATTCTCAGCTCCCCCACTCACAACACCACTCATGATGTATTGCATGTGTTTTATTGTTTACTTATTTATAGTATTTTTTGTGTTTTACCTTCTGATTTGAAGCAAATGATAGGGATATGCCGCATCACATGTTTAAAACACTAGTCTCAGTATGAATGGTTTGCAATGCAAGTTAATGAATAGTTAAGGAAAAGTAAGAACATTTTAAGTTTGATGTTTTCATTAAACAAGTGCTTATCTGAAGCCTTGTTTTATTTAATAAATTCAATGCAGGATATATAGAGACCACAACCATTGAGATTTCTTAATGGACATTTTTAATGTACACCAGATTAAATTACAGAAGACAGCAATCAAAAATTCAATGGAAATAAAAAGATATTGTTATGCTTCCAGATAATAACTTAAAATAAATCACATCTTAATACGTTTGAGACCATTAGAAGTAAAGAATGAACAGTGTAAATATCATACATTTTTACAATAATGTGATACAATATTTTTTCTATGATGAGATGCTTTTATAGTGATAAACAATTGTTTTTTTGATTTTTGATTTTAATTATGTAGTGCTGATGATATGCTTTTGCTTATAGTTATGTACTTGAAACATAAATAAGTTCACAACAAGGGAAATGACCAAGAGATTGATATATTATTGAAAATAGTTTTTCCTTAGGTTATCTGCAGATAGCCAAGAACCCATTCTCAGTCAGTCAGTCAGTGACTTGATCAGGGACATGTAGCCTTTTACAGTATGTACCATACCATAGTATACCATATCATTTTCTAAGCCTGTTTAATCCTGTCAGAGGGTGCTGGAGCCTATTTTATATATATATGTATATGTATATGTATATATATATATGTATATTTATATATGTATATGTATATATATATGTATATGTATATATATATATATATGTATATATATATGTATATGTATATATATATATGTATATGTATATATATATGTATATATATATATATATGTATATATAATCTTGTATTCTTTAAATTGTGTGCCTGTTGTTGATATTGTATACTCTCACTATTCTGTGGGAATCATGCAAATAAGAATTTCATTATGTAAAATAACAATAAACCTAAACTTTAGTGGTTTTTTTTTTCACAAAAACACAAAGCTGCTGTTAAGACTGGTATACATCCAGCTGTTTACATTGTGCATATTCCAGTGTCTGCCCTATATTTTAAAGATCTTCATTTATTTGTCAAATATTTATGTCAGAACAGCTGATTTGTCTCTTTAATGTCAATTTTGCTGTAGAATGACCATAATTCAAATGTTTTATTTTTACTGCCTTTTCAGGTATGCAAACTTCAGTTTAGGATGTTGAGCACTGGTTTCTGTCACAGTCATACTTGTTGAAATGTTTTTGGAAATGAGAATATGCACCTTTCACGCTTAGCTCAGTAAATCGTCCCATAGTTTTAGATTTGTGTTATCTGGAAAGTGTTTTTCAAGTCATCAGCTTTAAACAGTGAACAGTCATTTCATTCACCCATCTTTATTGACAAAAGTATAACTTCTGATATTTACTTACAGTGTGAAAACATTACATCTGTGTTTAATTGTTTTAAAGGTTTACATCCCTCAAAAGCCAAGCTAGAGCTTCAAAGACACCTTGGAAAACTCAGCAATAAAGAGCAGGCAACAATCTTTGAAAAGACTTTGGTATGTTTTTGTTGGCTTTGAAATATATTTCTTTTTTTTGTTTGTTTTTTCTTTTTCAATGAATGCCAGTCTGGTTTTGATGTTTAGTTAAATTTTTAAAGAAAATATAATTTTACGCCTGATTAGAGAGGCAAAACAACTGGTGATGTTGTTTTACAGGGCCTATTAAAATCCGTGAATAATCTCCTTTTTACAAAGAAATTCTAGAATTGCTCTGCACTGTTTTTTTTTTTATTAAACCTAGTTGAAAAAAACTTTCACTCTATCTGAATTCCCATAGGAGAAAGCTAAATATAACTGGCCTAATTAAACACACTGTTTGAAAGTATCACTCTTTTGTTTCCCTTTGTTCACTTTCACAGTATTTACAGCAAGAGGTTTAAAAAAGCATCTTGGAAAATATGTTCCAATCAGTCCAACATAATTAAGCAAGTTTGTCCAAAAATGTTTTGATGTCAGTTTTTTATGTTTAATATAGAAATTTAGAACTGTGCCAATTTAATTAACTTTTTGAAAAGCCTGGGTGTGTAGTGGTTACTTTTGCTGTGTCGCGGTCCATTGGCATTGGCACTCTATGGGTAGTTAGCACATTGTTCCTGTATCACCTTTAAACACCTCTCTGGGATCATTTTTTAGCAAAACCCAGAATCTGTGTTGGTGACAGGCATGGATCTGTCTAACCCTTAATGCCCTTGTAAACAATTGCAGCTTTCGACAGACCTTTAAGGGCAACATCTCTAAGGAAGCAACAGGACAGCAACATGTAAATTAGTCAATTTCTTTTTCTTCGGTTTTATTCTTGAATAAAAGCACACTTGTTTTGTTATACCTTTTGTTAAAGTGTTTATTTGATGTTTGGATGTCTTCACACATTATACACTTCACGTCAACATTTTGTCATTATTACTATAACATGAAAAAAGTTTCTGTTTTAGTTATGTTCAATATTTCTTGTCTCGCATTTCCTGTCATCCTACATTACAGAGATCATTCTAGACACAGAACACGCATGAAATGTACTGTATGTATTCCAAATAACGATATGTTATTTACCTTATACAATTCCAGACACATCACTTCCAGATACACAGACTTCAGCTGTGAGAATTTTGTGTCTGTCTTCAGCTGCCTCGGTGGTGAAATTGCCAGTCCTGATTGAGATATTTGCAAAACAGACACTGATGAGGAGGTGCTAGGGAATTTAAGGTGGACTGGCATTACAAATATTTTCGCAGGCTTCAGGGATTCTAGTGTTAAAATAAACTTTAGCTTACAGAATTTGCTAGAATATATTTACGGCGGTGCAATTATAGACACAAATGGCATTTTTAGATAAGCAGAAGTTTAAAATGCAAGTTTAGTAGGTTATTAAGAACCTGCAGATAGACATTAGGTGTTCACATAAAAATAAAATGCTATCATAATCAGTAAGTACATAATTTGACTAACAATTAAATGAAAAAACAAGTATGAATGGTACACAAACAAATGCAAATGAAGTACTGAAATGAGACTATACAAAAATTTAAAATTGAAAACTGAAGTAAATTCAAGTCAAAGACAGGTCAAGCACAGTCACAGTATCATTATGTACCATCTCACAAACAGATTGCTAACTTTTGCAGCTTTTGGTTTTGCCTCAAAATTTTTATAATGATAAATGATATACTTAGGTAATTTACACACATGCAAATTTTTGTATCTGTGTCAAACCAAAAAATGTGTTTGATAATCAAATTTGAAGACATCTTTACTTTTTAGGTGCAAAATAATACCTGCTGTTGTTGTCACATCCGTCTGTTGGTCCACATGAAACAACCTGGCTCCCAGAGGAATAACTTGTTGAAGCTTGGTATTCTTATTCTTCAAGGAAATGTGTGGAGAAATTTCAGTTTGCATTGGACAATCTTGAATAGAGTTGTACAGAGTTTTTACATTTGAAAATCTTTCATTTAAAACTATTTGTGAATTTTCAAAGTCGACCATCTTAAAACAGAGAATTATTATGTATGGCTTCAATTACTGCATAACTTATTGTTTGTAATTTACTTTAAAAGATATTACTTTAACTTGTACATTTTGCATACTTTCCTTATTTACAGATTTGATAACTGCCCCGATGGCAAAAAAATACAAGTTATATAAATAGACACTTACTGAATCGCAAGCAGAATTGCACAGACAGTTAGTGATGTCAATAAAAACTATATAAGCCTCCACAACCCAATTTAAACTTGGTTTTTAAGTATATCATACTGTCAAATGCTTTTAAAATATATTTGATATACTCTACTGATACATGTTATTACATTATATTATCAAGGTTATTTTTGAATATGGCTTAGTACTACAAAAGTATTTAATCAATAAAAATGTGATATCAACCATTTTGAAAAAAGCAAAAAACTAAAAATGAAGTGTTCCACCTTGCAGAACAGTTAACTATGCCTACGTACAATCCTGAATGTTACACCATGTTTACATTTTCTGACTTGTTGTCCTATATTGGGTTGCATCCAGAAATATTTATTTGTTCTAATTATATAGGTTCATTATAATACAGTTTAACTATTAATATAATCAATGGATTTTAAAAGTAAAGGCAAAATACAGAAATGATTAAAGTGACCATTTTTGTTTTCCTCAAGTGAAAGAAAAGATAAGTTTTTGCTCTTGAATATAAAGTAATATTAATCGTTGACAGAACGTTCCTAAACTGCAGAGGAATTAGATACAGTAAACCTCTGGCACAATCAGAATTACTAGATGGTATAAACTCACATCAGAGTGGGAAAGCAGCAGGCCCTGATGGCTACCCTGCTGAATTTTATTAAAATTCTCAATTAAGCTAGCTCCCCTTTTATTAGCAACATTTACAGAAGCTAGAGATAATAAAATTCTACGTCAAACTTTTTGTCAAGTTCTAATTACCATCTTTCCTAAGCAAAATAAGGACTTATTACAATGTGCATCATACAGACCAATCTCAATTTTGAATAATGATGTAAAGATACTTTCTAAAGTCCTAGCTAGAAGGATTGAGAAAGTGCTTCCTTCGGTAATATCACAAGACCAAACTGGATTTATTAAAGGCAGACAGTTATCTTCCAATCTTCGATACCTATTTAATGTGTTATATTCACCCACAAAGTTAAACATCCCAGAGATATTATTATTGTTGGATACAGAAAAAGCATTTGATATAGTTGAATGGAAGAACCTTTTTACCATATTGGAGAAATTTGGGTTTGGCCCGAACATCTGTGCATGGAACAACTGTATACTAGTCCAGAAGGTTATATATTAGATTGGATACCTGCCCTTTTGTCATCACAGATCAGTTTAAATCCCTAGGGGTAAACATCACGAGTAAACATAAAGCTCTTTATCAAAAAAATGTATTTGTCAGCATGGAAAAAAATAAGCAATACTTGCATAAATGGTCCACCCTTCTTCTCACTTTAGCTTGAATAATTAATATTGTCAAGATGAATATCCTTCCTAAGCTTCTTTTTCTATTTCAAAACATTCCAAAATACCTCAATAAATCATTTTTTAAGAAATTAGATTCAACCATAGCCTCATTTATTTGGAATTCAAAATATCCACTTATCCAAAAGGTGACCCTGCAAAGACCTAAGGAAGAAGGTGGCATGGCTCTACCTAACTTTCAATTTTATTACTGGGCGGTGAATATACAAGCTATAAAAACCAGGACATTGACACAAATAGGCAAGCAGACACCGGCTTGGTCCACAATAGAAATAAAATCCTGCAGGACTGCTTTGTATTCCTTGCTGTGTACCCCAGTAAGTACAAGTCATCAGCAATATACTAACAGCCCAATAAGCGCTTCACTCACTCTGAATATGGAAGCAATGTAGGAAGTATTTTAAGATAGAGAAGCTTTTATCTGTGGCAGCTCTGCACAATAACCACCTTTTTCCACCCTCTCGAACATATTAATGTGTGGAAAACATCCGGGATTAAATCACTTAGAGATCTGTACATAGACAACGTCTTCGCATCCTACAAACAAATAAACTCCAAATGTAACTTTCCAGCAAATCATTTCTTTCGCTACCTTCAAATTGAAGCTTTGTTAAACAAAACCTACCCAATTTCCCTCACCTCCCACCTACCTCTATACCGGAAGAAATTTTGATCAGTCTTTATGACAGCATTTCTGTAATATATAAAAACATTTTAAAGTCCATCCTTTTCAAAGATCCCAGAGTACAGTAGGAAAAGGATCTCTCACTCAACATCTCAGCAAAGGAATGGAAGGTAGCAAAGCACAGAATTCACTCAAGCTCCATATGCACAAAGCATACAATTATTCAATTTAAAATTATATATTGAGCGCATCTGTCTCATTTAAAATTGTCCAAAATGTTTCCCGGGGAAAATCCAACCTGTGAGTGTTGCAATCAAGTTCCAGCCTCAGTGGGCCATATGTTTTGGGCATGCATCAAATTAACACCATTCCAGACAAAAATTTTTAAATGCTTCTTAGACAACTTGGGTGTCACAATCCGTCCTAATCCACTAACAGCTGTGTTTGGTGTACTTACAGAAGGGCTTAAAGTGGAGAAAGACAAACAAGTTATAATTGCCTTTACTACACTATTGGCACGTAGACTTATCTTACTCAACTGGAAGAATCCTAACTCACCTCTTTTAAGTCAGTGGATAACTGATGTTCTATACTATATAAAATTGGAAAAAATCAAATTCTCACTTGGAGGATCTGTACAAAACGTTTTCAAAACCTTGTAGGATCTAATAAATAACATTTTAGAATAAGCATTTAAATTGAGGAAGTGGATTCTCTCCCCTCTTTTTCTATTCTATTTATCTTTATTTATTTACTTATTTACATATTTTTACTATTATTAAGGTACTACTTTGCTGACGTAGCTCTCTTTCTCATGGGTGGGGGCCAATTTATGTCAAACCAGTTTTGTTAAACTTGACTTGCATGTATGTTATGTTTTTTTGATTTTAATAAAATAAAATATATAAAAAAAAGAAAAACATCTGAATAGTCCACTTTGATGTGCGCTTTATTTTGTGGAATATGATTTATGATTCAGCATTTCATTATCTTATGATTATATTACAACTGTGATGAAAATAGGCTATTCCACCTAGCAAAACTTTCCAACCCTATTTGCCTACTTTTTCCAAAATAACACTGAGTCGAGTTTTGATGTTTTCCATGTGCCTAAGGTTTTCTGTATGACGAAATTTGAAATATTTGTGTGAAATCTATCCTCAACAATTTTCTGCTTGTGTCCCCATGTTCCTTTTGAAGAGCTTCTTTTAAATTAATAACTGGGATCCACTATAGTAATTAATTTAATAATTTGAGAAACTTAAATCATGTCACATCTTACTCTGCATTTGCTTAAACTGATACAGTTCAACTCCTTCAGTCTTTCTTCATAACTCAAGGCTCATATTCCTAGAATCAGATTAGTTGCTATTAATCAGATATTCTCTGTTACTACTGTGTCATTTTTGTAACATGCAGACTAAAACTGCATATAGTACTCTTGATAAGCCGTCATTAGTGCAATTGATTTGGACACATCTTTGAGTTTTAAAGG
Source organism: Polypterus senegalus (assembly GCF_016835505.1). Taxonomy (NCBI): domain Eukaryota; kingdom Metazoa; phylum Chordata; class Cladistia; order Polypteriformes; family Polypteridae; genus Polypterus; species Polypterus senegalus. The sequence continues at coordinate 135,372,511 of NC_053157.1, forward strand.
GTTTGCGCACTAATGCAACCAGGTTTTTGTATGATTTTTTTTTTTCATTTTTTCACTAAACAGTTTCTGGTTTACTTTAACCTTCTTTCTAGATTGCATTTTTGCAGTAAATATGGAATAAGTTCTGACAGGATTTAACCTTTTTTTCATTTTCTTATTACACAAGTTCTGTGATTTTAGCAGGGATGTGTAGACTTTTTATGATTGTGTACTTTTTATTTATGAATTGCTTGGTATCGGTGAATGCCAGTGAGTTTGCTCACTCAAACAGGTTGTCCTAAATTCTTTTATTACTGTGTCCTCAGCAGAGCTACTCATCGTGCACTTAAAAAATGGATAATTGGTTTGTGTTTTTTCAGTCTGCTCCTGTTGCACACACTGCCTTTTTCATTTTTTTTATTGTTAACACACTAAACAGAGAAACTGTGATGTGCAAGTGGCTCGATTCTTTCAAAAATCTAAATCTTTTATTAAAAGTAAAATTCAGTGTAATCAGTTCATGTCAGATTTATTGTTATTTGTAAAAAGTGCAATGAAACTTTTATGTGCTCTTTTCACTACACTGCCACTTGGCATGAATTCAACTGTGTGGGCTATGTAAAATAACAACACAGATTTTAATGGATAAAATGCAAGTGCCATTACGTAAAAATAATTCTATCATGTGAGCGTGCATCTCTCTTGTTACAAGCCATAGCAGAACATAAATGATGAAAGAACATAAAAGTAGGATTACAAACCGAATATACCTTGGCACTGGAGGTTTGCTGGGGTTGTCATAATTCCACTCATGAAAGATTCTGTGAAGAGACAAGTGAACAGGAAATGTATTCTTACCTCAGGAAAAATAGTACCAAGAATTTTTGATAAAAATAATTATTTCTAGATTCCTTTCATTATCACAAGGATGCCTTCTAAAAACAGAATGCTTTTTTTTCTAAATAGAAGCCTTTGCTGTTTCAAAGTGGATGTATTTGATAATTTGATGTTATGGCAACTTCTAGAACAATATTACCCTATTGTTTTTCTTTGGCCCTCGGCCATAAGTACAAATCATCTCAACTTGATCTGCTGTAAATCTGCACATGACTGGGTTTTGTTCTGTATGGCTACATATGTACAAACCAACCTAAGGATGGTTGGATGATCAGAAGATGAATCTACTGATTTCTGCGGATTAATTTAATAATTTCTATTTGCATTGTGTATGTCATAGTAAGAAGTCATCTTAAAATGCAAATAGTGTATAGCCAGTAGCCAGCATCGGGCACAAGGCAGGAAGAAATCCCCAGGCAGGGCACACACACACACACACACACACACACACACACACACATACACACACACACCAAGCACACGCAAATAGTGTATACAATGTTGTATTTGTATGTTTTTTGTGTAATGATCATCAGTTTGTAATTAGCTTAGTCTTTAGGAAATTAGATACAGTATTCACTAACACACCCTTCCACTATACTCTCAGATCAGATATTTCTCGTCAGCACACACCCATAATGTCTTCACACTGGGAAAATTTACTGCACTACTTCCCATCTGTTTGACCACTTCTCTGTGGATTCTAAAATCAATTCTTAATCATTGGAAGAAACACCTTAAGAAAAAGTTACAAATGTCTAAAATTTAAAACCTTGAACATAATTTAATGCTGTATATTGATTGTGCCATTGATAAAGTTTCATTGTCACATATTCAGATCAAAACATGGTCAATCAATTGTCACTTTTTGAATGCATTCTACAGGTTTTCCAATATAGGCTGCAGTTCTCCATTGTGCGTATGTAAAGTAGGAGAAAATGTACAACCCAAACAAAATGCATCCTAGCTTGAATTGACGCAGGATCTAGACACTATTAGGAGGCAGTGCTTCTTCTTCTTCTTCTTTTGGCTACTTCCGTTAGGGGTTGCCACAGCGGATCATCTTCTTCCATACCTTTCTGTCCTCATCATCTTGTTTTGTTACACTCATCACCTACATGTCCTCTCTCGCCACATCCATAAACCTTCTCTTAGGCCATCCTCTTTTCCTCTTCCCTGGCAGCTTTATCCTGAGCATCCTTCTCCCAATATACTCAGCATCTCTCCTCTGTGCTCTGCAAACCAACGCAATCTCGCCTCTCTGACTTTGTCTCCCAACCGTCCAACTCTAATGTACTAATTTCTAATCCTATCCATCCTCGTCACGCTCAGTGCAAATCTTAGCATCTTTAACTCTGCTACCTCCAGCTCTGTCTCCTGCTTTCTGGTCAATGCCACCATCTCCAACCCATATAACATAGCTGGTCTCACTACCGTCCTGTAGACCTTCCCTTTCACTCTTGCTGATACCCCGTCTGCCACAAATTACTCCTGACACTCTTCTCCACCCATTCCACCCTGCCTGTACTCTCTTTTTTACCTCTCTTCCACAATCACCATTACTCTGTACTGTAGATCCCAAGTATTTAAACTCATCCACCTTCGCCAACTCAATTCCCTGCATGATGTAATGCCATTTCCACCTTGAATGCATCCGTCACTCCTTCCGCAGACCTTACCGCTCACACTTTCCTCGTACATATCCTGTATAACTCTTTCTTACTTCTCTGCCACTCCGAACTTCCTCATACAATACCACAGGTTCTCTCAAGGCACCCTGTCATATGCTTTCTCCAGGTCCACAAAGACACAATGCTACTCCTTCTGTCCTTCTCTATACTTCGCCATCAACATCCTCAGAGCAAACATCGCATCTTTGGTGCTCTTTCTTGGCACGAAACCATACTACTGCTCACTAATCATCACCTCACTTCTTAACCTACCTTCCACTACTCTTTCCCATAACTTCATGCTGTGGCTCATCAATTTTAACCCTCTGTAATTATTATAGTCCTGCACATCCCGCTTATTCTTAAATATTAGAATTAGAATTAGAATTAGAACAATCTAGACGAGAACAGGCCATTCAGCCCAACAAAGCTCGCCAGTCCTATCCACTTGCTTCCTCCAAGAAAACATCAAGTCGAGTTTTGAAAGTCCCTAACGTCTTACTGTCTAACGTCTTACTGTAGCACCAGTACATTTTTTCATCCTCTCACTTTCCAAGATTCCAGTCTAGTTAAAAACTCCACTGCCATATCTCTTAAACACGTCTATGCTTCCACAGGAATGTCATCTGGACCAACGGCCTATTCATTTTTTATCCTCTTCATAGCTGTCCTTACTTCCTCCTTGTTGATCCATTGCACTTCCTGATTCACTATCTCCACATCATCCAACCTCTTACTTCTCTCGTTCTCTTCATTCATCAGCCTCTCAAAGTATTCTGTCCATCTGCTCAACACACCTTCCTCTCTCGTGGGTATGTTTCCATCTTTATCCTTTATCACCCTAACCTGCTGCACATCTTTCCCAGCTTTGTCCCTCTGTCTAGCCAATTGGTACAGGTCCTTTTCTCCCTCCTTAGTGTCCAATCTTTCATACAACTCACCATACGCCTTTTCTTTAGCCTTTCCACCTCTCTCTTCACCTTGCACCTTATCTCCTTGTACTCTTGTCTACTTTCAGCATCTTTTTGACTAATCCATTTCTTCTTTGCCATTTTATTCCTCTGTATACTCTCCTATACTCCCCATTCCACCACCAGGTATCCTTTTCCTCCTTCCTCTGTCCAGATGTCACGCCAAACACACTTCTTGCTGTCACCCTTACTACTTCTGCTCTAGTTTCTCATCTGGTAACTCTTCACTACCACTCTGTGCCTGTCTCACCTTCTCCCTAAACTCAACCTTGCAGTCTTCCTTTTTCAAATTCCACCATTTGATCCTTGGCTCTGTCCTCACTCTCTTCCTCATTTCGATCTTCAATGTCATTCTAGAGACCACCACCCTATGCTGCTTAACTACACTCTTCCCTGCCACCACTTTGCAGTCTTCTATCTCCTTCAGATTGACTTTTCTGCATAGGATGTAATCTACCTGTGTGCATCTCCCTCCTCACTTGTATGTGTCACTGTGTTCTTCCCCCTTCTTAAAATGCATATTCACCACAGCCATGTCCATGCTTTGGCAAAATCCACTATCACCTGACCTTCGTTCTTCTCCTTGACACCATACCTACCCATCACCTCCTTGTCTCCTCTGTTCCCTTCACCAATATGTCCATTGAAGTCCGCTCCAATCACCACTTTCTGTCCCTTGGGTGAACTGTTCATCACTTCATCCAACTCATCCAACTTGCGGGGCATATGCACTAACAACATTCATCATCACACCTCCAATTTCCAGCTTCATAATCATTACTCTGTCTGCTACTGCTTCACAAAAAAAATAAAATTAAACCCATTTATGAACGAAAAATAAACCTGAACAAATATATGCTTAGTAAAACTTTTTATTTGTAATTAACTGTTCAAAAAAATGAAAGGTGCACATTTTTTATTGGAAAGAAACTACAGTACATTAATTAGTACCCATTAAGTAATATATAACAATTATGGTGAGTATGATAATGTTATTGTTAAACCATTCAATACATAGTACAATCAACTTGCAGTCTGTTTTTTGAAAATAACTAGTCCTGAGGCAGCTGAGCTCTGATACTTTTAAAAGAGTGACATCTAGTGTAATTGTAATGCAAATGCTTTTGCTTTAAACTGCTAGAAATATTAGGCTTATGCAAGTACTAAATTATATACTGTACAGTGCATCCATATACACAAAACATTTACAGTTTTAGAGCTAACAGTGCAAATGCAGTAAACCAGTTTTTATTTATACTAAATTCTTAAGGCACATAAGATTAAACAGAACTTTTTGTATAAGTTGATTTGAAGGTGAACCCTGAATATTTAGAGATAATTCTTTACATTATATTTCTTTTCTTGAGTGATAAGATGCACACACAAGCTTATCTCTTTTCTTTACTTGCTTTTGAATTTGAAGTGTATATCTGACTTATAATATGTGTTTATCTGTTGTCAAACAATAAATAAATCATTAAAAATATTAATTAATGTTTTGTACATTGGAATGTTTCCATCAATCCATCAAAAACAAGTTTAAGGCAAATGGGTCTGGTACTTACAGCAGCAGCACTGGGCACAGTTCAGAACCTGACCCTGGATGTGGCATCATTTCCTCACAAGATGGATTGCGAACACAACAACAATGGACCAATTTACTGCATGATTACCAATCAACCTGGCTTCCACTCTTTTTAAATTGTAGAAGCGGAACTGAACTGCACTAAGTGAAACTCATATAGACACAAGATGAATATACATATTTTACACATATGTTGACTAGCTACAATTTGAGTGTAGGACTCTGCAGCTATAAGGCAGGGGTGCTAAACCATTATGCTACTATTGGATATTGGGAGCATTTCTCAGATTACATAAACATTATAAAATGTTTTATCTTTAAATCTGCAGCTCTGATTTCTTCATAATAAATAAAGTGCATACTCTATGCAGGTAATTGTTTAAGCCATATTTAATCTTTGTGTAATTATTAACAGTTAACTGCATTGTTATTTCAGAAAGCAAGACCAAAATCTGACCTAGAAGAAAATGAGCTGATAATGTCAATTTTGAGAAGTTTGTATGAGGAGAAACAAAAGAGCCATGTACACAGTCACAGTGGGGATATTAAGCAGGTAAATCTCCCTTTAACAGAGAGATATAGTGGACATGCAACACTGGTTTTAGAATCTACATATTTTAATACTTTTAAATGCAATGTGTAAATGATTGTAAAAATAAATCTTCACAGGGTGTCTCAGAAGATATGTCAAATGAACTAAATATGAGTGCTGGTAGACTTCGTCTTGAGCAGTTGAAGTCTAGAGCAAAAAGGTCTCTAACTGAGTCTCTGGAAGGGATTTTATCAAGGGTGAGTAAAGATATAGAGTTACATTTTCTGAATTTGTCTGAATTACTTTTATGTGGGCCCACCATTACAAGGTGCAGATTGTGGCTACTAGTCGAATGGACAGATCCAGGCATAGTAAAGGGGCAATGCAAACTGGCAAGGAATTAGCCAGAACTTGTAATTAGGATATAGTGGGTTGGATAATGGATGGATGGATGGATGGATGGATTGTGCAGGAGGTTGAAAAATGCATTACCTATAGAACCAGACTTCTTGATTGAGAGTGGTCTATTGCCTATAGTTGCTTGATGAGAAAAATCCCAGGTAAGTGTGAGGATATTCACAAACCTCCAAATTATTGCCTTACAACTGGAAGTTGTTTTTTTATACAAAAGATTTACTCAGTGTAACTTTGAGTAGACAACTTTGACTATAGGTTTTTGTGTATGCACTGATTACTATTCAGTGTACTTGGCCATTTTAGAGTCATTGCATTCATTGCTCAGAAGGGCACCATCCACTGACTCCCTACTGGGATACTTCAGCTGTTACATTGGTAATGATGGAGATTCCTGTAAAGATGTGATTGAGGGAAACCATCTGCCAATTTGGAATCATGGCAGTGAATTATTAGTCCTCTGTATTCATTATTGCCCATAACAAACACCAGATTTTAACACTTGGTTTCTCACAGGTAGATCAGAGGTCAATGTTTGCTTTTTGTTAGTAATCTCCACTGATCTTGACCTTGACCTTGAGGTTAGCACATTGGTGTGATTGTTCCTATTTCTAAAACAAAAAATATCAAAGGGTATATTTTGATTTCAATGTAGATTTTATTTTTGACTGTAAAACTGTGGCCCAAATAGTTTTTCTCCCTTGAATATTTCAGGGGTCATAGGGGTTTTCCTGTACAGTCTACATTTGGGTTATGGTCTTAGAAAAGCCTTGGTTATATGCACCCATTGCTGTGTTGTAGGAAGTGTTACATGAGTATGAGGTTTTTGGGCCTATGTTGTAAGCCATTTGGTACCCGCAATTATAAACAATATTTAAGCTAGCATTCTTGACATTAATTAACTCTCTTTAATGTGGACATTGGTCTCTATCTAGGATTTTCTCCTCTCTTGTTTATTTATTATTATTCTAGTTTGGCTGAGTTTGGAAGAGTATCCATTTTGGAAACAAAGTTTTCATCTCTGTTCTTTGTAAAAGTTGTTCTCTTGGCCTCATGAGACTGTGGTCTCCAGTATGCAGAGGAATGGCTTATTGCATAATGTGATAATGGAATAATCTCCAAATATGAGGTTGTAGTTCACGCCAAGAAAAGAGTGACTTGTTTGCTACATGTAAGGGGATGACTGGCTACCCCAAGTGGAATGGTTTAAGTACCTGGGAATACTATGCACATTTGTGCGTAGAGCTGATTATGAGACTGACCAACAAATCAATGAAAGCACTAGTTTTGTGAATGTTTAGTTTGAAAAAGGAACCAAGTCCTTAGCCAGCGTTTGTTTTTCTGGTTAGATTACATTCCCCATCCTTAATTATGGTAACAGGATCTGGGTTGGGAACGAAAGAATAGGATCATGAGTAAAGTGACCAAAGAGAAGTTGTTCTGCTGAGTTTGTGTACCTCATTTAAGTTGATAAAGTGATATGTTTGGCATTGTGGAAGGAAAATGGAGCAGAACCAGTGCTTTCCCAAATCAGGATCAGTCCGTTCAAGAGGTTTAAGTATGTATTGTGCCTTCAACTAGAGAAGTGTCAGTTCATTGGGAGAAAGAAAAAGACAGACCCAGGACATGTTGGAGGAGCTTATCTCTTCACCATCCTGGGAAAATCTGGGAATTGACCCAACAGTTGAATGGTGGTCTGGTCTGTCTTGCTTTGCATGTCAATCATCAAGAAATCTCCCCAGGATTAGCAGAGTGAAAGTGAGGTGAAGTGAAATTGCATGAATTATACAGCTGTTCTAATGAAAAATATATCGTTTTGATAGCTTCTTTGATCTTATAAATTTGTCAAATCAATTAAAACAGCAAGAATAAGTTCTTTATATTTTGGAGTTTTAGTGCACTGAAAATGAAGGGCAATTTTAATTGAATCATTCATGTTTTATGCCATTGCTTTAACAGGGAAACAGCAAATTGCGTGACCGTAAAGAAAGTGGTGAAAGTGTCCAATTAGATCATTCTTCCTCTAGCTCTGAACTCCACAGCTTAAGCAGAGTAAGTCAGTCATGTATTATTTAAAACCATTACATTTTGACCTTTTTCATTTTTGGCCATTACCTGCTCTTGGTTATGCCATGCATATTTCAAATATGTGTTTTGTTTGTTTGAATTATTTTAGGCTTCATATATTGATATATTTGATATAGTGTAGCAATTACACAAACAAATCCAACAGCAGTAAGTTTTTAAATGCAACGAAGAGTGGAACTCAGAAGAAACTGCCTTAACCAACACTGAGCATATCATTTTTTGCACATGGTTAGTGACTAAGCCAATAAAATGTTATATCTAAATCATCTTGATCAGCATTTTTACTTTTTTTTACTTTTCATACAGACTTCATGTAAAGTGATTCATACATGTAATGATACATTATATCTTCAGACTGGAAGATTTAACAAATAAATATAGATCTGAAATAATGTTTGCAGCTCAATGTTAGAGTCCAAAGTAAGCTCTGAAAGAGGGTAGACAAAAGCACATAACCGAAATATACCAAACACCAACATCTCCTACTCATCTCTCTCTAAAACTCAGTACTCCAGAGTTATGAGGCAGCAATGCTAACCACTCAACCTTTGATCATGTAAACTTACAATTTATATTTTATATATATTTTTGATATATTTTAAGGCTGAAAATATGCATTGATTTCCTTCCTGATTGTTTTGTTTTTGAATGGGTGCCATACAAAATGTTCTAGGCAATATTACACCATTTTGCAGATTCAGAAGGCACAGGGCTTGCTTTGAAGAAGGATAATTAAGTGGACTCTTTAATAAGAGTCCCAAAAAGATGCTAAGGGATTATATGTATATACAGTAGAGTCTCGCTTATCCTACCTTCGCTTATCCAACATTCCGTATTATCCGACGTCCCACTGCAAAAAAAAAAAAAGCTCAATCGCCAACAAGAACTGCAAGTTGCAAGGATGAGCGTAGTCTATTTTTTGTTGCTCCCTACTCTACCACAGCTAATTACAGTGGAACCTGCATAATTCGTTCTGAAAATGTGCACGCAGTCCAAAGCACTTGTACAGTATATCAATGCGAATTTCCCCATAAGAAATATGAAAACTCAGATGATTCGTTCCACAACCCAAAATTATTCATATAAAAATGATTAATACATAATATAAAGTAAAAATAAATAAAGCAAATTAACCTGCACTTTACCTTTGAAAAGAATCATGGCTGGTGTGAGTGAGTTTCTAAACTCTTGTGGGATTCCACCCAACTGGACGACACGCGGAAGAGTGTCCCAAAGCAATCGCAGTCTCCCAGCGCGGTAGCAGTTCGCCATAAAGGCCAATCCGAAAAGATTGCGGACATGCTATAAGCAAGCGCCTGCCATCGATGGGTGATACAAAGAACAAGGAACATTATAAATGCGCAGGGCACAGTGTTACTTTCCCCAGACACTGCCTGACTGCTGTGTCTGTGTATAAGAGAATGGCAGATCCCGCTAAAATAAATAACCGCGCTGTTGCTGTTTCAAGCTGAATAAAGCTGGTATTGCTAAAAGTACTGAAACTCAGTTTCGAGTTTTCGGGTGCAAGACGGGGACTCGCACGTCACAGCACAAACAGACACACACGCAGTCACAATGCTGTAGTAAACAGTATACGCTCGTACGGATGTTAACTATATGAGTGACGGAGTTAAGGTTCTAGAAACTGGAATTAATTACATTGAGCAACAAGAAGAAGCTACAGGAATTGACATAATGATGCTGCAAAGATGGCGAGACTTGACAGCGAAGAAACAGCACTCGTCAGGAAAGCAGACTATGATTAAAAATGTCATAAATCATCACAGGACTGAACTTTTTAAGTACAGTACATACTGTATTTAACTCCAGACAATTCTGTAACTGTAAGTTCATTGTTTCAGTTAATTTATTCTGTTGTTTTGTTTTTTGTTATAAAACATGATTATTAGGTTCATAATGTGTAAAATTATAACATAGTTTGACGTTTAATAGGCTTTTTCTTAACAACTGCCATTATCCAACATTTTCGCTTATCCAATGTTCTGCCGGCCCGTTTATGTCGGATAAGCAAGACTGTACTGTAATTGCATCTACGCATCACTCACTATTTAATTATAACTACAATCACCCTTGGTTTGCAGTTCATTGTGAATTTATGTGCTTGTTCTGCTTGTTTGTACAATTTCATCTGAGTTGGAATACATTAAAATAAAAACTGAAACAACCACATGAAAACATACCATTATCTCTGGACCTTTGTGTCTTTTAATCTCAACATATCCAGAATACTAAATGATATTGACATGATTTTTACTTCAAAAGAATTCAAAATGATTGTGTAACACAATAAGCCAATTTCAGGTTTTTAGGTTGATCACAATAATTATTGAGGATTTTAAAATATTTAAGCTTGTTGAAAAGGAACAAGATTTTTACATTTGCCACTCAACAACTCTTCAACAGTTGATTGTATAAAAAATCCATTCCCACATTTCCAAATGCTCATTTTATGATGAACAAAATAAGTTCATATTCTGTTTTTGTCTAGGGTAAATGATAATCGAGCAAATTACCCACTTGTGACGAGATCCATACTTGAGATGGAGTAACAAAGGTCTTTCAAGATGACAGAAGAGGACATTTTGTAGGGATCAGCCATAGGCACTGCTCAAAAAGGAGGATGGCGTGTATGCCACTTAACTCAAAATTGTCTCTATCAGCGACCAAGTTGTTCTTTGTGACTGTGATGTCTTTTACATGTTCTATAACATTTCAGTATTATTACTGAAGTAGTTACTGAGATAATTATTATTACTGTTTTACGAATTGTTCTTTGCTGTAAAATTACTTCTACACTATTTCTCCAAATAATACATGGAATTTCACAGTGAAATTTTGCAAGGGCTTAATAAGCTTAGAAGCACTACATGCTAAATAACATGAAAAGATATACATCATTCGACCATGATGAGGAGATTATAAGTGCTAGATTTGCTTTTTATTTAGTTTCTGCATATAACATTCATTTTTGCATCCTTCTGGCTGAAAATAAATTTCTTTAATTCATTAGTACTTTTGTGGAAAGAGGTTATTTTCTGTTTAATGAGAGAGCTCCTTAGTATTTTCTCAGAAATAACATTTATTTTAAATATGTCTTCTTATTATTTGTATTGTTTCTGTTTTAGAACATACCATGCTGTTAAATATAGTAATATCATATTACAAGTAACCATTTCTAACCCGTAGGCTATAAAAGAAGTCAAGTCTTTGATGCTGAAAGTTGTTTTCTGTTTAATTTCATCTTGTAGAATTCTTCAGTTTCTGAGCTACATGTAGAGAATGTTGAATTTAGTCATTTAAAGTCTCATGGATCAACAGGGGACCTGAAGCAGCTAGAATGTGCATCTCATGGGCCTCCCTGCCAGGAATTTCGACGCAGAGCAAGTACATTCAGTTACATGCCTAGCCATAACCAGCAGCCCCTTCCAAGAGCAGAGGAAATTACAAGTATACCTAAACCAAAACTTATGAGGCATTACTCGGTCAGCACAGAAACTCCTCACAAACGCAAGTAAGAGCTTTTAAATTAATTTTAATCAATTTATACTGCATCTAATAATGTAGTAAGACTGTTCATGTCAAGAATAAACAGAAGTATCTGAATAAACCAAAGTCCAGTGGTACAGTTTTTAGTGCTACTGCTTGTCTTTTAAAGCCTTGGGCTCAGATTTTGGCAGGACCACTGCTTTTGTGGACTTTACATGTTCCTTGTTTGTCTGTACGAGTTTTCTGCAGACATTCTATATTTCACACCTACCCTACACCAGTGATTTGTAACTTAGTTTAATTAGTTATTAAAAACTTTTCCAGTGGCGGTATACCCTGCATTGGACTGGAACCAATCTAGAGTTTATTCCTGCCTTTTGGCCATTTCTGCTAGGGTAGATTCCATGTACTGAAAATAACAGATTAAGCATAAATGAATGAAGTTTTACACATTGAATTATGACATTCCCGCAACTGTAAACCATACAGACACATTAGGTGATAGTGGGTGGATGGAAATACTGATATATTTTAATGTATAATTTTAAGTCACTATCCTAACAGAAGCTGTTCATACAGTATTTACTGCATTTTATTCAGCTCTGTTTATTTGATTTTTCCAAATAATAATTAGTCAGTTGCAGAAGTCATCTTTTATCTGTTTTATGCTTCTTATTTCAGACTTCAGTGCATCTTCCCCATGGTACTAAGATGTTCATCACCTTTGGTTTCTTTCATCCTTGAATGTCCTTTTTAACATTTGCTATGAAAAATGTACATAAGTCGTCTTTCTATCTCAAATGCTTCTTACCTCTTTGTCTCTGTCTCTCTGGCTGTGTTAGCTTGAATACCTCAGACAGTGATGACCAGGTTATCTCTTCTCCACTCTCCAATTCTTTACCTCCTGCTCGGCAGATGCCCTCCTCTCCAAATATTTTTAAAACTCTTAAAGCAAACACGGGGGGTGAACAGACAGCACGCACACTGAAGAAGAGGTGAGACTGTAAACAAATAACTTCATTCTTAGGCCTTTGAAAAATACAGTTTCCTTTGTGCAGAATAGCTAAAATTTAAACAAGTTCTGCGTCTCTGGCATGACTTAGAGATCTGTAACTAAAGTGCTAACAGTAGGTATTACATCAGTTATAAACGATATAATCAAGCTGGTGATTAATAAATGAGTTTATTAATGATTATAAGTCTTTTAAACTCAGCTCCATTGTTTTAGACCTGCCAGTGGGACCAAATAATAATGCACAATTTAAAAAAATAAACTGCGTAAAATCGTTCATTTACTCATTACTATAATTAAAGTACAGAATTTTGCTTTTAAAGGTGCCGTATTACATACACCCGTATCATGCTGCAGTGTTTTTCTTTCTTCTTCAAAGATGGCCAATTTGCTGTATCACAGCAACAATTGCTTCCAATTTCCCCCAAAGGCTTTCTTGAATGTCCTGATTCAATTGTATAGAATTTGATGGACAGACTATTATCTGCTAAATGACAGGGGAGTTTCAACTTTCACATTACAAAACATTCCACTTTCTTTTTTCAACTTTTTTATATTTCCGTTTTTCTTTTTGTTTTGTAAATGTGTTTTTTTTTAATTTTGCAACTATTGGTATTGTAAATTGGATACACAGTACAATTATTTTACCAACTTTATATATTCCGACAGAGTACAATCTGCCCTTGCTAATGATATATGCCAGGGTTCTTCAATAATGGATATGTATGCAATGGATACTTACTTCAAAATAATAAAAGTGTAAGCAAAGAATCCTGTTTTTCATACTGCTTCAAAGTAGTAAAGCTAGAAATATTACTTGTAGATATTTAATTAAATTTTTTTTTAGTGTTCGTGGCATGTTCACTGACACTCATATAGTGTTATTCCCGCACCTATAAAAATAAGAATATGGTTCATGGTGTTTTTATGATAAAACATTACTGAATTTAGGAAGTTATTCTGTTATAACATGTGTAGAACATAACATTCTCCCAGTGTAAAAATTCTGAAAGAGGAATATATGATCTTTATTTTGAACGTGAAAGTTAACTGAAGGATGATGAAGTTATCGCCACTTAAATCAAAGTGGCAGAAAACCAAATTGAGGCTTTGTTTAAAGGGATAACATGGTACCTACCGGTACTTGATTTTCTACTATTAATGGTATACTTTTATATATTGATGAATATGTTGAAAATAAAAGTTGGAGCATTTCAAGACAAGTTCAACTTTCGATTTACTTCAGGGTGGGCATTTATATAATATTTAAAGGCATGACAATGTTCATTAATCGAAATATATTTGTATAATTTATCCTTTAAAATGAATGTTTTAGCTTTGTTTTAGGAGTATTATAGTTTTATAAAAATGGGTAATTATAGAACATTTCAGGGCATCAAACATAAGGTATTATTACTGTGAAAATTAAATATAACCTAGTTTTCCAGTTTTCAAATGGGAGAATGTGCAGGAGATGAAAAATATAATGCTGAACCCATTTTTTTTTGTTTGTTTTAAGCCACAAATACCGTGTAAGTAAAGGAATATTAAAACAAATTGAGGATAAAAAATTTAGTATTTAGGTTAATTCAAGCCTTATTGGAGATGGGGGTTTGATTCCCTTTATCTCATTACTGAAGTTAAAAATGTAATGTGAATACTATGTATCTAATAATGCTTCTGGGAAAGATAAAGATAAAAATCTTTCTATATATTAACATATGTATCCATAGTCTAACAAAAATTAATCATATTTACTGTTTCTATTGTTCCTATAATATCCACTATCTAATAGCACACCTGGGCCTAGTTGTTCAAAATTAATCTTGATAATGGATTGGGTCAGATCTTGAAAATGGATTCTGATATTGGATTAGGTCACATAGTCAAATCTAGGTTTTAATCTGGATCAAACTCTCAGTTTGCGTTGTTCAATACCTTTTAGTAGGACTGGAATAACTTTGATCCAAAAATGTATTTATTTATAATATGCACCTGATATGTTTGCCATTACAGTGATAAAATGGAAATTAGTCTATTACTCCTTTCAGTACAGTAAGGTTAAAAAGACTTTTGTCCCCTTAAAAGTATTCTCTAAATAGCTGAAAAAATTAAATAAAATGTATTTAATTTGAACTGTCATTTCACATTTTATTTTAATTACAATGACAAAATGAAAAATAGTTTCTAATAATGGAATCCCTTACTGCATGTCCAGTCAGTCTCTCATTCTGAGAGAAAGTCGTAGTAGGTGTGTCTTGAGTTTTGAGTAGGCTCAGGTGCTTAAAAAAATGTCATCGCAGAGAGGGACATTCTGATTGTTAACAATGCTGTGTAGGGCAATACAAGCAAGTATTATTTTTCATGCTCCTTTTGGTTCCACTTGCTGCAATTAGTTAAGGCATGTAAAGTGCCTCTTCAGAATTTCATTTTAACGCTCAGTTGCATATCATGTTCTGCAATGAGCACTGTTGAAGCATGCCCGCTCAGGTGTGTTTAGCGCAAGAAAAGGGGTCATCAGCCATGGTTGGAGTGGATATGCACCGTCTCCTAATACAGTGGAACCTCGGTTCACAGCCATAATTTGTTCCAAAACTCTGGTCGTAATCTGATTTGGTCGTGAACCGAAGTAATTTCCCCCATAGGATTGTTTGTAAATACAATTAATCCGTACCAGACCGTATGAACTGTATGTAAATATATATTTTTTTAAGATTTTAAGCACAAATATAGTTAATAATACCATAGAATGCACAGCGTAATAGTAAACTAAATGTATAAACATTAAATAACACTGAGAAAACCTTGAACAACAGAGAAAACTAACATTGCAAGAGTTCGCGCTACGATCCGCTTGGTAAAAAACTTTTTTGTAATGAGTTTTAAGCACAGGGAAAAACATTTGAAAAATCCGTAATTTAATAAACCACCAAGAAAAGTAACATTGCAAAAATGCATGCTACGAACTGATCACTGTAAACAGAAGTGAAAACAAAAACAAGCCTGGTGCATTCTTTAACTGCCTTCTCTGCCTTATGTGTCCAACCCTCTCCCTCGCTCTCTCTCTCTGTCTTGCACGCCTGTGTGTGTGTGTCACTCTGTCTCTCTTGCGCGCCTGCACGCCTGCGTGTGTGTGTATGTCTCTCTCTCTCGCGTACCTCTGTGTGTGTGTGTGTGTCTCTCGCGTGCCTGTGTGTGTGTCTCTCTCTCTCCTGCACCTGTGTGTGTCTCTCTCGCGCGCCTGTGTGTGTGTGTGTCTCTCTCATTCTTGCTGTCTCTCGCTGCACAGGGAGAGACTGAACACATGTGGAAATCATCAGCGCTCACAAACCGAAAGGGTGACTGGCTTGTTCGAATACCGAGTGTGTGATTGTGAACAGATGCAAAAGTTTGCTGAACTTTTTGGTTGTAAACCGATTTGTACATGTTCCAGGATGTTTGTGAACCGAGGTTCCACTGTATTATGCCATCTGGTTGGTTGGTTTGGAGCTCTCTGTGTAGAGCGCTTTCCCTCAGGATATACGCATCATGGAGAGGCCCAGTCTACTTCACAACACAGTTTCTGATCATGAGGTCATCATCACCCACAAGTTGTTTGTTTATACTGTGTCTCCACTTTCCGTTGATGTACTCTCGCTCTCAGTTATTAGATGCTTAAATATACACAAGAGTGCAGTTGATAATCCCAATAGTGTTCGGTATGTTTCCCAAAAGTAAGAACTTGGACTTGGTTTCAGAAATCTGGTCATCCCTTGGAAATGAAACAAACTGATTGCCCAGTCTGGCCATTGTGACTGACACAGCTTTCACCACATCATACACAGTTGATTTGTCCACTTCTATAATGTCACCAACAACTTAGTAGAAAGGCCTAGATGCATAGAACAATAGAGCAATGAGGACCTGTATTTCCAGAGACAGGCAATGACTCGTTCTGGCTCTGTTAGTGTGGAAGAAAGTGGATCCTCACTGGTAGAGACAGTAGCTACTGCAAAAGGAGCTTGAAAAAGAGGCTTGAAGCTTTCTTTGCTAAACAATGAAGATGATGATGCATATAGGGCACTTCTTAAAGGATAAACAGAAAGAGCAGAAGCACAGGTTGGTCTGACAGAGAAACACATTACTTTAACCCAATTACATCAAACCAAATCCAAACTTCAGATACTCCTCCCTAATGCACAGCTTCAAACTTCTGGTCATTCCACAAATGAAAAACTCTGAATGTGTTTTTAATTTTCAACTGCTGAGCATTTTAAACACATGGTTAAAATAACTACAATGTGCTTAGGTAATATGTATTTGCTCTTTTATTTATTTTTTTGTGGGTCAGATGAGGTCTGACTATTGTGGCAGATGACCAGAGATCCTGCCCCACCGGGACACCTGGAAGGACGGACCAGGAGAGTGGCACTATCTTTCCCTGGGTGTAAGAGGGCAGCCCCCCTGGATTCCATCAGTGCCATGGAAATGGAGCTGGGAAGCTCAACCCTGTGGGGACCCGCAGGGGGTGCCTGGACGTTCCTAGAGCCCTGGAGGACAGCACTTCCACCACACCAGGAAGTGCTGCCGAACCAGGAACTTTGTACACCTGAGTGCTTCCAGGTGCAAGGGCAGCACTTCCAACAAACTGGGAAGTGCTGCCAGAAGACCATCACTGAGCACCTGGAGCACATCCAGGGTGTGATAAAAGGGGCCACCTCACTCATTTCGTGGAGTCAGGAGGGAGAAGACGGAGCTTGAGAGAGAAGTGGAGGCAGCTGAAGAGAGGAAAAGGACTGAGTTAGTGTGGGGTTTTGTGCACTGTCGTTGGCTTTGTGTTGTTGTGTCACAAATAAACTGTGTGTGTTGCGGACATCTGGTGTCGTGTCCATCTGTGGCCGGCTATCTTTTACACAATTTAAAAGATATCGAAAATAGGAAGGGGTGTTTATATTGTTTTATATGCTGTTTTTTGTTTCTTCAAATAAATACACTTTGAGTGACCCCATTCTGGCTACCTTTTCTTTTACATACCTAGCAGCCTACGGTGTGATTTATAGTCCCATTTAGTGCACTGGTAATACAGATTTGGTAATCCTGAAAAATTTGTATCTGGATTAGAGTGATTTAGTCCCATTTTGCTTTGAAAAACCAGGACAAAAGTAAAATGGATTAGGATTATGTGATCTTGAATTACAAGTATAGGGATTTTAAAATCTGGATCATTTTAATCCAGATTAAACCTTTTGATCAACTAGGCCCTGATGCAAAAATCTTATCAGCACTTTACATTAGGTATTTTGCGCAAACTGAAATCTTTTTGTGTTTTCTTCATTAGCTAGATAGACTAGATAGACTGTACATGATGTTAATGTAAATTGAAAGGGCAAAGTTAAAAAAATATATATTGTAAGGTCTTTCTCATGTGAAATGCTATTTTAGTACATTTAATTACATACTGTATTTGAACTTGACTAGAATTGAAGCATCCATATATTAACTCCCATCAATCCATTATCTGTCAAGGTTATTGTTGCAGGGCTGTAACCCAACAACCCATTTAAAACTTGCTTAATACCTCTTTGTATATTAAATGCCTCCTGTAGCCTGATGATCCTGAACTGGATTAAGTGTATTTTGAGATAAATGGATGGATAATAAAGTATGTTGGAAGTTTTCTTATGTTTCTTTTGCTGATACTGAGATGAGAGTTCCATGCTTTCTGTGGGTATCTACAAAAGTTTTGGTTGTTTTTTAGTCAATATTTGACTTTATCTGTACTTTTAATTTCCCTTTTCACCTATTGCAAAATATGCTAGCCAGTTTTGCTTTAATTACAGTGTCTTTACAGAATGGATCTTCTTGCAACAGTCCTTAAGAACCTGATACAAAACAAAGCAAAGGCTAAATTGTAAATTATAAGAATATAATATTAAAACTGTTTATCTCCTTGATAGTAGTCTCTATTATTACTTTATCCAGAAAGTTAGCATAATATAACAGCAACTTTCCCAGACCAAAACTGAATTTAAAATATTCTAAATAATACAGTGAGGATTGCTTAGGCCATGTTGCTTATTTGTTTATGCACTTAAAACCATACTTTGTTTAGTGTTAAATATATACAGTCCTTTGACTATATTTTTGTGATTCAGTTTGTGTTGGATTACTTTAATAACATTGTGACCATCAACACAGCTCATTGCCTTATCAAACTATGTCACCACATTATATTGTGGTTTTGTCTGGTTTCATTCTTAATGCTATTCTGAGTATCTTATTGCTTAATGAATGCACACTTATTAAGTTAATCACTGGGGATGGAAGTCAACTGCATGACTGTACTGATTTTCTAACTAGTCTTATATCAGTTTTCTTGCTTTTTTATTCTCCTCTGTTTCCATTAGTTAAAACTGACAAGGAAAAGATGCTATTGTGAAATGTGTGTACTTTTTACACGTACAGATAGCAAATATGCAGAAAAGGAGGTTTATATTATTCTTCATATTATAGATTCCATGGCTTAATCTTACCATCAAGTAGCTTTTATTTATTGTGATGACTGGAACAAACAGAACCATAAATAGCACTTTAATATGGATATTTTCTGTAAAGAACAATGAGGGCTAGCATTAAAATTGCACACCAGAATGTACTGTAAAGGGTCGGAAAAATTGTGAAACACCAGAAAAGAAGATTGAAAACAATCATACAAAGTGTTTTTTGTCTAGTTCTCCATTTAGAAATACACTATATAGAGTGTGCTATTTAGAATAATGATTAATACCACTAGCATCATAGCCTCTAGGTAACACTGCGAGACATAAGCAGATGAGTGCAAAAGAACACACATTTAATGGAATGATCCACAGCTTATACTCTTTATTATATTATTAACCCATTATACCTTGAGATTTTTATGTTTATAGTTTAAACATTACACTTCCAAATTTCTCATTATAGTTTATTTGGTTTAAAGTAAAGTGCATTCACAATACTGACACAATGATTACATATATGTATCATATGAGCCACTTATGTACTTGTGGATCCTCTAAACTACTGATCTGTTGGTGTATTTATATAGATACCAAATCTAAAATTAATTAATGCATATTCTACACTAATGTGTGAAAAGTACATTGAACAGGTACGTATAAATTCTGTTTCTGTTTCCATCCACACAACCAATTTGTGGAAACTGCATTTTCCAGTACAGAGTTGCAGTAATTAATACAAGACATGAACTGTGTTTGAAAAGGATAACAGTCAGTTTTTTAGACTGTGTTGCACAGAACTGTGAGTTTCTGGGTATATTGTGGATCCTCCATATTAATTTGTAGGGAAAAGGTAGAAGAAGGAACAATTTTTTCCATTATTAACACTAAATCACATATTGTAGGGAACATTGGAGCAGCGAAAATACAGGTATGTGATATTAATAACCCACTAATATCTTATGATGGGTTTGCTGTGCTATGTAATGTAGTGAATAGGAATAAGTAAGGTCCTAAAATGAAAGGGTCTCTACAAGGATGTATTTACTGATTGAGTTGCCATTGTCTTTGGATTTAAAACCAATTAATCTCTGAGCAAAAATCAAAAACCATTATTACCACACTTATTTTAACTTCACCTGTTTGTTGTCTGGTACAAATCTTGTAATCGATATTTAACCCAATTCCTATTGTCCAAATGACTTGACATTTTGCACACTTACTCACTTCCGGTGACAATACATGAATCAGTAATCAGTTCATTAATTGATCATTTAATCCATGTTAATTAAGAAATTAAATTTTCTTATGAAGAATAGTTCAAAATTTCACCAAAAGATGGAGCTAGTAACGGATAGAAATATTAAAGGAAGTGTTAAAATATTGATTACAAAATTATACTAAAACAACCCCAAGACTAAAAAGTTGAAAATAATATATATATAAAAAAAACTTTTAAAACCCATGCTTATATTAAGTTAAAAAGTGTACTAAAAAAGTAAAAAAATAACTCTCTTGTACATCACTCATAAAATAAAAGTGTGGGGGCTTTTCATCAATCAACATCAAAAAACACTAATTAAAATCTTAGCAAAAGCGCCCACCTTTTATTTGGAGAGTGATGTATGAGAGACTTACTTTTTACTTTTTAGTACACTTTTTAACTTAATATAAGCATGGGTTTTAAGAAGTATTTTTTATATATATATTATTTTTTTTATTTGTTAAAACCATCATGTCAAATTGCAAAAACTTTATGAAAGGCAACTAAAAGTGCCTTAAAATAAAGGAGACCTTTTATTAGTTTTCATTATATTGTACTCTAATTAACTCAAGTATGCATTTACTCAGTGTTCACTTTATTGTATGAGAAATGAAAAAAATGGTATTTTACAGTGGTGTGAAAAACTATTTGCCCCCTTCCTGATTTCTTATTCTTTTGCATGTTTGTCACACAAAATGTTTCTGATCATCAAACACTTTTAACCATTAGTCAAGTATAACACAAGTAAACACAAAATGCAGTTTTTAAATGATAGTTTTTATTATTTAGGGAGAAAACAAATCCAAACCTACATGGCCCTGTGTGAAGAGTAGTTGCTCCCTTGTTAAAAAATAACCTAACTGTGGTGTATCACACCTGAGTTCAATTTCCGTAGCCACCCCCAGGCCTGATTACTGCCACACCTGTTTCAATCAAGAAATCACTTAAATAGGAGCTGCCTGACACAGAGAAGTAGACCAAAAGCACCTCAAAAGCTAGACATCATGCTAAGATCCAAAGAAATTCAGGAAGAAATGAGAGCAGAAGTAATTGAGATCTATCAGTCTGGTAAAGGTTATAAAGCCATTTCTAAAGCTTTGGGACTCCAGCGAACCACAGTGAGAGCCATTATCCACAAATGGCAAAAACATGGAACAGTGGTGAACCTTCCAGGAGTGGCCGGCCGACCAAAATTACCCCAAGAGCGCAGAGACGACTCATCCGAGAGGTCACAAAAGACCCCAGGACAACGTCTAAAGAACTGCAGGCCGGGAGATTGGTCTCGTCCGATGCGAGAGATGGACGTCTGAAGTGGAGCTCCGCTAGCAGTGGTGCTATTTTTCATATTATTTGCTTATTATTCTGAGATATCCTGTATTTATTCAACCCGAGAGGGACCGCTACAGTATATGTAAACACATATAAACATGGCCAACAAGAAGGGGGGTCCGAAAGAATCGAAGACTAAAGCTACATCCAAGCTGCGATCAGCAAGCCCTAGTTCGAGATACGGCCTCTCAGAGACAGACCTGGATCAGATGGGCGAAAGTACAGACTCCTCGGGACCACGGTCCGCTACATCGTCGCCTGCTGAGAGCGAAAAGGGGAGCGAAGGTGCGATCGTGAGTGCAGATGTGGATAGCTCGCCGATTGGAGAGGATTACCTGAAACTG
This sequence comes from Polypterus senegalus, assembly GCF_016835505.1. NCBI lineage: Eukaryota > Metazoa > Chordata > Cladistia > Polypteriformes > Polypteridae > Polypterus > Polypterus senegalus. Next base: position 135,394,579 of record NC_053157.1, read on the forward strand.
GAAAAGGCCGGGAGGTCCGCGGCTTCAGTTACGCAATACGCGGGACTGGAGCAGCGGGACACCGCTTCAGCAGAGTCTGCTGCTTCATCTACGGTACAAGAAGGCACATTTGAGCTATCTGAACTGAAAGTGTTGCTCGCTGAGCTCAGGCAAGATATAAAGAAAAGCGAGAAGGCTAATGAGAAAGCAACGGCAAAGGCACATGAGAGACTGAAACAGGAATGGAAACAGGAGATGAAACAGGCCAATGAATGTCTGCGACAGGAAATCCAACAGGCAAATGAAAGGCTGCGTCAAGAGGTACAGCTTGAACTTCGACAGGTGCTGGGTAAAATTGAAGAGCGCATTGAGAAAAACTCGCTAAACTGAGCACGCTTGCTGATCGATTGGAGCATCTTAGTGAGACATTCACGAATCGGATCGAAATAGCCGAACATCTAGCTGCCAGTGCCGAGGAAAGAGCAGTAAATGTCAGTTGAATGTAAAAAACTCGGAGAAAAACTTGGAGACAGACTGGCTGCTTTAGAAGATGGGAATAGAAGGTATAATGTCAGAATTGAAGGCTTGCCGGAGAATCGAAAGTTTAAACCCGTGAAATTCGCAACTGAACTTTTTCTAAAATAATCGGGGCGACTTTAAAGCAGAATCTGAGATAGCAGCGCTTACAGCGCTGATCAAACACCGTCAGACCCCGACCAAGATCTTTTATAGTCCGTTTTGAACGATTATCATTTAAGTTAGAGGTGATGGAACTCCTCAGGAAAAAAAAGGAAGATATTATATATGAAGATTGCCACATTCGCGTCTTCCCTGACTTCTCTCCAGCAACAGCTATCAAACGCCGCCTTCTATAATATTAAACAGCGCTACGGCAAGCCAATGTCAAATACGGCCTCCTGTATCCGCAAAACTGAAAGTGGAATGGCAGGGTCATTTCTATGTTTTCGCTAGCAAGGAGGAGGCAGAAAATGAGTTAAGAAAGCTGATCCCGGACTATTCTGATACATAATTGTGAGTCATGGCGGTAAATGATAAAGCTAGGATTAATAATCTACTGTCTGATCTATTTGTTTTAAAATACGGGTTTTTATCAGCATATATTCTCATATTCTTATATTATTATTACTTACTTATTACTTATCATTACTTAGTATTACTAGGGCTAAATGTTTATGTTTTATTGTGCTTAATTACGTTTTCCTCCTCTTTTTTTCTTTTCTAATTATTTCATGTGTACCCTAAATGAGACTGTTCAATATCATACCCTTGGTTTGCTGTTATTGCTATTACTGCATTAAGACTTGTTATGCTTGTTTTGGACACATCTTTAACACCATCACCTGGGTTTATTATCTGGGGATATCATCTTAATGCACTAAAATTGATGAAGATTATATGTATGTATGTATGTATATATATATATATGTATATATGTATATGTATATATATATATATATTAAGTGCAAAATTCTTTTCTTTCTTTTTCCTCTTTTAAAGACTATATTGGTAACAGATATCTCTATCTTTTAACCTTAAAGCGCCACTGCATGGGGGCTTGATGTGCTTTGGACGTGCTCTGTCTCTGGGTATGTCAGAGGACTGGGACTGCATGAAGTGGGTTTTAGCCTCACCTGGGGAGGCAAAAGGGAGGGTGGGGGTTAAGGGGAAGAGAAAGAGAGCAGGCTTGATCTATATCTAATCTATCATCTCAATCTTTATAATTATAACTATCAACGTAATAATAAGCTGCATGGCAACAACTCTTGGGGAATAGGAAATTAAGACCTAAACTATTTCACTTCCAGTTAAGACTATAATATGACACCAAAAACTCAGAATCAGTGTCTCCATGATGGGACAGTTAACTCGTAAGCTGGAATGTTAAAGGCCTGAATCACGAATTAAAGAGAAAGAAAGTACTTTCTCACCTAACAGGTCTAAATGCTAAAATAGTATTTTTACAGGAAACCCACTTACTAAGTAAGGATCAGTTCCGCTGCAAAAGACTGGACTGGCCAAATGTTCCATTCTAGTTTTACAAAGAAAACTAGAGGGGTGGGAATTCTCATACATAGAACAGTACCATTTGTAGCATCAGATGTAGTATTGGATCCTGAAGGGAGATATGTGATGGTCATGGGAGACTTATCTAACTGTAAAATGATTTTGATAAATGTTTATGCACCTAATGTTGATGATAAGGAATTTATACAAAATTTATTTGCATCCATTCCCAATCTGAACACTCATAAACTTATAATGGCTGGGGACTTTAATTGTGTTCTAAATCCACTTTTAGATAAGACTTCCTCCACAGGGGAACGCAACTAACACCGCAAAGATAATTACAAAGTTTATAACTGATCACAACTTATCAGATCCCTGGAGGTTTTAAACCCAAATTCAAGAACATATTCTTTCTACTCACCAGTACATCATTGCTACTCAAGGATTGATTACTTCTTTATAGATAATAACTTCTTGCCTAAGATTAAATCTTGTAAATACGATGCTATTGTTATTTCAGACCATGCTCCGATGATCTTGGAGCTGAAATTACTAAGCCCCATACACTCACCCGCAGATGGCGTCTCAATCCGCTTCTATTAGCTGACGAGAATTGTACTGAATTTATATCCAAACAAATTGAATTCTTTCTAGAGACAAATACATCCCCTGAGATCTCTGCAGGAACACTCTGGGAAACTCTTAAGGCCTTCTTAAGAGGACAGATTATCTCATATCTTTCCCACAGAAATAAATCCGAGCGAAGAAAGTAGCAGAGATAAAAGCGAAATTACTAAAATAGATGAAGAACATGCCAGACTACCAAGCGAGACTCTACATAAGAGGAGGCAGGCTCTACATTCAGAATTAAACCTCTTGACAACTAAAGAAACCGAACAACTAATTTACAAATCCAGACATCATTATTATGAACATGGAGAGAAAGCTAATAAGCTTTTAGCGCAACAAATTCACAAGCAAGAAGTGCGCAACGCAATCTCGTAATTACTAACACGAATGGAGATAAAATCATCGAACACAAAAATATAATGTGCACTTTTAGAGACTACTATAAATCCCTATATACTACTGAGTTTAAAGAAGACAATATACAATCTAATGCATTTCTGGATAAATTACAGATACCACAAATTGACGCTATTAGTGTGGAGGAGCTCGATAAACCTCTGTCATTATCAGAATTACTGGATGCTATAAAGTCACTCCAAGGTGGAAAAGCAGCAGGCCCTGATGGCTACCCTGCAGAGTTTTACAAGAAATTCTCCGCTCAGCTAGCTCCCTCCTATTAGCAACATTTACAGAAGCCAGAGATAACCAATCTCTTCCACAAACCTTTCGCCAAGCACTAATCACTGTCTTTCCAAAACAAAATAAGGACTTATTACAATGTGCATCATACAGACCAATTTCACTTCTGAATAACGACGTTAAAATACTCTCTAAAATCATAGCTAGAAGGATGGAGAAAGTGCTCCCTCAATAATATCACAAGACCAAACTGGATTTATTAGGGGCCGACACTTATCTTCAAATCTTCGACGCCTGTTTAATGTAATATACTCACCAACTAAATCAAACACCCCAGAAATATTATTATCATTGGATGCAGAAAAAGCATTCGACATGATTGAATGGAAATACCTTTTACTATTTTGGAGAAGTTTGGGTTTGGCCCGAACATTTGTGCATGGATTAAATTACTGTATACTAACCCAGAAGCTTCAGTTTGCATCAATAACATTTGCTCAGACTACTTTAAACTAGAACGTGGCACAAGACAAGGATGCCCTTTGTCACCACTGCTGTTTGCAATTGCCATTGAACCACTGGCAATACATTGTCGAAATACTGATCAGATAAAGGGGATTAGCAGAGAAGGACTGGAACAGAAAATCTCATTATATGCAGATGACATGGTACTGTATATATCGGACCAGAAAATTCTGTGCCTGCAGTCTTAGCAGCACTCACAGAATTTCAAAAGCTCTCTGGTCTCAGAATTAATCTGAATAAAAGTGTACTCTTTCCGTGAATTCGCAAGCATATAATATTAGATTAGACACCCTTCCTTTTATCATTGCAGAACAGTTTAAATACCTCGGGTAAACATCACAAGTAAACATAAAGCTCTTTATCAACAAAATTTCGTGTCTGTATGGAAAAAATTAAACAAGACTTGCATAGATGGTCAACCCTTCATCTCACACTAGCTGGAAGAATTAACACTGTTAAGATGAATATTCTTCCTAAGCTCCTTTTTATTTCAAAACATACCAATATACATTAATAAATCGTTCTTTAAGCAATTAGATTCAACAATAACCTCATTTATTTGGAATTCTAAACATCCACGCATCAAAAGAGCGACCCTACAAAGACAAAAGGCAGAAGGCGGCATGGCTCTACCTAACTTCCAGTTTTATTACTGGGGCAAATATACAGTCGATAAGAACCTGGACACAAATAGAAGAACATACACAGGCATGGACCGCAATAGAAGTAAAATCCTGCAGTACTTCTTTGTATTCCTTGCTTTGTGCTCCAATAAACACACGTTATCGGCAATACACTAATAACCCAATTGTGCTCCACTCACTTAGAATCTGGAACCAATGTAGAAAGCATTTTAAGACGGAGAAGCTTCTTTCTGTGGCACCCTGCAAAAGAACCACCTCTTTCAACCCTCACAAACATATGCAGTTTTAATATCTGGAAAAATTTGGAATTAACTTGCTTAGAGATCTTTATATAGACAACGTCTTTGCATCCTATGAACAATTACGTTCCAAATTTAACATTCCAGCTACAAATTTCTTTCACTATCTTCAAATCAGGAACTTTGTTAAACAGAACCTTCCAGATTTTCCTCATCTTGCACCCTCATCCACGCTGGAAAAATTATTGCTCAATTTCAAGGAGTTAGACTCCATCTCTACAATATATAAAATCCTTTTACAATCCCTTCCTTTCAAAGATCCAAGAGGACACTGGGAAAATGACCTCTCAATTAATATATCAGAAAAGGAGTGGAAAGTAGCAATGCAGAGAATTCACTCAAGCTCCATATGCAAAGCATACAATTATACAACTCAAAATTATATATCGAGCACATCTGTCTCACTAAAACTCTCAAAATGTTTCCAGGGCAGGATCCAACCGGCGACCGTTGCAACCAAGCCCCAGCCTCACTAGGTCACATGTTCTGGGCCTGCTCCAAATTAACATTATTCTGGACAAAAATTTTTAATTACCTCTCAGACAGTCTTGGACTCACAATCCCTCCTAACCCATTAACAGCTGTGTTTGGGGTTCTTCCAGAGGGTCTTAAAGTGGAGAAAGACAAACAAACTGTGATTGCATTCACTACACTGTTGGCACGCAGACTTATTCTGATAAACTGGAAGAACCCAAACTCTCCTCTTTAAGTCAGTGGGAAACTGATGTGTTATATTATTTAAAATTGGAAAAATCAAATACTCAGTTAGAGGATCTGTGCAGACTTTTTCAAAACATGGCAGGATCTAATCAGTAATATTTTGAAATGATTTTATAAAGCACAGAGAATTTGTTGATTTAGGTATTTTTAAAAGCCTTAAATTTTACACCGTTTGGCTTGCTCTCTCTCTCAAGGGTGGGGATCGATCTGTTCTTAGCATAATTCTTTTTTTTTTTGTAAAACTTGATTGCTATGTATTGATTGTAATAAAATTAATAAATAAATAAAAAAAAAAAATAAAAAAATAAATAAAGAACTGCAGGCCTCACTTGCCTCAATTAAGGTCAGTGTTCACGACTCCACCATAAGAAAGAGACTGGGCAAAACGCCTGCATGGCAGATTTCCAAGACGCGCAAACCACTGTTAAGCAAAAAGAACATTAGGGCTCGTCTCAATTTTGCTAAGAAACATCTGAATGATTGCCAAGACTTTTGGGGAAAATACCTTGTGGACTGATGAGACAAAAGTTGAACTTTTTGGAAGGCAAATGTTCCGTTACATCAGGCGTAAAAGGAACACAGCATTTCAGAAAAAGAACATCATACCAACAGTAAAATATGGTGGTGGTAGTGTGATGGTCTGGGGTTGTTTTGCTGCTTCAGGACCTGGAAGGCTTGCTGTGATAGATGGAAACCATGAATTCTACTAACTACCAAAAAATCCTGAAGGAGAATGGTCGGCCATCTGTTCGTCAACTCAAGCTGAAGCGATCTTGGGTGCTGCAACAGGACAATGACCCAAAACACACCAGCAAATCCACCTCTGAATGGCTGAAGAAAAACAAAATGAAGACTTTGGAGTGGCCTAGTCAAAGTCCTGACCTGAATCCAATTGAGATGCTATGGTATGACCTTAAAAAGGCGGTTCATGCTAGAAAACCCTCAAATAAAGCTGAATTACAACAATTCTGCAAAGATGAGTGGGCCAAAATTCCTCCAGAGCGCTGTAAAAGACTCATTGCAAGTTAGCGCAAACGCTTGATTGCAGTTATTGCTGCTAAGGGTGGCCCAACCAGTTATTAGGTTCAGGGGTCAATTACTTTTTCACACAGGGCCATGTAGGTTTGGATTTTTTTTCTCCCTAAATAATAAAAACCATCATTTAAAAACTGCATTTTGTGTTTACTTGTGTTATATTTGACTAATGGTTAAATGTGTTTGATGATCAGAAACATTTTGTGTGACAAACATGCAAAAGAATAAGAAATCAGGAAGGGGACAAATAGTTTTTTACACCACTGTAGTTAGAGAAAATGCTGTAGTAAAGTAATTTTTGTCAGCAATGGTTGGCATTTAATTTTGTGTTAACTAAATCTCTGAAACACAACCATATCACAGGAATCACTGAGTAACATGGGAGATACCCAGTGCTTGATGTGGTTGGATAAGGTTATCATCCTCGATAAAAGGTAAAACCATAGCACTGTCACTATCACATTTACCTTCAAGGGTCATTTCTGTTTATTTTCAATGACATAACATGTCATTTTTTTCTTAATTGCATTTTTTGATATCCCTAGCTATATATAAGTTAGTATTTTTCAACCTGGAGTCCATAGCCCCCATGCTCACATTGGCTCTGAGGTAACTGCTTCTTTTCACTTCCAAACCTGTTTCAACCAATTCATGGCAGGATGGACACCGCTTGGGAACCATGCACCAAGGCCAATGGATTTCTGTGAAAGGGGTAGTCTCTCTCATCCACTCCACCCATGCAAGCAGTCTACACAGTCTCTTTTTCTCTCAGGTCTGCATTGGGTTTATATTTGTGGAAGGGGAAGGGCCTGACCAGATGGTATAACATATTGAGGGGCCTTGACTTGACTTAGTGGAGTATTTAAATGTTACAGAAGTACTGTACAGTCCTTGACATCTCACTTGAGAGCAAAACATGCATGATGGCACTGTTAAAAACTCTTAATGTTAAGCAGCAATATACGCAGTAGGATACAATCCAAGAATGTACAACTCGATTTATGTCCATGAATGAAATAAAATATAAAATATTAATTACTGCTATATATCACACAACAGATTGCATCAGACTGCAGACCTCTAAAACCACTTGAAGATACCGGGCTGTTAGACACTATTGAGCGAGGTCAGACAATTCCTGTGCATTATCTTCACAGATATATCTGGGTACAATCATCGATGCAAAACTCACTTTTAATGAAAATACAGGAGGCATCTGCAAAAAGAAACCATAGTGGTTTGGAAATCTTAATGTCAGCAATAAAAGCACAGTGAATTAAATTATAAAATGGAGCTGTAAAAGGTTAAAAAAAGAGGCCTCAACAGTTAAATCTGACAGACCAGTGTAAAAAGCAAGTATTACAGAAAACAGGGTGTATTCTTTCAGACAGTACTTACACACTATATTTTCAATTCCGAGTTGTTGCTGTCAGCTCACAGGTTCAAGGTTCTAAGGATAAAAAGCATGTTCAAAATCTCCTATCCCAACTGCTATAAATCATTTGTATAAGTTTAACTTTAATAAACGACTACAGGCCTAAATCATGGATGAACAACTATCATTTTCATCAGTTATTAGTTAGGTCTAAATATTGGTTTAATTTTTATGTATACTGTGTATGATCTAATGTTATACAATTTTTATGCTTACTACTTTATTTTATTTATTTGATGGCTGTGTTCTTTGTGATTTTAATGTTATGTTGTGATCTCTGTGTAAAACCTGCTGACAAATCATATTTCACTCTTGGGACAATAGAAATTAAATCGAATTGAATAGTGGCTACTGTAGGCATTTCTCAGCAGTATGGAAAGAACCATCATTTTAAGAGCAGAAGGCCATCTGGGATGTAGCACTTAATCACATCACTCACAGGTAAATTCTCTAATACAAATGATGGTAGCAGATCAATATTGTAGGTTAGGATCAATAACATTTTCCTGGAATGATTTTCTATTATCTGTAAAGCTCAAGAATAAAGCAATTAATATACCAACATAATCTGTTTTCAAACTATCCAAACACATCATGCATGAAAATGCTTCCAGGTTTTTCAGTTTTATTTCAACTTAAACAGAAGTTAATCTCGGCTTGTATTTGTGTAATATTCTTTTTTTTTTTCTTTTCATAAAATTCAAATAAGAATACAGTTGATGTTCAAATTGATTGAAATCCATAAAAGAAAAGGTGTATCGTAAAGCAAGTTTTGAATAAATCCACCTGTGGAGTTTCTCTTGCTGAACTAGGAGACATTTTCTAAGAGCAAAAGCCAGAAATATAAATGAGCATTCCAAAAGAGCTACAAAAACAGCCTTAGGAAAGCTGCTGGTAGAAGATCTCATTTTCTCCGGCAGGTTGGTAAAATGCCATCAGTGAGGTTGGGTAATCTGAAGTGTGGTAGTGAAATTAGTTGGATATTTTTTCTAACATACTATTGATAAATTGATCTGAACAAGAGATGTTATTCTAATCATGTTTTATCTTTGTCAGAAATCTGGAAGCAATATTTAAATGTGTTGCATGTTTTCTTCAGCATTGGATTTAGCATAATGCTGATGATGCTGAATATTTAATCTGCACATGTCAACTGATGTGTCTGTAGGGTATTGTGAAGCATATTTCTCCAATTTCTAGAGTTTGTTCATTGAAAATTGCAGGTTTTTTCATATAACGGCAAAGGTAAAAATCAAGTCAGTACATTTTTGTGTATGTGTGTAAATATATTTGCATACTAGCAGAGATGTCCAGCATTGCCTGTGTGTGTTTGAAATTTAAAGATTTTAACAGTGAAATTAAAAAGATATATCAGAACTCATAATTAATTTGTTTTACAAAATTAAGTTCATTGTGGCAACATGCATACAGTACAGGATTTACCATCTTGAAGAAGTAAATAAAAATAAATATGCCCAGATTTATGTAGTGCATTTATGTATTTATTTCCTGTTCTGAGTCTTTGGTATCAGACTATATTATCCTATCTGAACTCAACATTTTCTCATAATTTGTAGTTTGGTTATGTTAATACTACTCTTCTTTATGCTTCTCTTCCTACACATTTTCTTTCCTTTTCCTTCTAATCTGCAACTTCTCTGATACAGCTTGAGCTCCTCTCACCTCAGTGGCCTCCGGGCAAGGCTTCATTCTTCCTCTTCTGTTCCTAATTTCCTGAAATTTTTGGCCCCTGTAGATGAAAACTGCACCAGTGATTTTGACCGTAAGAAAAGGTATGGGCAACTATGTGTTTAGAGATTATATTTTTTAGTCTTTTATGATTGGTTCACTTTCATGAATGTCTGCATACAAAAGTAAGGATGCTGAGACATATACTGGACAGTTTTTTAGCTTTGTTAACATACAAACATCTGACAAATTCCTGCAAACTATACTAGGGCTCAACCTGGAAAAATGCCTGTATGTCTGTATTAATTCAATATAACAATAAATATATAGGAAAGTCTGCACATTCATAATTTCCATATAAGAATTTATCACAAAAGACAAAAAAAAAAAAGAAAAAATATCCTAAATTTTTGTATTTTCTTCTACATCTTTGATAAGTTTGACCTGTAACTCTAAATTTACTTAGTTTAAGGATCAGTGTGTATTGATTGAACTAGTGTGGTGTCAACGGTTATTTTTTGCTTTGTGCTCAGTACTGAGTTAGAGTAAAGTAGCTAATTGCTGATTTGTTCACACATTAATGATAAAATATCAGAAAATGAAAAGAAAAAAAATAAAGGGGGATTTAAATGTACCAAACAAATCTGTTTAAAGAAAACTATTGAGAAAAACAATGCAACAATATGACCATTTGCAGTGTGTAATTTAATGGGTATATTTGACAGGTATGGTGTTCATAGATATTGTAACATTCGGACAATTAGGTTGCCCTAGCCAGTTATGACATGCATTGTGTGAGGTTAAAAACTGTTTTTGAGCCTACTGGCTAGGGTTTTTATCTAGTGGTACTGTTTGTCACATTGTTAAAACGAGAACAGCCTGTGGCAGAGACAGTTGGAGACCTGCACAGGCAAGACTCTTCATTTTATTATTTCATTTTACTGAAGTATTCCATGATTCCACAACTATTGTGCAGATAAAAGTTCACAAGTTTTCTCTTGCTGTTTCTACTCTTCCTTAAGTGTTTAAGAGTATTAAGTTGCATGTGAGATTCTTTTCCTGCTGTTAATCTTGGCTTTCTTAAGACCAACTAACAGTAGGCCTTTAGTTTCCTTTAACTTGAAGTATCTGAAACAGTTGATAATTTCCACTGTTAATCTTTGGTTGCTCAAATGAAGCATGCTTTTCTTTGTATTTATTGTAATATATGCAGTCTTGTTGCTAATCATCTCAGTATCTTCAATAATAAAATTCCAAATTGTAATTGTTACTGTCATTTGGCTATTAATTGTAGTTGGCATCATTAAAGGCATATTGCCTTAACTATTTCTGCTTCAATACCTGTCTGATAATGAGGTACTGTACACAGATCAAAGTTACAAAGCAAGTGTGAAGCATTAAAGTCTCTGGTTGGAAAAAGAAGATGCTATAAGGAGTGGAAGAAAATAAAGACAGAAGGAGACATTATGATTTATAAGGAAACAAACTGAAATTGTAGGAAAGCAGTTGCAAGGGTATAAGAAGCTAAGAAATGGGAGCTTGCAAGCTGTAGAATCAAAAAGGAAAAAGAACTGTGTATAGAATTGCAAAGTAGATGGTAAAAGAAAATAAGATGTAATAGAAATGAATTGCTTGAAGAATTTTGAAGGGAGTATTGTGATTTATAGTAAGGAGATTAAAGATAACTGTAAGATATACATGGAGTGGTTTCTGGATGACAAGAATAAATAATAATGTCTGTTGTGAGAAAATAGAAGGACAAAGCTTTACATTTTTAGACAGAGAAGATCATAAGAGCACAGAAAAAATACGGTGGGTAAAAAGCTAGTTTGGAAGTAATAGGTCTTAAGGTAAATTCAGCAAAGACCAATGTGATGGTTGGAGCTTAAGGTATAGAAGAGGTGGTATGTGCAGCAGAAGTGTTAGAAAAAAATTCAATCTAAAATGCAAAGATTGTTGGAAATGGGTGTCTAAAAGATGTAGTGGTGTGAAGGATTGACTGAGGGATGTTAGTGCAACCTTTGTTTGTAGAAAGTGTGTGAGAGGGGTGAAGAATACTGATGTGGTAAATGTAAATTTAGATATTGGCAACAAAGTTTTTTAGAAGAAAGTAGGTAAGTTCTGCAGTGACATGTTGAGTACAGACAGAGGTGCACACACAGCAGTGAGTGTGAGAGGGGGTATGTGGGAGAAATTCTAGAAACTGTCCCCAATTTTAGCTCCTGAAGGATGGCAAATGAAACTGGAACATGAAGCAAAACTGGAAAGAACAGAGATGAGATGGATCAGATGGATTTGTGAAATTACAGTGAATGAGAAGATTAAGAAAGATGAGTTGAGGTAAATACTTGGTGTGATGGTGATAGGTGTTGTTTTGAGGAGAAATAGATTAAGGTGGTTTGGGTATGCAAAGTGAAAGTTAGAAGATGATTGGGTGAAAAGGTGAACCAAGATGGAGGTGGAGTGGATGAGGCCAAAAGGAAGGCCAAAGACAATTGATTGGAGGAAGTGCTATATAATTTAAAAATACTGGATCTTAGGCTATGCCCATGGCCAGTGAGATTGGAGGAAAAGAGTTTGGGGACAATCACCTATCCTGGGTAAACCTGAAAAATTAACGTTAAAAACAAAAAGTACAATTTGGAGACCATGTAGATTCGAGGCAGAAGCTGCACTTTTGTATTTTAAAATCTTTTTGATTCGTAGTTTTATGGGTTGGGCGGCATGTGTGAAGTGGTGTTTTCAATCAACACCTTATTTTGGGAGCTATAGTTTAGGTATAGGAAATTATTCAGTTTCAAACCTGATGTAAAGTAAAATGTCAGTTTTGATGGTTGTAATGTGGATCTTTTGTTTTTCCAGCTTCATGTATATTTATGTCTGTTTAAAAAACACACAAGACTACATCAATATTTTCATTGATCTGAAAATGCTGTTTCATGTACAGAAAATGAAGAAATCCATTTCGGAATATTGGCATGTGTTTTTAGCTTAAGAGAATATTTGTAGACTTTTCAAAAATTTCTGTGATGGTACATTTTTGTTTTGACTGTTTTGTTATTGCTGGCTGATATGCAAGTAACCCATATGTCACTTGCACTGCCTCTCTTATTGAATTTCCCCGTTTTGGATTTCCTTGCTGGGTTGGAAACATGAATGCTACTTCTTTGTTTTTCCTGGTGTACTGTGGTTTCATAAATAGTTCTTTATTGACACATTAATAAGCTCAGTACTGTGTTGAATAATTCAGTCACTGATACAGCATTTAATCAGGGTAAAATTACTGTTTTTTGTGTTGTTCCCTCTAATAAACCCATATTCATGACTAGCAAAATACCCGCGCTTCGCAGCGGAGAAGTAGTGTGTTAAAGAAGCAATGAAAAGAAAAGGAAACATTTTGAAAATAACGTAACCTGATTGTCAATGTAATTGTTTTGTCACTGTTGTGAGTGATGAGTGTTGTTGTCATATATATATATATATATATATATATATATATATATATATATATATATATATATATATATACACACACATACATACATACATACACACACATATATACACACAAATACATATATATATATACATACACACACACATATATATATAAACATATATATACATATACATACATATCTACATATATACACACACAGCTATTTCAGATCAGTGCAATACGCTGTTTGTTAAAACGGTTGACTCCGCCTTACGCAATAACAAATCAAATCATTCAGTTGTCTTTGCTCATATGTCATTTTAGAGCTGGACGCTAGGCATCTTTTTTTGGCCACAAGTTCGTTTATGTTTGGTGTGAGGTTTTGTGTTGTGGAGATTCTCAGGATGAATTGCAGGTGCTCATCAGTGAGGCGACTCCTGTGTGCTGTTTTGTTAGTCTTTATCACTGAGAAGAGCTTCTCGCACAGATATGTGCTACCAAACATGCACAAGGTTCGAGCCGCATGTAGACGGACTTTTTTTGTTCTTCAAAGTCACCAAAGCGCCGTGCAAACTCAGTGCGCAATAACTCTAGCTTCGCAATAACTTGCATCATCATAAGGTAGACTTGATTAACGCGGTAAGTGTTCGGCAAGGCAGCTGAAGCGCTGCATTATGGGATCTGTAGTTTATTGTGTTACCAGCGCTCATATACCCGGCCATTAATAACAATAATACAGTATATAAAATGATCTCGGGCCGGATATAATTACACTGGCCGGATGTGGCCCGCGCCCTTGACTTTGACACATATGGACTAAATAGAACTTGAAAAGATATATTTTTTCAAATGTGATCGCAATTCAGATAGAGTTGACGCCAAGACTACAGCCTGCATGCCTCAATGAGTCATCCTCCCTCGCCTTACTTTTTACCGCTCATCTAATGAATACACTGAGTATGGCTTTACCAAAACAATCATTGATGGCTAATAAAGTATCCATTATTCGAGTATGTAGATCGATATATATATACATATATATATACCCGTATCGCAGCGGAGAAGTAGTGTGTTAAAAAAGCTAGAAAAAGAAAAGGGAACATTTTAAAAATAACGTAACATGACTGTCAATATACAGTATTTGTTTTGTGAGTGTTACTGAGTGTTGCTGTCATCAAGGATTTGATTATCATTATTTCTTTCAATCAGGTTCGTATTTGTAGGATGTGTTGTGTTCAAGTTACATTCCGTGTTTGTCAATCGTAAAGATGACAGGTTTCATTCATCGATTCGCTTCTTACTGCATCAATAAACAGCTCGCCTTCTTCTTTATCTGAGACCTGACACACTGCATGCACGGGTTTTTTACACTGTCTTCCTTTAGCGGATTAACTTTTTCCACCGTGTGCTTTGTTTCCGCAGTAGCTGGATTTATGAATATGCTTGTATGTATCAGACGCTTCATATTTTTTGCTGCCTTTTCAATTGTGTAATTCGGTTTTTGTTCAGCTTTGGAACTGTTGCTTTTATCTGTGCACCGCGCCAGTTCACGGAGCCGCCGTGTACATGCATCGGTTTCCCAGCTGTGCTGGTGCCATCTCGTGCTATGTCCATAGCTGTATTTAATGTTACCTTAGTCCTGGCACTTAAAACTTTCTCTCGCAGTTTCGCTGAGTTTGTGTCAAACACCACCCTGACCATCTCATCTTTCTCTCCATAAGCACAGTCCTTAACCCGTGAATATTTACCCGTGGCAGTTTGCTATTGGATTGCCGCTGACGGACGGCCTTATATGGGCAGGCACTAAATTACAAACGCCAGCGGCAGCCTGTCTATGAACTTAATTTAAAGTGTAGGTTTACATCGGCTTTGTTTCCGAAGTAGCAGAACTCATGAATATGGTTGTATATGTCACTCGCTCGCTTCTTATTGTTTCGCTGCCTTCTCAATTATATAATGCATGTTTTCTTCAGCGCTTTTTTGAGGTCTTCCTGGTTTTCTATGTACTGCGTGATTACGTGAGAGGCGTGATGATGTCACACGAAACTCCGCCCCCACGGCGTTGAAGCTCATCTCCATTACAGTAAATGGAGAAAAACTGCTTCCGGTTATGACCATTACGCGTAGAATTTCAATATAAAACCTGCCCAACTTTTGTAAGGAAGCTGTAAGGAATGAACCTGCCAAATTTCAGCCTTCCACCCACACGGGAAGTTGGAGAATTAGTGATGAGTCAGTGAGTGAGTGAGTGAGTCAGTGAGTGAGTGAGTGAGTGAGTGAGTGAGGGCTTTGCCTTTTATTAGTATAGATGAAATATTTGAAACTCCATGAACTGTATATGTTAAGTTGTGTTAATTGGTTTTGGAAAAATTCATAACTTTTGTGGCGTTCCCTCATCATGACTCTTCAATGAAATTCTTGAAACTCCATGAAGCCTATACAGTGGAACCTCGGTATACATCCTTAATTCGTTCCAGACCCTTTGACTTATACTAAACAGGACGTATACCAAACACATTTTTCCCATAAGGAATAATGGGGAAATGATTAATCCGTTCCCATGAAAAAAAAAATCCTATTGCTATTGGCATATACATTGATGGGGTTGTATAAAATAATTTAAACACTGCTTAATACTAAAATGCATAAATACAAAAGCAATTAGATGAAATAAATGAAAATTTTACCTCACTTTACTTTTTAATAACATCTTTGTTTTTCACAATTGTAGATACTGTCGTCCTCGGCAAACGGTATGCAACAGCCATGTCCCGGATATGCATGCCACCTTCATACTTTTCAACAATCAATTAAAATTTACATGAAAAAAACACAAAATCATGTTGTGACGATGTGGGTTTGCTGTATGCTCCCATTTGCTGCCGGGGAGCCCTTGAACCCTACACCGTCAGTAATGTGCCTCACTGCTAACCTCATTGGTAACAACAAAGCAAGGGAATGGTGAAAGAGTGCAAAGTGCTTTTATTAAAACAATTAACAAAACAAGGTGTTCAAATTAAAGTGCAGTCTCCAAAGTTCCAATAAATAATCCATAAAATCAGAAGTGAAACGTGGAGGTTAAAAACAATAGAAAAAAGTCTTCTTAAAAACAACAAAGTTAAAATAGAGCAGGAAGCATTCTTTTAAAAAAAAACAAGAAGAAGCCCGGCGCCTTTTTACCTGACGGCCCCCCTGCCTCCCAACAAGGTAGTCGCCCTACTTGCAGCTGACGTTAACTCTACCTACTTCAGCTACTTCGCTTGCTCGCTCCCTCTCTCTCTCTCTCTCTCTCTCTCTCTCTCTCACTCACTCACTCACTCACTCACTCACTCACTCACTCACTCACTCACTCAACCTCCCATCTGTTCTTTCTTTTTCCTCCCTTTCTAGCCGACTCGCGCTTCTGTTTATCAAGATAAGCAGCCCAAGGAACAATCATGAATGCGGATGGTCCCTCACAAGTGTACTTTGGTGAGAAACGTCCACATTGCAAATCGCCGTGACAACCTTCAGCCACATAACCACCACGCCCCCTAACCAAGCTGCGAGCGCAGTGATTATTTATTTTAAAGGTGGACTTTGACAGGAGCTGTGGACCCGCTATACCAAACACGTGAAAGTTCACAGAGAGTTATAGTGCGGGTTGTTCACTGAGCAACTGGCGCACTAACGCTCGTGGGCAGTCGTGGCTTTGTCTCGAGAGAGGTAAACAAGGTTAGCCCGCGAGTCGTATACCAAGCAAAATTTTTCATGTCCAAACAGGACGTATACCAAGTTGGACTTATTCCAAAGCAGATGTATACAGTAATCCCTCGCTATATCGCGCTTCGACTTTCGCGGCTTCACTCTATCGCGGATTTTAAATGTAAGCACATCTAAATATATATCACAGATTTTTCGTTGGTTCACGCTTTCATGGACAATGGGTCTTTTAATTTAGATTACATGCTTCCTCAGTTTGATTGCCCAGTTGATTTCATACAAGGAATGCTATTGGCGGTTGGCTTAGAAGCTACCCAATCAGAGCATGTATTGTATTACATATTAACTAAAACTCCTCAATGCTATAAGATATGCTTCCCGCGCGGTGCTTGTTTGCTTCTCTCTATCTTTCTCACTCTCTCTGCCTGACGGAGGGGGTGTGAGCAGAGGGGCTGTTTGCACAGAGGACACGGACACTCCTCTACACCGCTTTATCGCGGTGCTTCTGTATACTTAAAAGTACGTATTGATTTTTTGATTGTTTGCTTTTCTTAGCAAGCGCTCTCTCTGACATTCTCTGCTCCTGACGGCGCTCCTTTGAAAATAAGATATGTTTGCTTTCTTTTAATTGTGAGAAAGAACTGTCATCTCTGTTTTGTAATGGAGCACAGTTTAAACGTTTGACTAAAGGGTGTTATTTCATGTCTAGAGTGCTCTAATAATGTTAACAGGGTGGGAGAGTTTATAAGGGCTTAAAATATATAAAAATAACCATACAAACATATGGTTTCTACTTCGCGGATTTTCACCTATCGCGGGGGGGTCTGGAACGCAACCCCCGCGATCGAGGAGGGATTACTGTACCGAGGTACCACTGTATTTCTTATAAGTTGTTTCAGCAGTAATGTAAATTTCAGATTTCATGAACTTCAACTAAGCTGTTTTGGAATGATGCAGTTTTTGCCCACCCACCATTATAACCACCATTCCTGATGAAAATTTTAAATACCATATAGCCAATATTTTAAATTTGACCAATGGCAACCAACATGCAAAATACGAAAATCAGTTCTGTTGTATTTGCATGGTTGGTGAACAAAAACAGACAGACAGAAAAACAAGATGCAATCTGAGGTTTAAAATTAGGTCCTTGTTGTGCAAACCAGATAAATAACATGAAATGAAGCTAAAAAAAGAATGAAAAGACAAACAGACGGTGTTATTTTATTTATATATATAAAATGAGAGCATTTATATAATTAAAAAATAAAATTTGTTTTTGAAATATATTGCATATATAATAAAAAACACAGCAATCACACTTGCTTTAATTTATTTGTCCAATAAGTTTTATTTTATGCTTAATTGTTTAATAACTTAAATTTTGGTTAAATATCTTTAATGAGTGTCTTTTGAATGCTTGAAAATATAGACATAGCAAACACTTTGTAATACAGGGTGCAACAGCAATAACTCCCACATTTCAAAAGGGGGATTGAAACAAAATGCTACAAGGTATCACCAAAAACTTTTTATTTCCCAAATGTCGATATAATAAACTGATGTGGGCTGGCGCCCTGCCCAGGGTTTGATTCCTGCGTTGCGCCCTGTGTTGGCTGGGATTGGCTCTAGCAGAGCCCTGTGACCCTGTCGTTAGGATATAGAGGGTTGGATAATGGATGGATGTATAGATATAAAAAATTTTTTTACTTTAAGTTTTAAAAATTATATCATCCAAATGGTGGCCTTGACGGCTGATACACATTTGGAGCCGTTCTTGGAAGTTTTCCATCACTCTCACTAGCATGTCGGGCGAAATTCCTTCAATTTCTTCTTGAATAGCCTCCTTTAGTTGGTCCAAGGACAAAGGACGATGTTTGAAAAACTCCTGTTGCCCTTACTCTTTGAACCCACAGCAAAATTGTTTTCCAGTCTGGAACACTTTCATTAGCACGTAAACCGAACCGAATGCGAAAGACCCTCAGCGTCGCAGCTACAGATTCGCCATTTTTGCAAAAAGCCTCCACTACAAAGCCTTGATGCTCACTCGAACACGGCATGGTGATGACTGAAAACTTTATTATGTACCATACCTAACGGAACGGACCGCACCCCTCTACCTGCTTTGGGGACCCCACAGTGATTTTTTGAAATGTGGGAGTTATTTCTGCTACACCCTGTATTTTCAGTGTAAGAATATCTAAATTTGAAATCCTGAAATGCTATTTTTCTGCACCCTGAAATGATTAGGTATGTGTCAGTACTAGTTTTCTTTTAATTTCAGTGACATAGAGCTGCGGGCCAGAGCACAAGGAGATAGTGATGGGAGTCCAGTGAAGAACCGTCGACATTCCTGGCGGCAGCAGATCTTCCTCCGTGTTGCAACACCACAAAAGCCCTGTGATGCCTCAAGCAGAATTGAAGGCAAGTGATCAAATACGAATGTATATCTAAAATCATAAAACACTAGTAATTCATAAAAATAAACTAGTAATTCAAAATATTTTATTTTTTATAAGAATAGATTTTTCATTATATATTTTTTTTCAGAACTAATTAGTGCCTTGGTTATTAAATAAAAATCATTCTGTTTATAAATGAGTGGTATACAGTACCTACCATATTGTCTTATCTTGTTTGCATAGTTTACATTTTTATGAAATCAATTTCTTGGAGCATATCTGTTGTTGTTAGGTAAGTTCATAACAGTTAATGTCAATTTTTGAAACTAAAATTTTATTCAGTATTAATTTATTAACAAGTGATTTTGTCTTATCATGTTCAATTAGGCAGCGTGGTGACGCAGTGGTAGCGCTGCTGTTTCGCAGTTAGGAGACCCGGGTTCGCTTCCTGGGTCCTCCCTTCATGGAGTTTGCATGTTCTCCCCGTGTCTGCGTGGGTTTTCTCTGGGTGCTCCGGTTTCCTCCCACAGTCAAAAGACATGAAGGTTAGGTGCATTGGCAATTCTAAATTGTC
Source organism: Polypterus senegalus (assembly GCF_016835505.1). Taxonomy (NCBI): domain Eukaryota; kingdom Metazoa; phylum Chordata; class Cladistia; order Polypteriformes; family Polypteridae; genus Polypterus; species Polypterus senegalus. Next base: position 135,414,319 of record NC_053157.1, read on the forward strand.
CCTAGTGTGTGCTTGGTGTATGTGTGTGTGCCCTGCCTTGCTCCCTGTGTTTTCTGGGATTGGCTCCAGCAGACCCCCGTAACCCTGTAGTTAGGATATAGTGGGTTGGATAATGGATGGATGGATGTTCAGCTAGTATATTTAGTATAAAACATACTTGATCATTATTATAGCATTCACTGCAATTTACAAAGCGCACAACATTTTTTCTGTCCTCTTGTAAGCATTACATTTAAATGTTAATTATGCAGTTTTATGTTTGCTGTAGACATTTTCTGTTATTAAATATTCAAATCATTTTTGCTATATTTTGTCCAATGTTCCCCCATCCATATTTACGAGCTGAGAAGAACATTAGACATTCCTACAAAATATTTATATGTCTGATTTTTATTTGTTCTAGGTTTCTTTACCAGTGCAAAAGGCATAATATTAAGATTTGGGAATTCATTGATTTACTGTGATTTTTCTAATTTTTTCAAAGGCTGCAGTTGGCTTGATATCTGCAATAATGATTGCTTGCCAGAGTTATTTCTGACAAGATACAGTGTAGTTCTACTTTTCCGAAGTGAAAAAAATATATTGGTTGGTTTAATATTTCGTCTTTTGATCAGTATTTACAGGTAGTTGTCATTTTTTTGCAGTTTGGCAAAAATAATAATCTTTTTTTCTGACAATAACTAAAAATTAATGTTAAATAAGGTTATCAAAATTACTAAACTTTTATTTTTGTGAGAGGACAGTTGAATCTCATATATGGAAAAGTTTACAAAATATTGCTTGTGAAAATTTTCTGTTTGTTGGAACATTGGTAGTTTTCTGTCTCAATCAGGTCTTTTCGCCTTAACCACTTTTTATAATCTGAAAAGGCGAACAAATAAATATCTTAAATAGTAGTATAATGTTTGTCATTTTTCCAAAGAGAAACATTATATAACTTCTAAGTTGTATAAATATTTTTGTGTGTCATAATGCATTTAATCGTTGTCCAATGCAGATTTGAGTGCAGTTACAGAATCTTTCCACTGTTTAATTCAAAGTTTTGGCCACTAAGTGGCATTGTTGCTCACAAGCAGAATATTTTCCTTTAGGTAGAAAACCTGTTGACACAACAGTAGCTTTTCTTATATTTTTTTTTTCTTTTTCCTGATTATATACTGTGTTATTGATAAAGAAGAAGGAAACTGACAGTCCTGAAGCCAAACAAAATACAAATACATGTTATTACATAAAGCATGTTATATCTATTTTTATTGTTACTTAAAGTTAAGGTGTGTGGTGAAGTAGGTTAACCACTATCATAAAGTAATATGAAATATTTTTGTAGTACTTTTTAGTTCCATTTTTCTATTGGAATATTGAAACTTTTTTAATGTAAAAAAGAAAACAGTTTAACTTATATTTGGTTAATTAATAAGTAAAATATTTATTAATATCTATATAATAAAAGCCCACTGCGGTGTCCGGGTCCGTGTTCCTTTTGGCTCTATAGCCGCTCCGTAGAAAAGCCCCAGTCCGTCCCCTCTCAGAATTCCTGCTTACCCCCCTCCGTTCCTTCCCCTTTGCTTTTATTTTTCCTGTTCCCGAAAAGCTTTTCAAAACAAAAATAAAGAAATACACAGAGCATCACATTAACATCTTTTCCCCTCTGCCTATTAAATAATCAATACAATGAAATAAAAACATCACGAAAGAAACAGAAACCACAGCCTACCCTTACAGCATCCACCGCACTTCTGGCGTTACAGCCAAACACATGGTGTATGCAGGGAATGAGGTGTGACGCTAATTAACGCCCGTACTACAACAGATTATATTGTTCATATACTATTAACTATTTACAGGGATCAACTCTTTTGGGGAAGTTCATAACAAAAAAAAAAAATTTATTATAAATAACGTGCACTTGAGTATTTCGAGCCCCAAGTCTGAGTCGGAAGCTTCCCCTGGTCACCAATTTGTGTGTTTCACTATGCCCACTATGCCTTTCCGTCTTCAGCTACCCATGTGCACTTGTACGGAGGAGACCTTACGGAACAATGCAGAAACAAAACGCAACTAAACCTGCTGCTGCAAGAGAGGACACATTACAGTGTAATCACGAACCAAAGAGGCAAAGGCGTGACAGTCGCTCGTAAGAAACGGACAGTCAGCATTCACACAGATTAGCTCAACGATGTGTCTCTGCCGCACAACGAAAGGCAACTGAAACCCCTACAGAGACAGAAGACAGATTACGCCGTGATCGCGAAAGAAAGAGGCAAAAGCGTGCCAGTAAGACACCCGACGAGAGGTCCTTACGATTGAGTCCTTCAACTGTGGTCATCCAACGCGCAGCGTAGCTCGCGCCAAGTTGCTAGTATTTTAATAATAAATCATTAATGCTCTGTATCTTGCTGAATATTTGAGATAAACATCCCGAAAGTCTTTTTCAAAATTATTGATGACAGTTTTTTCATGTTCATCTTGAAACACCTAATGAGTGGTATAACACAGAATGTTAAATGAACACTCTGGAAGTGTGTTAAATGATAATTGCTGAGAGGATCATTACTGCGGCAGAGGCATTGCAAAGTATATTTTGCAGGAGAAATGATAAAAAAACAACTGATGTTTTTCAAACCAGGTAAATTACATGAATCATAGGTAAAATTAAGCTAGGCCTTGACCATTAATTGCAATGTAGCCCTTTGGCATGACTTACAGTTTATTGACACGATAGTTCATAGTAGCATGATTACGAATTGCAAATTTTTAGTTTTGTATAGAATTAGAGTAGAGTCTTGCCTTGTGTTCTTACAGTCAAAATAATCTGTGAATTTGTTTGTCCCTAACCTGAAACATGTTCAAAATGTGGTTAGCTAGGTTTTTTGTTGAACTGTAACACAGTATTAAAACATAATTCGATACAGTGAACCCTCGTTTATCGCGGTTAATCCGTTCCAGACTCCATCCATCCATCCTCTTCCGCTTATCCAAGGTCGGGTCACGGGGGTAGCAGCTTAAGTAGAGAAGCCCAGACTTCCCTCTCCCCGGCCACTTCTTCCAGCTCTTCCGGGAGAATCCCAAGGCGTTCCCAGGCCAGCCGGGAGACATAGTCCCTCGGGGCCTCCTCCCGGTTGGACGTGCCCGGAACACCTCACCAGGGAGGCGTCCAGGAGGCATCCTGATCAGATGCCCGAGCCACCTCATCTGACTCCTCTCGATGCGGAGGAGCAGCGGCTCTACTCTGAGCCCCTCTCGGATGACTGAGCTCCTCACCCTATCCTTAAGGGAAAGCCCAGACACCCTGCGAAGGAAACTCATTTCAGCCGATTGTATTCGCGACCTCGTTCTTTCGGTCACTACCCATAGCTCATGACCATAAGTGAGGGTAGGAACGTAGATCGACTGGTAAATTGAGAGCTTTGCCTTACGGCTCAGCTCTTTTTTCACCACGACAGACCGATGCAGAGCCCGCATCACTGCGGATGCTGCACCGATCCGCCTGTCAATCTCACGATCCATTCTTCCCTCACTTGTGAACAAGACCCCGAGATACTTAAACTCCTCCACTTGGGGCAGGATCTCCCCCCCAACCCTGAGAGGGCACTCCTCCCTTTTCCGGCTGAGGACCATGGTCTCAGATTTGGAGGTGCTGATTCTCATCCCAGCCGCTTCACACTCAGCTGCGAACTGTTCCAGAGAGAGCTGAAGATCACGGCCTGATGAAGCAAACAGGACAACATCATCTGCAAAAAGCAGTGACCCAATCCTGAGTCCTCCAAACCGGACCCCTTCAACACCCTGGCTGCACCTAGAAATTCTGTCCATAAAAGTTATGAACAGAATCGGTGACAAAGGGCAGCCCTGGCGGAGTCCAACTCTTACTGGAAACGGGCTCGACTTACTGCCGGCAATGCGGACCAAGCTCTGACACTGGTTGTACAGGGACCGAACAGCTCTTATCAGGGGGTCCGGTACCCCATATCCCTGGAGCACCGCCCACAGGATTCCCCGAGGGACACGGTCGAATGCCTTTTCCAAGTCCACAAAGCACATGTACACTGGTTGGGCAAACTCCCATGCACCCTCCAGGATCCTGCTAAGGGTGTAGAGCTGGTCCACTGTTCCGCGACCGGACGAAAACCACACTGTTCCTCCTGAATCCGAGGTTCGACTATCCGACGGACCCTCCTCTCCAGAACCCCCGAATAGACTTTTCCAGGGAGGCTGAGGAGTGTTATCCATCTATAGTTGGAACACACCCTCCGGTCCCACTTTTTAAAGAGGGGGATCACCACCCCGGTCTGCCAATCCAGAGGCACTGTCCATGCGATGTTGCAGGGACATGTCAACCAAGACAGTCCTACAACATCCAGAGCCTTAAGGAACTCCGGGCGTATCTCATCCACCCCCGGGGCCCTGCCACCAAGGAGTTTTTTGACCACCTCGGTGACTTCAATCCCAGAGATGGGAGAGCCCACCTCAGAGGTCCCCAGGCTCTGCTTCCTCATTGGAAGGCATGTTAGTGGGATTGAGGAGGTCTTCGAAGTACTCCCCACCGACCCACAACGTCCCGAGTCGAGGTCAGCAGCACACCATCCCCACCATATACAGTGTTGACACTGCACTGCTTCCCCTTCCTGAGACGCCCCTCCTTGAGCCGTCACCTTTTCGTGGTGGAGGGGTTTGTGTGTCCCAATGATCCTAGGAGCTATGTTGTCCGGGGCTTTATGCCCCTGGTAGGGCCACCCAAGGCAAACTGGTCCTAGGTGAGGGATGAGACAAAGAACGGTTCCAAACCTCCAATGAAGAATAAAAACTGTGGACGACGTTTTCCCTTGCCCGGACGCGGGTCACCGGGGCCCCCCTCTGGAGCCAGGCCTGGGGTGGGGCTCGATGGCGGCCTGGTGGCTGGGCCTGCACCCATGGGGCTCGGCCGGGCACAGCCCGAAGAGGTAACGTGGGTCCTCCTTCCCATGGGCTCACCACCTATGGGAGGGGCCAAGGAGGTCGGGTGCAGTGTGAGTTGGGTGGTGGCCGGAAGGCGGGGACCTTGGCGGTCTGATCCTCGGCTACAGAAACTTGCTCTTGGGACGTGGAATGTCACCTCTCTGAAGGGGAAGGAGCCTGAGCTAGTGCACTCACCTTGACGCACAGCTTGGACTCTGGAACCAATCTCCTTGAGAGGGGCTGGACTCTCTACCACTCTGGAGTTGCCCCCGGTGAGAGGCGCCGAGGAGGTGTGGGCATACTTATTGCCCCCCGACTTGGAGCCTGTGCGTTGGGGTTTACCCCGGTGGACGAGATGGTGGTTTCCCTCCACCTTCGGGTGGGGGGATGGGTCCTGACTGTTGTTTGTGCATATGCGCCGAACAGCAGTTTGGAGCATCCACCCTTTTTGGAGTCTCTGGAGGGGGTGCTAGAGGGCATACCTTCTGGGATTCCCTCGTTTTGCTGGGAGACTTCAATGCCCACATGGGCAATGACAGTGAGACCTGGAAGGGCGTGATTAGGAGGAATGGCCCCCCCGATCTGAACCCGAGCGGTGTTTTGTTATTGGACTTATGTGCTCGCCACGGATTGTCCATAACGAACACCATGTTCAAGCATAAGGGTGTTCATATGTGCACTTGGCACCAGCACACCCTAGGCCTCAGTTCGATGATCGACTTTGTGGTTGTGTCGTCGGACTTGCGGCCATATGTCTTGGACACTCGAGTGAAGAGAGGGGCGGAGCTGTCAACTGATCACCACCTGCTGGTGAGTTGGCTTCGATGGTGGGGGAAGATGCCGGTCAGACCTGGTAGGCCCAAACGTGTTGTGAGGGTCTGCTGGGAACGGCTGGCAGAGTCCCCTGTCAGAAGTAGCTTCAACTCCCACCTCCGCAGAACTTCAACCACGCCCGAGGGAGGTGGGGACATTGAGTCCGAATGGGCAATGTTCCGTGCCTCTATTGTCGAGGCGGCTGACCAGAGCTGTGGCCGCAAGGTGGTCAGTGCCTGTCGTGGCGGCAATCCCCGAACCCGTTGGTGGACACCGGCGGTGAGGGATGCCGTCAAGCTGAAGTAGGAGTCCTATAGGACTTTTTTGTCCTGTGGGTCTCTGGAGGCAGCTGATAGGTACCGGCAGGCCAAGCGGAACGCGGCTTTCGTTGTTGCTGAGGCAAAAACTCGGGCATGGGAGCAGTTTGGAGAGGCCATGGAGAACGACTTTCGGACGACTTCGAGGAGATTCTGGTCCGTTCCAGACTCTACCGTGATAAATGAATTTTCACGAAGTAGGATTCTTTATTTATAAATCAAATATTTTTGCAGTTAGAGTATAGAAAACCTGTTTACGACCTTCTAAATACGTTTTCTAACATTATTAGAGCCCTCTAGACATGAAACAACACCCCTTAGTCACCATTACACTCGTATTACTCAATATATTAGACAAAATAAGAGAAAATAAGACATATTAGACGTTACAAATATCATATTACTAGGCGACTCGCCTTTTAAGGCTAACCGACTTTTATCTTCAATTATTGTGCGCTCCATGTGTACATCAGGCATATAAGTGTAGAGAATGAGAACATCAAAGTGTCTATTCATAACATCTTTTTTTTTTTATCCCCTCAAGTGCCTGTCCAAAGTCGTACAATGTCAGCCCGCATCTGTACCGCTAAAGACGGAGTTTCATGCACTAAATAAGCTATAGATGAGAATAAGCAAGCACCATCTCCCCTGATATTTACTACACGGTGAGGCATTTGTACTCCATCAACATTAATTATTTCCAGAGACATAATTTTTTCTATTTTTCCAACGCATCACGCACAAAAGCAAGGGAATGATGAGAGCACCAGAACTCTGCTCACATCGCGTCGCTTCGTACCTCAAGCCGCAAGTAGTAAGTCTGTAATAAGCGGAATACCACTACGCTTTGCACTCATGGGACGGAAGGACAATCCCAAACGCTTTTATATAGTAGATTATTGTACTGTACATTTAATTGCACACAACCACTAACCTATGAAGGCACGACCTCAGTAGGAGAGTCTTCAGAGGTGGTGCAGTATCTCCAGCAGGTGCGTTGTTGTCTTCTTCCGCTAAAGAAGTATTAGGAGTAGGCAGTGGGTGTCTGGGTGCGTGGCTGAAGAACATCTTGATAGGCAGTTGCTGGCGCTGTCTTTTCACATGCGTGAGGAGGCTTTTGTAGGGTATTGCCACCTTTAATCATATACAAGAATTTCACCTTCTTCTGGATATTAAGCATCTTCCTCCGGCTCTTAGTTTTATTCTCAGAAGGCTTAAAAAAAGCAGCACGTTTAGGAGCCATCGTAGGGCTTAGATAAAAATTCTCAGAAAGCGCATGCATAGTGACGTAAGCGTGTATGAGAAAAAAATCGCGATAGAGTGAAGCCGCGAAAGTCGAAGCGTGATATAGCGAGGGATTACTGTACTACATTTTGGCTATGGCACAGTAAGATATCATCTTTTACTTCTGAAATGAAGTATATCCCATGTGTTGTATTTACAACCAAATTAAAAGCTGCCAATTTGGAAAAGCTTGTTTTATGTGATTTTATGTGAATATATATGTGTGTATATGTGCACTTTTGCACATTTGTTTCCATATTTTGCATATAAAGGAGCTATAGTTGGAGAATTTATCTATTAAAACAGTGGCACAAATAAATTAAAACAAAATAAACTATAGTTTTCAGTGTCTACAAGTATGTTTTCATTGTACCAGTTGGATACAGTAGGCATAATGATACAAGCACAGATTTAGATTAACCTGAGAAGCTTAGCTTTGTTTTGTATTTCACGGTGTCATTGAAATAGCAGAACACCCCAAAGCTGTAGAAACAGGCTGTTCCTAAGATTAAAAACAAATGCACTTATACAACTTCAAACTAGTGGCACTGACATCACTGGTAATGAAATCAAAAGTTACAAAGATGAAGCTGACAGGGAAAATCCAAGGTTTATTAGATCCATTTCAATTTGCCTATTTAGTTAGTAGATGAATAGACTATGCTATTGTTAGTCTACTGGATACCACTTGGAGGTAGTCAAGAGACATGCAAAACTGGTATCTCTGAACTTCTCAACAGTATTCATAACATCCAGCCCCAGGTTTTTGCAGAGAGGCCTTTAAAGATTTTAACTTGGACTTTACCTTGGTAGTATGGCCAATTGAAATTTAATAGACAGGACTAAGTGAAAGGAAATGATTGGCTATCTTGACATGCTGTCTTCATTAACAAAATCTCCTAAGAGATATGTGTTTTAACCTTTTTATATATGTTGCAGTAAACTTAAGAGGTTTATTCTAAATTATGTGTTGATTCTGTGATTTTTCAGCTTACTTAATGAAAACAATGTGAGTCATGGCCCAGTGTTAGATGATTTTGTTAGCTGGTATGACTTAATACTCATGAACACTGTAAAAGTGATTTTAGAAGGAATACAATTTACCCACAAGAAACAATTGCCAAAAACCAGGGAGTAGAGACTGTAGAAAGTTATGAATAATTAGGAACAATTCTAGACTCAGGGCTGATTCTTAAACAAAACACAGTGCCTCTGTTGTTTAAGAAAGTTGAGTCTGCTAAATTCTATCATTGCTAGTTTGTCAGTTTTTTTTTTTTTTTGCAAATGTTGTATTTAGTCTATTTTAACTTAGGTTTTTCATTCTTGGTTTGTAAATCTTATTGTTAACAAGAAGAATAGGATTAATTTAACCGTACTATGCATCTATGGAGTAAAATTTTACATACTGTACAGTTTTAATAAACAAGTAGAGTACTATTAAACACAGTTTATCGTCTTTGGCAGAACTGACTCACAACATTCAAACTTCTAGTTGTTGGTATCATTTCAAAAGTTCAGAGAATTTACTGAGGATAAAAAGGAACTGTTCAAAATATTACTTCAACTGTTATCAATCTTTTAAATAAGTGTTATTTTGATCATTTTTATTCTTTATATTGTTAATTGTCTGAGACTTAATGTTGGTATAATTGTTATACTGCGGCATTCAAAAATTTGGGCTCCCTTGCTTTAAATGTCTGTTACTATGAAGATGAAGTGATCACCAAAAGACATGAAGTGAAAAGGCGACACATTTCTTTAATATTTTAAACAAGATAATTTCCATCATTCACACGTACAAAATACCAAAAAAAATGAAAAGAGCCTGAAGTAAACGTTTGGGCACCCCTTTGGCAAGTATCACAGCTTGTAAATGCTTTTTGTAGCAAGTGATGAATCTTTCAGTTCTCACTTGAAGTATTTTCGCCCATTTGTCCTTACAAATGGCTTCTAATTTTACAGAATTCTTGGGCCTTCTTGCATGCACTGTTCTTTTGAGATCTAGCCACAGATTTCTATTGATGTTTAGGTCAGGGAACTGTTTGGGCCATTCCATTGTAGATTTTAAGGTGTGTTTTGGATCATTATCTTATTTTAGAACCCATCCTATTTTTCAGCTTCAACTTTTTTTTATAGATGGTGTGATGTTTGTTTCCAGAATTTGCTGCTATTTATTTGAATCCATACTTCACCCTACCAATGACATGTTCTTTGTGCCACTGGCTGCAACACAAGCCCATAGAATGATCAATCCACCCCCATGCTTAACACTAGAATTACCAGATCCTACAAAAAAACTCATAGATCCGTCCCACCTTAAAACGCTTCACACCTCTCCGTCACGTCTTTTGTCTTCTAAATTTGTGGCTAAGCAGAAAACAGCAAGTAGCCTACTATTCCATCCCCCAACGGCGCACAGTTTTCTCAGCTCAAGTCTGTTTAACTGTGTGTCAGTTGCTTGGAGTTCTATAGAGTGAGAAGTCAAGCAAACTGACATCTTTTAAAAATACTATATCATTATTTAGAATACAGTGGAACCTCGGTTTACGAGTAACTTGGTTTACGAGTGTTTTGCAAGACGAGCAAAAATTTTTAATAAATTTTGACTTGATAAACGAGCGATGTCTTGCAATACGAGCAGTATAGATACACTTTGTCTGCTGAGTGTCATGTGATCACAACTGAGCTGATGATTCTCTCTGTTTACAGCGTGTCTCTCTCTCTCTCCTTATCTCGCTCGCCCAGCGCGTCTCTGTTTACAGGCGTCTCTCTCTCTCCTTATCTCGCTCGCCCAGCGCGTCTCTCTGTTTACTACAGCATTGTGACTGTGTGTGTGTGCGCTGTGAAGTGCGAGTCCCCATCTTGCTCTTGCTTGATCTTTTTGGATGCGCTTATACGGCGAACTGCTACAACGCTGCGATACTTGCTTTGGGACACTCTTCCACGTGTCGTCCTGTTGGGTGGAATCCCACATGAGTTTAGATACTCACACCAGCCATGATTCTTTTTAAAGGTAAAGTGCAGGTTAATTTGTATTATGTATTTTACTTTATATTTTGTCTTAATCATTTTATAAGAATAGTTTTGGGTTGTGGAACGAATCATCTGAGTTTCCATTATTTCTTATGGGGAAATTTGTTTTGATATATGAGTGTTTTGGATTGCGAGCATGTTTCCGGAACGAATTATGCTCGTAAATCGAGGTTCCACTGTACTTGCATTTCATGTGTGTTCCGTGTCTACATAGATCTATGTACACACATCGTTAAAAAAGAAACATTTTTCATGTTTTAGTCATAGTGGAACCTCGGTTCAAGAACGTCTCGGTACATGTACAACTCGGTTTACAACCGAAAAGTTCACCTAATTTTTGCCTCGGTTCATGACCACACACTCGGTATACAAACAAGCCAGTTTCCCTTTCGGTTTGTGCGCGCTGATGATTTCCGCACATGTTGCATTGTTCTCGGTCAGACGTGCGTGCTTTCACTGTGAACTCTTTGTGCTGTATTTCATTTCCCTTCAGGATCATACGCGCCGATTACTGTATTTAAGCACGTGTTGAGCCGCTCCCTGTTCATTGTTCTCAGTCAGACGTGCGTGCTTTCTCTGTGATCTCTTTGTGCTTTACAGTATTTCGTGTGCTTTTGCAGTTAACCATGGCTTCTAAGCAAGTGAAGAGTGGTGAGAAGAAAGTTTTGCAGAAAATTGAAATCAAAGTAAAGAAAGAAATGATTGAAAAGTATGAGCGTGGTATTCGTGTTACTGATCTTGCCACCGAGTACAAGAAGTCAAAACCTATGATTTCGACTATTCTAAAGCAGAAAGAATCTATTAAAGCAGTTGATGTTGCAATAGGAGTTACAGCATTAACCAGGCAGAGGCCTCAAGTGCTGGAAGAGGTGGAAAAACTGTTTACCAATTTACTCATTTACCAATTTGAGAACCCTTGTGCTTTCAAGCAGTACAATGTAAACAAAGCCAGACTGCCAGTGATGTGGAGGGCAAACACAAAGGGTTGGGTCATAAGGACTTTGTTTTTGGAATGGCTGCATGAGGCTTTCGCTCCCAACAGCTAAACAGCTAAAAACACCAGAAACCCAAGAAATCACAAGAGAGAAAACACCTGAAGGAAACAAAAGGAGCCATACTCTCCCTCAAAACTGTAACCTCCACTCCACCCAGTTCCTCCTCACTTCATGCCAGAACTCGACTCATGCAAGGTTAGTTTTCTTGGTGGTTTATGGTTAGTTTTTGTATTATGGATTTTTCAAATGTTCATTTTTCGGTTCGTAGCGTGAATTGTTGCGGTGTTACTTTTCATTTTTTTTTTCCCTGTGCTTAAAACTCATTAAAAATAGGTGTTTATACAGTGATTGGCTTGCAAGGCTATAACGCGAACTCCTGTAATGTTACTTTCTTGGTTGCTTGTGGTTGGTTTTTAAATAAAGATTGGATTTGTTCAAATGTTCTTCCAAATGTGCTTAAAACTCATTAAAAAAAAGTGTTTACACAGCGATCGGCTGCAAGGCTATAGCGCGAACTGCTGCAATGTTACAGAGAGAGAGAGAGAGAGAGAGGGCGCGTGCTGCTGAGAGAGAGAGAGAGCCTGCGCGTGCAGCTGAGCAGGGAGCCTGGGTGTTTATGTCAGTGTTATTCAATGTTTTTACATTAGTTTACTATTACACTGTGCATTCTATAGTGTAATTAACTATATTTGTGCTTAAAAATCTTTAAGAAAATGTATTTACATACAGTTTGTACGGTCTGGAACGGATTACTTGTATTTACATACAATCCTATGGGGGAAAATGCTTCGGTTCACGACCAAATCGGTTTGCAACTAGAGGTTTGGAACAAATTATGGTCATGAACCGAGGTTCCACTGTAATTGACAAAATTTAGTCATGAAATTTATAATGTGTGAAGACTGAAGTCCAAATATCAAAGAAACGGTTTCACAAAAAGTACAAATATAATAGAACAAGTGCGCTTTTATTCAAAATTATAACTACAGATAAACAACCTGCGTTAGAGTGTGATATTGGCACACTTTTGCCAAGAGCGCTGTGGTGGCGCAACAGCATCAGCTCTTGACTGGTAGTCTGAACTTCACGGGTTTGATTCTAGATGAGTCCGTTTTGAAAAGTGAGCTGCACGTATTCTTACTATTTTAAAATAAAAACATACATTTGATTCCAGTCTGTAAGATCCGGTGTAATTTATGATACTTGTAAAGGTTAGCTTTTTTTTTTATTCTGTTATACTCTCAGCCGCATTCACGAGCTCAACTCAAACCCCCAGCCCCGCTGTTTTCTCAGACGCGTTATAACAGAGGAAAACTCAAATCATGATGACTGTTCTACATTGAATCAAGAATGCACTTTTGCCATCGCTGTACTTTGTATATGTACATGGGAAGCACTGCACTCGTGACTTTACACTGTAGGAAGTAAGTAAATAAATAACATCTATATAGTAATAACAGTAATTTTATTATTATATAGCAGCTTTCCTGTCTGCCTATCAAATAGTGCCTTTCCTTCCTATCTATCTATATATTTATCCCCTTAGCTGTTTTTTTATATATCTATTATGCAGTGCCCTATAGTTTGCCAAACAGGCAATTACAATGATTTTTGGAATATAAAAAGTCATTCCTGAATATATAAAGTCAAAACTTGAATATATAAAGTCGTCATCAGAATATATAAAGTCATACATGAATATATAAAGTCAGAATATATAAAGTCACTCCTGAATATGTAAAGTCAAAGCCTGATTATATAAAGTCAGCGTTATGAATATAAAAAGTCAGCGTTGGAATATATAACCTCATTCCTAAATATATAAATTTAAAGTCAGATTATATTGATATTGATTGAAATGACTCAGGCACATTTTAAGTAAGCTCAGTGAGTTCCTACTACAACGTAATGAACTAAGTTAACAAAAACATCTTCAGAAAAATATTTAAAAAAAAACTCACTCTTCAGTTAATTCATTCAAAATGATGTATGTGCCTGGCATTTTGAACACTATATTTATTTATTCTTTTTGTATGGGAGCATATTTGGACGAACCTCACAAGCCTGATCGACTCTGAGTGGCTTCTGTCAAAGTTTACCTTTCACTAGTACGAGTGAAATGACAAGCTCGGAAATTTTATATATTCGGGAATGATTTTATATATTCTGACGCTGACTTTATATAATCAGGCTTTGACTTTATATATTCCAAAGCTGACTTTATATACTGTATTCGGTAATGACTTTATATATTCTAACTCTGACTTTATATATTCAGTAATGACTTTATATATTCTGACGCCGACTTTATATATTCAGGAATTACTTTATATATTCAAGGTTTAACTTCTATACTCAGGAATGACTTTATATATTCCAAAAATCATTGTAATTGCCTGTTTGGCACCCCATAGGGCGCTGTATAATAGATATATAAAAAAAACAGCTAAGGGAATAAATATATAGATAAATAGGAAGTAAAAGCACTAAATGATAGGCAGACAGGGAAGCTGCTATATAATAATAAAATTACTGTTGTTACTACTCGTAGATAGACAGAGAATTCAGGTAGGCAAAATGGCGAAGGTTGAAAAAAAATAAAAAAAAATAATTTTCTCCCCAGCGGGGAATCAAACTCGGGTCTCTGAAGTACAGCAAGTCTGTTGTGCTCTGAGTGATGAAATCTTACCGCTACGACACAGGAGCTGTTGTGACATTGTTTAACCTTTTGTGAAAATGTTTATTTGATCATTGGCCTTCAGGCTTTACATATTTTGTAGTTTATGCCTACATTTTGTAACATTTATTACTAAAATATGAAAAAGTGTCTGTTTTAACAATGTGTTTACACAGATTACTGTAGAAACGGAACACATGAAATGAGTGTGTTCCAAATAACAATCTATTATTTCCACTCTAAAACTCCACTTCACTCCCAGATAATCAATCAAGGCATGAGCTGGGAGAAGTTTGTGCACGTTCTAAGTCGGTGGGGGGATGGAATTGCCGGCTGCTTGCAGCTTGTGTTTATCAGCACATTTAGATGAACAAAAGAAACTGGCGGAGAGGTCAGAACGGTTTTAAGAAGCGATTTAAGGTGGGACGGATCTACAAGTTTTTTCGTAGGCTCTGGTAATTCTAGTGTTAATAGTAGGAGAGGTGTTGTTTTCCTGGAATTTGGCACACTTTTTCTCTAAACATACCATTGCACATTGTGGCCGAAAAGTTCTATTTTAACTTCATCAATACACAGGATTTGTTTCAAAAATGCACTAAAAGTTGATTTGCAATATTCAGGTTCTGAATTTTGTGGCTAGGACTCAGAAAATGTTTTCTACTGCTGCTGATTCTACCAGGAAGGTCATATTTGTTTAGGTGTTGCTGCACAGTAGAACAGTTCACAACCACTCCAGAGTCTTCTAAATCTTCTTGAAGGTCTTTTACAGTTAAATGGGTGTTTCTACTTGCCTTTTTAGCAATTAAACAAGCAGTTCTTTCAGAAAGTTTTCTTAGTCTTCCAGACCTCAACTTGACCTTCACCGTTACTGTTAACTGCCATTTCTTAATAACATTATGAATGAAGGAAACATGCACCTGAATATACTTTGTTTTCTTTTTGTACCTTTCTCCTTCTTTGTGAGCATCACTTATTTTAATTTTCCGAGTACTAGGCAGCTGCTTAGTGGAGCCTATGGCTTCTGATTGTTGGGACAAAGCTTTAGGAGTCAGAGAATTTATACAACTTTACAATTTGCACCACCTGGGTTTTCCTAACGATGACTATGAACAAGTCATAGCCCTAATGAGCTAATTAAGGTCTGAGACCTTGGTAAAAGTTATCTGAGACCTCAAGTATCTTGGGGTGCCCAAACTTTTGCATGTTGTTCTTTTCCTTTTTTCGCTGTACAATTGTACAAAACAAAAACAATACACCAATCTTGAAAAGCTGAAAAGAACTGTGTCAACTTTATGCTTTTTGGTGATAGGTTCATCTTCTGCTCACTTTACTATTCACAGTAATAGACAGTTTAAGCAAGGGTGCCCAAACTTTTGTATGTCAATGCATATGCCAGCTATGTTATCCAGCTTCACCCAGGAAATTTCCTAATGACCTTGTACTTTAAAATTTGGCATGAAGTTACGTTTGATTATTCTTTTTGCACCAAATGATATCATTTGAAACACACTATTATATTTTCTTATAGTACAGAGAAAATGTTATGAGTCAAGATCTTCAGTAAGTCTTCAAAAGGTGATAATTTAACTTTTACATTTTTGTAACACATTCCAGGTGGTTCATCAGTCGATAACAATGCACAACAATATGGGCATTTAACATTTATGGACCCTAAAAGAATTTCTTTGTTAGATTCATAATAAATGTGTGACTGATTATTAAACCCATCATTTAAAATTTTGAGCCAAGGCAAAAATCCTTTTTAATTTACTTGTCAAAAAGAAGTTTCTCTGTTCATATCAGTGTATTTTGTGGTATGTTTAGCAACAGCAGCTCTATGAATTTCTGGATGTTTATGTCAGTATTTAGTAACCACATGCCTGTTTACTTTAGAATTTTTGTGCATATTTAGCAACTGCAGTTCTGTTCACTTTTAGGTTTTTTTTGTGTGTATACATTCGTAATGCAAATGTGTTCAATTTGGGAGTTTTTTGTGTATATTTCACAACTGCAACTCTGTCGCTCTTAGGAATTTTTGTACATATTTAACTGCAAATTTTTTTAAATTGATTTCATCTCATATTTCCTGCATATCTAGTACAGCACTTACAGTATGTTTTCCTGTTTTATTAAAGTTTTCAAACAAGTCAGTCACATTAAGTAAACAAGAGAATGCACTTGATTGCAATATTTGTTGTAACCAATTTTGAGTTTGAACAAGATCACTAGTAGTAATAGGTTCGTAAATATCAAAATGACATTTGCATAAAGTTGCAGTCTTGCATCTGGTCACCCATTTACCCCAAATTTAGCAAATAATGTACTATTTCTGTAAACTTCAAATACACTTGTGAAAATTTCTAATGCAGCTAAAAATTCACAAGTGGTATTGTCACACAATAATAGTAATAAAATAATAATTTCTGTCCACCTTCACATATAGTATGCAGTGTGGAATTTGTAATATTATCAGTCTAAAGGGATTCCATTTTAATTGATCAAAACCAATATACAAATTAAAAAGGCACTGAGTAAGGAAACAATAGTTTTTAGCAGAACTTCCTTCTTCCTTTCATTTGACAAAAATCATCTGCACATCACATATTTATACCATTCTTTTCCATGTCTAAGACATCTCCATTTCTTCACTCATTAGTTCACCCTATTGGCGACATTCATTTGCATACATTGATATGCATCAAACAGGCTGCTGAGCATCTGCTACTTCTTGTCTCCGGTCTTCCACTTCAGCATATTATACTTGTTACAGTATAATTATCAACAAATATTCACAAATCAAAAAACACAAGGTGGCCAATTTTCTTTTTTCTAGGACACCACCAAATTTCAATCAAATTAATAAAAAGCATTTTTGAGATTTTGATGTAATTAGTTTTTCTGTTGTAGTGGGGATGTTTATCCCTAATTATTGATATATGAAAATGTCATTTTTTTTAGCAGATACTTACTGCCCTGGAAGTACCATCTAGCCACATTTCAGCTTTTTAACTACACAGGGAACAGTGCTTTTGTCAATGAGTGAGTCAGTAAGTAACTTTGTATGTATGTATGAAATTTTGGGGCACCAACCGTTTATTGTCTGGAGACAGAGATGCAAACAAACAGAAAACAAAAAAAATGCTCAGGATCTTTAGTCTCTTCAGTAGGATTATCAGTAAAGAATATAAGGCTTGTCATTCCTAGCAGAGCTCCATCTGTCGGGTTGGTCTGGCCAGTAATGACACTTCCTTCTGGGATGCCCAGGGTTTTATGGGTTAAGTGTCTTCCATGGGCATCTTCTCAATGCTGTGGGGAAAGAAAAAGACGATACTGTTAGCAGCAGCATCCCCTCTTCTCCTGACAGGTTATTACATACCTTGACTGAGCCTGTGATGCGGTCCTCCGGCTCACATGCGTGGCTGTATATATACAATAAGTATGTTTTGATGTCATGTATTATATTTAATTCTGTATTTTATTAATTTTTTATAAGGTTAGGTTGAGTTCTTGTCTGCTATGTTTTATGTCCTGGTCCCTCTGTAAAAATGATGGTGACAAAGTAGATTTCCCTCTTTGGACAATTAATTTGAATTGAAATAAGTACAATTGAATTGACCCATCCAAACCAATCATAATATTGTCTACATTCTAATGCAGACTGATGAGAGCTCAATAATTTCTGATTTGGAAAAAAAAAACACACTGAATGTACAAGGGCACATTTAACAATTTGCATTTTTCCTGAGATGGTGCCTCTTACTGACCTCATCCTAAAGTACAAAGTGCAGTTAGCTGAAGCAGATGAAATGCTAACTCCAGACTAATTAGCATCTATTCTGTCTTGAAAGAGGGGAAAAAGTAAAATGGATCATGCTTGTCCTATCTGATTTTGTGTTATAAACAGATTTATTGAAATGATATTGTGTAAAATATTGACATACAAATTATAAGATTTGGGTTAGGGTAATAATACTTTAAAAGGTTGCATTGTTTTAGGATGAATGGAATATGGAACATTGCCAGAATATGCATACAATGAATGCCTACACAGACTTAAATGCTAGTTGCGGAGCTTCAAAAAGTTTGAGTCTTATCCTTCAGAAAAATGTTATTCTGCATGTGTGAAAGAGATAAATAAGCATTCCTGTTGGGGAACTCATTTTAAAGGAACTGCTTATTTCCACCATATCTATTCATTTTTGACCTTCATTTTCTGAAACTGAAAAGATTATAATCATTTAGTCTTTCCTCATAGTCCATGTCCAGTAATCTTGGAATAGGCCTACAAGGTCATCTTTGAACTATACCAGGCACTGGTATTTCTTTGTATTAAGTTTTCACTTGATTTTATGTAACCAGCAGCAATACCCAGTCAGCTATTTTTTATGCAGCTTTTTCTACTGATGAAGAATAATCATACTTGCTGGCTTTGCCTGGTAACAATTTATAACGAATGTGAGAACTTATGATGATATTTAATCACATTTACTTTTTTCCAGAAATAATATTCATCATTTTAAACTAACATTTAATTGAACCCCCCATTCTGAAAATTAGGTGATGCAATCTCATCATATACACAAGATTTCTCTTGGTCGCATAAATAAAACAGCATAGCTTGCTTAAATAAATAGACATAAGCTGATATTTTCTATGTATTATCGTGTTTATATTGAATGCAAGGAAAAAAACGTGAGAAGACCTGTTCTTCCTCTGAGTAAAAAAGCTACAAGGAAAAGTAATAATTATTGTGTTGATGACTAGATTCCTATTTGGTGTGATTGCTAGTGATGATTGAATGTTTGTCCTGGGTTTAGTGAGAAATAGTATACATTTTTTCTCACCCATAATTTTCCATAGAAAGAGGCAGTCAAAGGCAGTGAGAGAAAACTGTGCATAATGTAAGACCTACTATAATTTAAGACCAGTGGTGCCTACGGCCAGTACAAAACTTTAATGAAGAAATATTTCACTGTATGTTTACATATTTACCGTCATGTTTGTCATCTTCTCTAAACTATATATTTAGTTTAACTCAGAAAAGAATCAAGATCTCTGTTAGTAGAAAATTCTAAGGCACTTACATTCTAAATACAAAGTACTTAATGTTGACAAACTGAGGATTCTTAAAAACTAAAATCAGCCAATCTTTTTTTAGGTGTGTTTGCATATACTGTTTGCCTGCATGACACCACTCAGCTCCTAGTGGACAAATTTGGCACACTTTTTCTGCATTTAAATTTTTCCAGACAGTTTTTGAAATTTCAGAATCTTCCATTGAATAACACTGGAGAATTTGCCAACTTTTCTATGTTAAAAGAAAGAAACATTCTGTTGGATTACAATTACAGATTTGTTTATAGTTGTAAGTTTAATTTTAGCTAGTTCACCTCAACTGTTATATTATGTATATTTTCCTATTTTAATTATTGATTGCCACCTCTGAAATCACAATGAATCCCCAGTAAGCACCAGGGGCCTCATGCATAACGCCGTGCATTGAATTCGCACTATAACATGACATACTGTAAGCCCAAAAGCCGAAATGTGCTTACGCACAGAAAAATCCAGATGTATAAATCTGTGTGTTCGCCAACTTCCACGTTCTTCCGCTACATAAATCCTGGTCAGCGTGAAAAGTAACGCTTATGCACGCGCCTGCTGTCCCACCCCAACTCCTCCCAGAATTACGCCTCTTTGAATATGTAAATCAATATAAATAGCTCTTAAGCTCAGCGTTTTGTGAAAAGACAATTGGAAAAACACAGGGAAAATAGAAGAATTTCAGCAAATACCAAGTGGAAGCAAGGAAAAAGGTACTATTTGTTGGTTTAAACAGTGGTATAAACAACAAAAGGAAGCTGATCGAGTGACATGGAGTGTTGGAGAAACTCGAAAGCTCAACTTCACAAAGTCGCACAGTGCCCGAAATAAAAAAAGAGTTGCATATCAAAGTCGCCAAGAAAAGGCGAGTTATAGCCCACCGTCTGAGTGTCATATGAAAGCTTATTAGGGTACAGAGAAAAAAAAAATAGGCACACAGTGGGGGAAAAAAGCACAAAATGGCAACTTTAATCTCGAAATGTCCACTTTAATCATGTAGTTTATTTTGTCATTAAAGTAGAACATCATAAACTTCATCTTAAAATTGTTTAATTTACTAGTTTCTCAAATCCCATCGTAACTAAAGTAGCACGTTAAATGCTTTGTTTTGTAATTGATCTTCTATGTGCTCTATGTGTGTGAATCACTATGTGCTTCCGGGTTTTCTCTTCCTCTGACAGGACACAGAATCTATTACATTCGTAATATTACAGCTCTCTGAATAATGAAAATACTGAAATGTATACTTGATATAATTTTCATGATGATAGGAGTTAAAGCACGTTATTATACATGTTAACACGGTGGCGCACTGATTGTGCACGACCTTCGATGAAATAATTTATTGCAGCAGTACTGTCTCTTTCAAACATACTAACCCCCAATTCCTGTCCTTCCTTTTCTTTCTCCAAATAGTAGATCACTACACAATCAGCTCTGTAATAGACTTTAAGCCATTTGTAAGCTTATAACGGCAATTCTTCAGATCTTTTAAGGAACATTGAAATATCTTCGTAGTACATGTTTAATTATTCTGTCCTTCACGCCAGTTCCAGTGAAGCATACAGTGCGAGGCAGGAACAATCCGTGAACGGAGCGCCAGATTCTTGCTAGCGCAGCGACACTGTGTCCTTTAATTATTAACAATATGGATTATTCAAATGAAGTTAAAGTTTTATCTGTATAATATAATAAACATATTTTGCTGCATTTCATCTTTAAACTGATATCGTCATCATATATAAATATGCGCTTTATAAAGTGGCACAGGTTGTGTAATATTATAACTGTAGTGCAAGTTTATAGTGAGGTACTTGTACTTATAAGTACAAAGCGTTCTACAAGGAGCACTTGATGGACTGATGGAGTACGTTTAGAGCTCTTGGGATGAAACTCTTTCTGATTCGCGAGGTCCGTACAGAAAAGGTTTTGAAGTGTTTGCCGTGTGAGAAGCAGTTCAAATAGGAAGCATGGCTGAGGCAGCGTTTGCTTGATGCTATATACTGATAATTCTCTTTCCGATCAGCTGCTCTGAGTGGTGCAGTGAGAGTAATATGGGAAAAGATGATCCGCTGTGGCAACCCCTAACGGGAGCAGCTGAAAGAAGAAAAAGAAGGTGCAGTGAGAGTAACAACGCTAAAGCAGCTATGGTATTTAGAATAATTTGGCCATTCCGTGGACCCTTATATTGTTACAGGTTAATTACAATCGGATGCCTTAAACGAATAAACAACATGTGGTTAATTTCAGTGTATTTATAAAGCCGCGTCAGGGATGTGGATCTGAAAAAGAAAGATAAACCACACAGGAACAGTAGCACTGCTTTGACACTGGGTGCCGCCAGTCTGCAAAACCGAGTGGATTTCTTGTGTACGACAGGGTATGAGGTACCGTGGTAAAGTGCGTGGCTTTACGACAAGTTTAGCTTTTATACATCATGATTTAAATGTGGAAATGTTCTTTTGCAACATTTCTGTGCGTGCACACCGTTTATACAAGAGGCCCCAGGGCAAGCGTGTGCCTACAAACAGCTGGTACATCTGCTCACCACTTCTTCTCCTGCATGTTGTATGTTACCATAAAAGATATTTATACTTACAATGCTTGATTAATATAACATTACAGAAATTATTTAAGCATGTTTCTCAAACACTGCACAAACTTCTGCTTTTAAATGTTTGTCACCTTGAGACTGTAGCAAGTTTTTAAAGATGTAATTAATTAAAGTTAGACTGCTCTATCAATATGGAGCCATAGCCATTTCTATTAAAATGTACTTTTCACCAAGTAGCTCATAGTTACAATGTAAAACCCATGAGGTGTATCATCAATAACTGGCCTTTTCTGTTAAACTCACTTGTAGTAATATCTTTGAATCGGCATCTCATCAATAATTGTTTACAAAATGGCCTAACACTAGAATGCCTGAAGCCTATGAAAAAAGTCATAATAATAATTAAAAAAGAAAAAAAAAAAACACTAACCTTTACAAATACCATAAATTTACACCGGCTGTTACAGACTCAAATCAAATGTATGTTTTTATTCTGTAATAGCAACGATAAGAGCAGCTGACTGCACAAAACAGTAAATTAAGGAAGGGCCCAGAATCAAATCGGCAATCTCTTGATTATGATATAGCAGTTTTTACCTCTGCACCAACCAAGTGGTCGTGTCAGCATCGTACCCTAACCCAGTTTCTTTTTCTTCAGTTATATTCTTGAATAAAAATGCACTTGTTTTGTTATACTTGTACCTTTTTGTGAAAGTGTTTATTTGACATTTGGACTTCAGTCTTCACGCATTATATACACTTCATGTCAAAATTTTGTCATTAGTACTCTAACATGAAAAGAAGTTTCTGTTTTAGCTGTGTGTTCAACATTTCTTGCCTCACATTTCCTGTCATCCTATACTTAGCCAGATCATTGTAGACATGGAACACACGTGAAATGCATGTGTTCCAAATAATATTTTATTTACCCCGTACAATTCCAGACCTACCCCACACCCAGATAAACAAACGAGCTGGGAGAACTTTTTGTCCAACTTGAGCTGCGTCAGTGGGGGGGATGGGATAACAGGCTGCTTGCTGCTTATGGTGATTGACACATTTGCAAAACAAAGATGCTGTTGAGGAGGTGCGAAGGAATTTAAGGTGGCCCGAGATTACAACTTTTTTTCGTAGGCTTCAGGGATTTTAGTGTTAAATGTTCACTTGCTATCAAAATAAATGTATTACAATTTTTTCAGATTAACAGATTAGAATTATTTATGCCTACCTCTGGACACTTTCTAACAGGGTGAAGTCATCCACATGCCCTGGATACATCCTTTACTGTAGTCTCAATTTAAGATGATGCACAGGGCCAACGATTGCTGCTCTCGAATGGGTGTATCTGTCCTTCAGTTGATATACCTCATAAAATTATGATAAAACATTCCCTTCCTGCAATGAAACAAGATTGTAATAGTTTATATTTTCAAATGATTCTGGCAACCAGTGATCCAGCTGAGTATTGATTTCCATTTCATCTTTAAGAATATATTTTTAATGTAGTAGATTATCGTTACTTTTTGAGAATCCAGTGTCGTACATATGTACAGGCCCTAAGTACAGGAATCACTGAGCCCCTCAACCTAGTTTAAGCAATTATATGTACCAGTTAATGTAACAAAATAAAATTAAACACATAGGGTGACTAATGCAGTGACAAGCCCTTAGTTTTTTCTAAAGATTGCACAATCTTGTGCATTCTGTTCCTCTCTTTAATTCCAGCTCAAAGAAGTTAACCAGTTTGAAAATGATTTATGGTTTATGATCTGGCAATTAAATGCTGTCACATTTGTGTGTAGTTAGTCTGTATGATAGATGAACCTTCAGCTTTTATTTTGAGGATCATCAGTAATTGCTGTTTAAAGTCAACTTTCTCTCTTTCTTGCTACAGTGCCAGTGTATGTACACAGGCAGTTTGCAGAATAAAGCAGTAGTTCCAGAGTTTGACTGGGATATCTTACATTTGTGAAACAGTATTTCCTATGAGTACTGGAAATTAGAGAAGTTAAAGATTTCCGTGGCACATTTATGTTACTGCTTTTTTATTCAATATAACACCAGAACACCAGTTACTTTTAATCACCTGAGTTAATATATATATATATATATATATATATATATATATATATATATATATATATATATATATACAGGTAAAATTCTGTTAAAACGAACTCCCAAGGACCTAAAAAATATTTTGTTGTAACGAAAATTTTGTTGTAATGAGATTCTGTATTTGTTACTATAGTGCCTTCTTTAACTTGTGTCCAGGCGTTTGCAATCATTTCAATAGCTTCTTTTGCGTTAATTTTAATCTCCTCCTGCCTACAAGTTATGCTGACAAGAATTTTTCTCAACATTTCCTTGTGATAATACCCTTTCAGGGTGCAAATGATGCCCAAATCCAAAGCACTGCACTGCTGTGCAATTGGGTGGGAGGGATTCAACGCGAACATTATCTAAATGTGGAAGCATGTCGTGGGCAGCACAGTTATCATTCAGGAGGCAAAAGCAGGCTTACAGTGGTGCAGTGAAGCGACACAGAAGCAAATCATAAAAGATCGGGGTCACGCTATAAGTCCCTGTCTTGCACCCAAAAACATGAGGCTTAGTCTCAGTACTTTAGCAAAACCAGCTTTATTCAGCTTAAAACAGGAACGACACATTTACTTATTGTAGCGTTATCTGCCACTCTCCTATACACAGACACAGCAGGATCGTGGCTAGGTCAGTGACCAAGTAATCCTGTTACCTGCATTTACAATTTACATGCTCCTAACCTTGCATCACCCATCGAGATCTTTTCTGTTTACTTTGGCGGAGAGATGCAGCATAGCTGTGAGCCTGCTATCGACCCATACAGACACGGAGATCGCACTTTGGGATGCTCTTCGGCGTGTTGTCCAGTTGGGCAGGTCCCAAGAGAGTTTACAAACCTCACATTTTCTTGAATGAGTGCCGCATTAATAGGAATGTTTCTTGAACGACCATCACTGAACCACATAAAGACTACTTTTTCGACGTCTTCAAATGCAGCAGTTCACATACATTTGTAACCCAAGATTTTTCTTCTTTTTTTTTTACTCTGTCTTTCAAGAAAGTTGACAGTGTTGATGGCGAATTCCGATTTCACTGGCAATGTCTTTTTTCTTTTTTCCACAATAGAGAGCTGCAAAAAATTTAAGTTTTTTTTTTTTTCTAATATGAACTGTTATCGTTTTTTCGTGTTTGTAGTCTCTATAGGAGGGTGACAATGAGTTAAATTCCAATGGATGTTTTTCAAATGTTGACGAGCAATATACCTGTTTGTATACCTGTTTACCTGTATATATGTCATATCATATCATATATCATTGTATCCTGTTATGTAAAGTATTGGCTTTGAACCAAAACTAAATCACTGTGCTACTCTAGCCTGCTGTCACATGTACTGTAACTTATTTCATGAAAAATAAAACATTTACAGTTGCATAATTATTTAACAACCGCAGTGACTTATTGGATGAGAATTGTTTTATCAAATCCATCTATCCATCCATTATCCATCCCGCTCTATCCTAACTACAGGGTCACGAGGGTCTGTTGGAGCCAATCCCAGCCAACACAGGGCGGAAGCCAAGGAAAAACCCTGGGCAGAGCGCCAGCCCATGCAACATAAAATTCTTTTTTAGTATTTTCTGTTAGATTAGGTTTAGGATAAAGTTTTTTTTTGATAATAAAAAAATAAATAATGGCAACATTGCTTTCTTTGGTGTTTAAGCTTTGGACTAATTCCTTAAAACCAGCAGCTGTTGAATATATGGACAAATATTTCATCATCATTAGAAAAAGAGGCTATTATTATTTTTTTTTTTACTTTTAATAGGAGAAATCAGGCATTTTTCCATTGTCTTTACCTTTAGATGTTTATCTGCAGCAGATATCTTATTTATTAAGCTGTTATTATGTGTATTCTGGCTAATAACAATCATAGAAATGATCAGAGGAGAAAGGTGCATAAATGTGTATTAGTGAGTTGGTTTTAATTATGTAGATTCTATAGAGATTTGTTTAGGTCAGGTGTTGAAGATATCACTTTTGATTGTTATTAAGGATACACTAAAGAAGAATACATTTTTAGCTTAGCTATTTGTATTTGTCTTTGAACTCATGGTATATGATGGTTTACTACCAAGTTACATACTATAGTAGCAAAATCTATGCTTAAAATATGTTTATGAAAGTAAATAATTTTAAAGCATATATAATGTAATTTATTAAATCCATTTATGTCTTGAAAGTGTTTTATGTCATTTAGCTTAGTGATAACATTTTGAAAACGATGTTGCACTTTGTTACATCTTGGAGTTTAAATGTTTAGATTTTTAAACTGTTCAGGTCCCTATTCTCTGTAGTTGAATTTTTTTTTGAGTTCAGAAAAAATATAATAGCAGATCATTTGTCATCTTACTCAAAAAATAAAGATTTTCTTCTGAGTTGGCAGGGTAGTACTAGGGGTGTTGCCTGCATGTGTTTGAGTTAGCAAAGACCCACCCAGTAATATCAACCCACCACAACCAAACCTATGTCCTGTTTGTGTGAGGTGGCAGTGTGTTTTTATGCACTATATGTGACCATGAGCTGTGCCTCAAGATGTGTTGCTGCTTACTGGTTGCAGGGTGTGCTCAGCAACTGTTTCTTTGATGGGATATGTGCTTTACTCTTCTACAAAACCTCTTTAGAACTCTTTAAGTGAAATATTATTTCACTGCTATTAAAATGTGCTGCTGGATAAAGCAGTATATTTGGGTGTATACATTCTCCCATAATCTTTTGTGATGCACTTTTTACACTTCAGGCTTTAATAATCAAATCAAAGTAAGACAATTAAATATTGCTTTTTTGACAGTGTAAGAATAATTACAGGGTCAGTTTTGTGTTATACTCTGTAGAGCTTTTTTTTTTTTTTTAGAATTTTCACCATATGAACAATCAGTAACAATCAAGAGCCTCAGTGCACTTTCATAATGAAAAGTTAGTTTAGAATCGAAATGTCATTGCAGTAAAACAATTTTAAATTATTAAAGACAAAAATGACACAATGCAAACGCAGACACAAGTATTTCCTTTTTTAGTTTAAAGTAATGGACTTCAAAATTGTTTTTATTAAAAAAAATAGTTACTGCATTGTTCTCTACCCTTCAGATACAGATAGTGTATTGTTCTGTATCCACCAAGAACTCTTTATTTTTTTTGTCATTAAAGGCAAAGCTGGGTGAAGCATAGAGATTTCCAGTTAGACTAAAGTGTTTGAGAGCCAACATTCTCCGTTACCATAACAATACAAATAGGTGTTTACAGCCATTGCCTCGGAGACTGCGGTTGATTCCATATATTTTAGTAATTAAAAAAGTTAAACACAGCATACAAAAAATACAAATATACAAACCAAATTTCCGATAAAATTGGGATATTTTCCAAAATAAAAACAAAAATCTGTGATATGTTAATTCATGTGAACCATTATTTAACTGACAAAACTAGAAAGAAAAGATTTTTCAGTAGTTTTTCTGACCAACATAAGTGTTTTTTTTAAATTTGCACAAATTTAGAATTTAATGGCTGCAATACACTCAACACAGTTGGGACAGAGTCAAAAATAACAGTGATGTGGAAGACTCCACATTAAGCAGGCTAATTGGGCATAAAAGTAGCATCCACAAAAGGCTCAGTCTTTGTAAATAAGGACGAATCATGGCTCACCCCTTTGTACCAAAATTTGTGAGGGAATTATTAGTCAGCTCAAAAGGAACATTTCACAATGCAAGATTGCAGAAAATTTGCAGTACTAAATATTGTTAAATGATTCAGAGAATTATGAGACATTTCAGTGCATAAAGGGCTAAGTCAGAAACCAGTGTTGAATGTGCATGATCCAGATCTATCTCCTATTGAAAATGTGTGGTGCATCATGCAGAGGAGAATCAGACCATGGTAACCACAGACTGTTGAGCAGCCAAAGTTTTATACCAAGCAAGAGTGGACACAATTTTCAATTGCAGAACTACTAATATTTTGTATCCTCAGTTCCAAAATGATTTATTAAAAGGAAAGGTGATGTAACACAATGTCAAACATGCCACTCATTTGTTGAGTGTGATGCAGCCATCAAATTGTAAATTTGTGTATATTTACAAAATAGCTGGTCAGTAAAGCTACTGAAAATCTCTTCTTTGTACTTTTGTCAGTTAAATAAAGATTCATATGAATTAACATATCACAGATGTTATCAGCAGTTTAAAAGAATTTTTAAATAAATTTTTAGGGGGTCAGAGTGCCAAGTTAGTATTTTTTTTAATAGGTTATTTACTCCATGTACTTTATAATAATAGACAAGACTAATGCTGTGCAGTGGCAAACAATATAAACAAAATGTCCATGGTAAAAAGAAAAAAAAAATCTCACTTTACTCACATTGACTTTTTGAACTGAAGATTCGACTCTTCTCCTTATTCCATATTCACGAGTCCAGTCTTTAATTCAAAAATTAATTCCCTTGAAGGTTTAGGTTTCCTGTGTATGATATGCACTAATAATTCCAAAATTGTATATTTAATAAGATTTTAGCAAAAAAAAACATGCATTTTGTACATTTTCAGTATACACCTGAATAACTAACATGTGCATTATGTGACATTTCAAATGTTTTCACATTGTTTGCCCTTGTACAGCATTTGCTACAGAAAAAAATTATGTTAGAAGTTTAATCGAAATCACATTTTGTTTTCTTGTTTAAATATATTAAAAATTACATCTATTACCTGTCTAAGATGGATTGAAATCTTAGTAAGCAATGTAGACCTCAGCATTAACATTTTCAGTCCACCATGTAATGCATGTGTCTCTGTTATATGTGATTTTGTATGGGATGTGTAAAAGCAGAGTTGATGTCTGTGATACGCCATATATTGGAATGACATATGCAATGCATTTATTACTAAAAATGTTTGTGGTGCACCATCTGTTAGATAGCAAAGACGGAGCAACCAGACAGGAGCACAGACACTTGTCCTTTTATTCAAGATTATTGAAATCAGGTTTGTTTTGGTGGTACTGTAGATAATATTGTAATTTGACATATTTCTTAGCTATTTAGAAGGCGGTAATTTAAATTAGAACTCTTCTTGATCACTATTACCACGTGCATATAATGTGTTAAAATCTTCTATAATTACATTTTTTAATGCATCCTCTAAATACATTAATTTAATATAGGTAATTTGATTGTGTGAAAAATGTAAAATGTGATGAATGGGCTCCAATTTAATCCAGGTCTATTAATGGTAGTATTCACCAGTGCTTGATCATTTCTTTTGTTGTTTCTTGATAATAAATTCCATCTGACACACCAGTCTCTTATAATACCAAATCTTCACTTATAATACAGGAGCATCAGATTTTAGAATATAAATTGCTGTGTACTGAATCAATAAGGAACGTGATTTGTCCCATATTTTCACACACATCGTTTCATACATTCACTAGCTCTGCAAAGTGCAGAGAATAAAATGATTGCAATTAAAATTAAACCAGTTGTGCAGGTCTGCCTGTGAAATGTAAAAGGCTTTGGAGGTATAGATTTGAATGGAAGACGGAATGTCAATTTTTCAGCCATGTCCCTGGTGATGCATACACTTGTTGTCAAGTTGTTTTGGTGTCTATGAAAGGATATCTGAAAGCATACCCAAAGTAGACATGTTATGCTCTTTTAATTAATTGTAGTTACCTACTATAGGCAACATTATAACCTAAATTAGCCTATATTACGTTATAACCAATAAAACTAGGCAATCATGCTAATGTTTCCATCCATTTGGTCTGAAGGTTAAGATTATTTTATAATTTGTAAATGATCAGTTCTATGGTAATGTGCAATTTAAAATATCTAAAGAAATAACTTTATCAGATACATATCTAGACTTTTTTACTGTTTAAAAGCCTAATCTCACCTTTCTCATGGGTGGGGGTTGATTTGATTTGAACTTAGTTTTGTAAAATTTGACTTGCTTGTATGGAATATTATTTGCTTTTAATAAATTCAGTAAAATGTAAAAAATAAAAAGCCTATCTATACAGATTTTTAATCTAATTCATGACTTGTGTATCGTGGAGTTAAGTACAACCTAAGCTATAACAGTGTAAATAAAGCTGAACCATGATTTTTATGTCTCTCTTTTTTTAATATCTAATTGAATGTGTAATTATTAGTGCGGGGCGGCACGGTGGCGCAGTGGTAGCGCTGCTGCCTCGCAGTTAGGAGACCCGGGTTCGCTTCCC
Source organism: Polypterus senegalus (assembly GCF_016835505.1). Taxonomy (NCBI): domain Eukaryota; kingdom Metazoa; phylum Chordata; class Cladistia; order Polypteriformes; family Polypteridae; genus Polypterus; species Polypterus senegalus. Next base: position 135,444,349 of record NC_053157.1, read on the forward strand.
AGGTCCTCCCTGCGTGGAGTTTGCATGTTCTCCCGTGTCTGCGTGGGTTTCCTCCGGGCGCTCCGGTTTCCTCCCACAATCCAAAGACATGCAGGATAGGTGGATTGGCGATTCTAAATTGGCCCGTGTGTGTGCTTGGTGTGTGGGTGTGTTTGTGTGTGTCCTGCGGTGGGTTGGCACCCTGCCCAGGATTGGTTCCTGCCTTGTGCCCTGTGTTGGCTGGGATTGGCTCCAGCAGACCCCCGTGACCCTGTATTTGGATTCAGCGGGTTAGACAATGGATGGATGGATTATTAGTGCTGTTTGAATGTTGTCTTGCAACATAGCATTCCAAACCATACAGAACATATTATATATTATTGCAACCCCCTGGGAGGGTGATTGTTTGGTGGTTATTGGGCTTTGTTTCTGTTACACAAAACTGTCCAATAAACTAACTGGAATAAGTTAATATGCATAAGCATGTGATTATTAAAACTGTTTTGTATTAGAAATTAATCACTAAGTTAGTTCTTCTTTATAGACAAATATCAATATGCTTGAAGAAAATACAGTAAATTACAGTAAAAGTGGATAATTTCAATGAAAGATTTTAATATCTTTGATTGTGATTACATTTTTAATTGAATAGCAACCCTAATTTAAATTATAAAATGAACCAAAATGTATTTTTGTTTGTGGAAGTAGGTAATGTAATTTAGTTAAAACATTATGGCCTTTAGGGGGCATCTCACAGCACCAAACACCAATTCAGGAGTCTAAAATAACAAAACAAAGATTTTAATAGCAAAGTCTCAACAAGACATACAAGGGAACAATAAAGTATTAACAAAATAATGATGTTGTATAGGTAAGACTTCCTCTAGCAGCACAAGATATTCCTTCATGTTAGCCCCATTACAGAGGTGCACTGGAGAGGGCCAGATTGATTGTCCTTTCCAATACTCCTTTGAGGCCACAGTACATCCCTCTCTAGCGGCCAATGGACCCTAAAACCTTTTAATAGTGCTTATATTATGACCTCCAATGTCTTTCTCTTGCTGTGAGAGTGGTGTACTCTGCTGGTCCATAACAGTACTGCTACCCAGATTAACTTCACAACATCAAAAATCAAATTTAGATGTAATTGCTTGACTTACATAGAGTAACTGTTAATAAGCAATTCTTAGTGCCATTTTGAAAAGAACACAGAAAATGGTGGGGCCACTAAGACCCCTTGACAAATACATCTACTCTTCAGATGCTTAACATAACTACCAGTGTGACCCCCCACACAGAATTAAATGCTGAAAGCTAAAACATTATGCGTTTGGGACTTTCTTCTATATCTTTTACTTTGAAAATTACCATCTTTCTGTTTTCATAAAGGTCATTTATTTCATTTGCTTGGATACAGTAAATTCTGGAAATCCAGGCACTGACATAATTAAATATCTAAACAGGTTATCTAAAACTGTACTAAATCCAGATTGATCTTCTGGAATATACTCTATTTATCATTCCACATAAATGGAAATATGTGGCTACTAGATGCAAATTGTTAGAAAAATGCACACACTCAGTAAAGTGTTGTGATGGTTTGGGTTTCTTTATTACAGTGGAACCTCGGTTCACGAACGTCTCGGTACACGTACAACTCGGTTTACAACCAAAAAGTTCGCCAAACTTTTGCCTCGGTTCACGACCACACACTGGGTATACAAACAATCCAGTTTCCCTTTCGGTTTGTACATGTTCAGTCTCTCCCTGTGCAGTTCCTGTGCAGCGAGTGAGCAAGAGAGAGAGAGAGAGCACGACACACACACACACACACACACACACACACACACGTGAGAAAGACACACACACACACGCACGCGAGACACACACACACAGAGGCGTGCGAGACAGAGGCACACACACACACAGGCACGTGAGACAGAGGCACAAACACAGGCACTCCAGGCTCGCGAAAGAGACACACACACACACACACGAAAGAGAGAGAGAGAGCGAGCAAGCGAGAGAGGGAAGGCTGGACATGTAAGGTAGAAAAGGCTTGTTTTTGTTTTCAGTTCTGTTTACAGCGATCGGTTCATAGCATGCATTGTGGCAATGTTACTTTTCTTGGTGGTTTATTAAATTCCGGATTTTTCAAATGTTCATTTTTTCAATGTGCTTAAAACTCATAAAAAAAAAAAAGTGTTTTTAGCGAGCGGTTCCTAGGACTACACTCACCAAAAGGATTATTAGGAACACCTGTTCAATTTCTCATTAATGCAATTATCTAATCAACCAATCACATGGCAGTTGCTTCAATGCATTTAGGGGTGTGGTCCTGGTCAAGACAATCTCCTGAACTCCAAACTGAATGTCAGAATAGGAAAGAAAGGTGATTTAAGCAATTTTGAGCGTGGCATGGTTGTTGGTGCCAGACGGGCCGGTCTGAGTATTTCGCAATCTGCTCAGTTACTGGGATTTTCACGCACAACCATTTCTAGGGTTTACAAAGAATGGTGTGAAAAGGGAAAAACATCCAGTATGCGGCATTCCTGTGGGCGAAAATGCCTTGTTGATGCTAGAGGTCAGAGGAGAATGGGCAACTTTGACTGAAATAACCACTCGTTACAACCGAGGTATGCAGCAAAGCATTTGTGAAGCCACAACACGCACAACCTTGAGGCGGATGGGCTACAATAGCAGAAGACCCCACCGGGTACCACTCATCTCCACTACAAATAGGAAAAAGATGCTACAATTTGCACAAGCTCACCAAAATTGGACAGTTGAAGACTGGAAAAATGTTGCCTGGTCTGATGAGTCTCGATTTCTGTTGAGACATTCAAATGGTAGAATCAGATTTTGGCATAAACAGAATGAGAACATGGATTCATCATGCCTTGTTACCACTGTGCAGGCTGGTGGTGGTGGTGTAATGGTGTGGGGGATGTTTTCTTAGCACACTTTAGGCCCCTTAGTGCCAATTGGGCATCGTTTAAATGCCACGGGCTACCTGAGCATTGTTTCTGACCATGTCCATCCCTTCATGACCACCATGTACCCATCCTCTGATGGCTACTTCCAGCAGGATAATGCACCATGTCACAAAGCTCGAATCATTTCAAATTGGTTTCTTGAACATGACAATGAGTTCACTGTACTACAATGGCCCCCACAGTCACCAGATCTCAACCCAATAGAGCATCTTTGGGATGTGGTGGAACGGGAGCTTCCTGCCCTGGATGTGCATCCCACAAATCTCCATCAACTGCAAGATGCTATCCTATCAATATGGGCCAACATTTCTAAAGAATGCTTTCAGCACCTTGTTGAATCAATGCCACGTAGAATTAAGGCAGTTCTGAAGGCGAAAGGGGGTCAAACACCATATTAGTATGATGTTCATAATAATCCTTTAGGTGAGTGTATAGCGCAAACTATTGCAGTGTTAGTTTTCTCTGTTGTTCAAGGTTTTCTCAGTGTTGTTCAATGTTTTTACATTTAGTAACGCTGTGCATTCTATGTTGTAATTAACTATATTTGTGCTTAAAAACTAAAAAAATGTATATTTACATACAGTTCGTACGGTCTGGAACTGACTAATTGTATTTACATGCAATCCTATAGTGGAAATTGCTTCGGTTCGGTTTACGACCAGAGTTTTGGAACGAATTATGGTCGTGAACCGAGGCTCCACTGTATATTGCTTCATCAGTACATAGACATACATACACCTTTTATCAAGACTTTTTTATTAATGTCATTAATACATTTTTAATTTTGTCTTGAACAGTGAGTAAAGCATAATGATACACACCATACTGACAAACTAGATATTATAAGATACTGTATATATTTCTTTAAGTTTGGGGATGTTAGCACCTAGTTCTACTGATTTTTTTATTTTTATTTTAATGCATCACAGAATCTGAATTGCCACTGAAAAAGAAAATCTTGACAAGTTTTATTAAATTGTCTTAGTCAGCCCAGTTAAATCTTTGTTGTTTTAACTGTGGTTCACTGTACTTGTTGCCAAGGAGTGGATAGTCACTAGAGAGTTACGTGGAATTTTAAATAATGTGTTGCAAAACAATCCCTGAGGTGGAATGACATGATTATCACATATGAGGTAATATAAAGGTAAGTAGGTCATTTAAGAGTAATGTCATTGTTTTTCAAAATTTTGTAAATAATACATAGACTATAAGGTAGGAACTGGGTTTACAGTCAAAACATTGACAAGAAGCTAAGTGGCACCACACTGAGCTGAACAGGCTGGTCTTCCTTATCAATGGAACTATCTGTCCAGATTGTTCTAGTGGAATTCCAGGTGCTGTCAAGCTTGGTGTAAGATATGATACCTCCAGTATGCCCTGGGTTTTCAACCAGTGGGTACTGCCTGATACACCTCCTTGCCCATAGTAGAAGAACAGTGGTTTTACTCAGATTATGTGTTGTATTGTTATGCACCTCGATAAGAGAAACTGCAGCAGCATTATTTATGAACCTTTTTTTCTCTGGCTTTTCTCACACATCTGTTTTTTGAATTGTTATCCCGTATATGGTCTGTTCTTTCAATTACTGTGCATTTTTTTGTGATCCTAGGTGAGGTTGGGGATTGAGCGCTAAGTCGAATGCTTTTGTAAAGACTAAACACAACTGCCACTGCACCACTTCATGAGTTGTTTAGGCTAAAAAGGTTGCATCATTTACAAATAGCTGAGAAGCAGTTTCCTCTCCCATCAGCAACTGTGTAAAATTATTACCATGTATTTAGCTTCCTTTTATTAGTTTTGTCATTATAAAATCATGATATTGGAGAGTGTTCAGTGTTGGTGACTCTCTTTCTAGCTGCCCACTTTTTGAAAACCCTAGTACAGCTTATGGTATGACAGTTTAGCAAGACAGCTGTGCTTCAAAACACAATCCTAACAGCATTGGGTGGAAGTCTGTCCCAGGGCTCAAAAACTTCATGCAAGCTAAAGGCAGTGAACTGAACCCAGGCTTTAGTTATAGTGTCACTGGTTATACTGTCTAAAGTGCTTTTCTATTTGTAGTGGTTTTTTTTTAAACCAGCAGCTAATATTATTGGCAGTGTAGTGCTATGATTAAGGCTTTCATCTAGGACATCAAATTCTGAGGCTGTGGGTTCAAATCCCACGACTGATACTGTGTTGATCATGAGCAAGTAAATTCACCTGCCTGTGCTGCAATTGGAAAAACAAAAAAAATATATATATATATTGTAAGTCAGCTTGGATAAAGGCGGCAGTCAAATCATTATTAATAACAATATTATTAAGTCACTGGAGCTGCATACTCATGAACATGCTATACACAGTTGTCCATGAGTGAAACATTAATGCCTTACATAATTCACTGATTTTCCTAGTCACATTGCTTTTGTTGGTGGTCATTGCAAAACACAATTTTACAGGAAAGGATATTCTTTTGAATTGAAACTGGTAATCAGTAGGAATGGTGTAAAAATTGAGTACATATTATTAGCATTGTTTAATGTTTATGATTTTCATTTGTTTACTTCTTTCATTCAAGTAGAGTACAGTGATCTCAGATGAAAATCTGCGATATAGAAAGACCATATAAATAAACATTTTTTTTATTGTTTTAGCCTTAAAATACTCCTCCCATACGCTTTAAACACATGTAAACTTGTAATGGCGTGTGACGTCCGCATAACGCTTTCCTTCCCAAAGCATATCCAGGAGTTTTACCTTCTCCTGAATGGTCAAGGTCTTCCTCTGGCGCTTAGGCTCACTGCTACCAGAAGGCTTATAAGATGCAGGATGCTTGGGAGTCATCGTAGGGCTTAACTCTTTCAGGGCTTATGTCGCCTTTTGTCAAAAGGAGGAATTGACGATGGTAATCAACTGTAAACTGTGAAAAAACCAACTGTTATGTTTTAGTTGGACTCTCGTTGCTAGAACGAAAGTTAGCTTCATTGGTTTGACCGAGATTTCCTGTGGTCGTGTGAGTAGCAAGGCATAAACAACAGCAAAAATGGCACAGACATCTGGTGATTACATAAAGCAAACTACTGTGTGGACGACTTTTTGCCTATTATCTCTGAACTGAACTATGACTTGTTGGGCTCCGATTTTTATACAAGTGATTGAAAACGAATGTGAGGTTCCAGCTTCAGTTGACTGGTTCCCAGTTAATCACAGTGCTAATCGGGTTTATGTAGCTGATACACCTATGGTAATGTTCGCCAGGGAGGAGTGCCTCTTAACAATGATAAGAGGTAGAAACTAGATTGCAATGCACTGCGTCCGTGATCGCTGCTGCTGCCCCAGCCACATGAAGACAGCTTGGCAGCAAGCCTGCCGCACATTCTTGTCAAACTGGCTGCCACAGCATGCAGCAACAGGCGTTTTATCTTGATTTCTGTGTGAAACCAATGCTTTTCAGAAACTGTTTTTTGAAAAAAATATTCAGCCCTCAAAGAGTTAAAGCAAAACGAAAAGTTCACAAAAAGTTTGCTCAGAACGATCAGACCACAAGCAAGGTACGTGATATGCAGAGAACTGAGATGTAGGTATATTTCATGATTTACTGTACTGTATTGCTTAAATGTTCATTATTTTATATACATACTGACTTTTTACTACATTTTTGTCAATATTTACAGTTATATATTATGTTATAGTTATTATAAATTATTATACGTATTGTTCTAACAAACTCTTGTCTAGCACATGTAGTGACAAATGAAAAGCGTATGTAGATTTCATTATGAATTGCGACTCTGTCTCTGTTTTATGATTTACTAGTGTATTGCTTAAATGTTACGTATACGTTAGTTATTATAAATTATAATATTGTTCTAATGAATTTTTGTCTAGCACATGTAGTGACTGCTGAAAACAGTATACTTTTGTTATGAATTGGCTGCAAAGTACACTACAGGTAGGATGTACTTATTGAATTTCTCCACGCATAGCGGGGGCACGATAGCTGAACCATGATATACCAGGGGATCACTGTATTTCCTTTTGTCAGTTGTACATAGCCCCCTTTTAAAGTCTGCAGATGTGAATGTATATGCAAACAGTGCTTGAAGTGGACATACGCTACATAAGTGCCAGTAAACTGATATATTAGACTTGAAAGCATAGAGTAGTTTTGAGCTTCACAACACAATTTATGTGGCTTCCCCATTAGAACTAGGATTTAAGATGGACATTGTGGATTTGTGCAATTTAAATACCATGATTAAAGAGAGGAATTATGCACTATGATCATTGAGTGGGGCAGGGGGAATGTTGGTCCTCCTTGTAGTTTTCAATGCTGCTACCCGGGGTTGGAGATCAACAGAGCAGAACAGAGATGACTAAGAGTCAGTATGCATATAAGAGTGCCAGTAGTCAACAGCTAAAAAAAACAGTGCTTGCTGATCTTTGCTTTGCAAAGGTGCAACTTGTAAAACTGAGTCTTACCACCATGAAAATAGGAAAAGTCTGAAATACATAAGCACAGTAAATTTATTTTGAAACCCTTCATCCTTCTGAGTGGTAATCATAAACATTCTTGATAATAAAAGAAATAATGTAATTTGTTATCTGTAACTGTGTAAGAAAAATCAAGATTAAACGATTTTAAAAATATATGCTAGGGTTAATTTCAGAAATGAAATTTCTGTAATTACAATTGACAGTGTTCTTACAAATGACCGTGCTTCTTTCAATTTAACCTAAGGATGTACACATAAAATATTTTCAGGAGTTCCCTATGTATATTAATATACTATAATCCTAATCCATATTAATAAATATAACAGAAATAATAACAGAAATCTTTAAATAAAAAGCTGTTCATTTTATTTTAGAAGTGTAAGTATGTACTGGCTGTTTTCAAATGCATCTAGTTTTCACACTGGATGGTTTACATAGAACAAGGTAATATTTACATACAAAAATATATTGAAAAAGTTTTTTTTTTCACCATACAGCACTATGATGCAATTTTGTAAGTTACATAGATAGACTTTTAGCTTGTAGTAAATAAAAACTGTCATTTGCCATCCACCAAGCAAATTTCTAACCGTCCAATTCTGAGTCACAAAAAAGTTAAACTTTATGTATAAATGGGTCACATTCCCTCACATGTATAAACACCTTTAAGAGTTGACCAGCCAAAGTTCAGTATGGTTGTATTGCATCACTTTTTCAATGTGCTAAGGCATTCATAAAGACTTGAAAAGATGCAGAAATTACTTTATTGACTTTTTTTTATTACTGTTTGAATTTAGGTGGAGTATTTATGTATGGTGTCTGACTCATCATCATTTTTCTTTTCATCGATTTTCACATGCTCTCTTTTTCTCATTTTCACATTCCCTTCTCCTCTTTCTTCACTTCCCTGTTGATTTCCAGTTTTGGAGCCCTAATGGAGACAATGAAGGCAAACACAAATGCCCTCATAGAGTAGTTAAATTAATTAAATATATTCTGCATGTTTTATTATTTTTTAAAGATAAATATACTTTCCAAAAACAAAATCTTTGTTAAACAGAACATTAGATATCATTGTCACAACCTGAAGCTAGATAAAGCTAGATACAGTACATAATTCAGGAAATATCAGCAGAGATCAGATGATGAACATTAGGTTCTGCAGCCCCTATGTACTAAACCGACAACTAAATTTATTAACACCATTGTGTTGCTTTTAACTTTGCAACCTTTGCAGAGATTGTAACTTCTCAAATCATTGCATTGTATTAGTATAATGTTTTTAAAGCATATAGCAGAATGAAGCATCCTCAAGTCCTTCTCAAAACAGATATTTATTCATTCATTTTTCAAATTACACGAAACAGATGTCTTTTGTGTCATCATGAGGTGCACAATAGTAACGCGCATGTTAAATACACTGTTTAAACGTTTAGTGTTTCTTATATTTCTAAATGCAATACACTTAACACATTTTTAGGAAATAAAGCAAATAATGCACTAACTTTGATACAGATATTGTAATGGCTTTTTAAAATGTGAAATGAAACTAGTTATTCATAATAACAATGCTAGTGTCTCACACCAAATCACCTCAGAGGCTGCAGAGCAAAACATAATTTTTATAATTTGTAACCAGATACATCATAAAAAAAAAGCAATTAAATAAACAACAAAGTGCAAAATTGTAACAGTAAGAAGCAAACTTGTTAGGCGTAATTGCACAGTGGTGGTACTGAAAAATATTCAGCATGTCATATGAGTGTTGCAAGTCAGTTTATTAATCACAGTTCTCTGTACTATGGAGAGTAAAAAGATATCAGTGTTATATAACAAAGCATTTGGAGTGTAAGCCAAGAGAGCTATACTTAAGGTGCAATAAACACTTTTGTAACTGCACCCAAAATACTTTCAGTGTTTACTTGTCTCCATAGCATAAACAGGACATATTGTAGCATCATTAGATGTGTTCACAGAAGAGCTAGTAGACTGCCTCTTAAGAGGAGAAAGAGTTCAGAGTTCAGTCTTTCTGCTTAAGCAAATTTAGTGTATAAGGAGACAGGAAACTACTGTATTTAAAATTATAAATGAAGAAAGTAACTTTGAAAACAACTGATATTTTCAAATAAGTCTTTTAAGAGTGGTGTGGAGTTATATATGGAAGGTGTTTGAAAGTAAATGTAAGAAATGATATTTAGTATTTCTGAACAAAATGTAATGCTAATCCTACTTAAAAGTGTAATTGATAAGGGTACTTGTGGGGACCTTCAAATCTCAAGTTTTGAAAAATTATCTATGAAGAAATGACCAAGTATTTTTTAAAACCTTTATATACTTTGTGGCCCACCAGGGTGGCACTGCCACCTGAAACCAACACAGACAAGAGTGGGATACAAGTTTAAGGCATACACAGTTTTTATTTTTTACGCCATGGGAGATGCCTTCCCCTGTTTCCCACAAGCACAGGACAGTCTGAGCACAAGTACAGCACAATACTTTTCCTTCTCTTTTCTTTCTCCTCCACTCCTCTGTTTAAGCTTCATCTTCCTCCTCCCGACTGTGGCTCTCTGAGTATTGGCTACTGGCTCCTTTTATACTGTACGCAGAAGTGCTCCAGGTGCTTGATGACCTAGTTTCACTTCTGGGTGTGGTGGAAGCACTACCCAATAGGACTTGGCAGATCCTGCTGCAGAACCCCTTAGCAGTGCACGCAGCGCACCAAACTCCAACTCCCATGAAGCCCTGCGGGAGTCCGAGACGCTGCTGCAACCCAGGGGGAGCTGCCATCTAGCATCCTGGGGAGGTAACACTCTGACTATGCTTGCTCCCCTGGTCCTTCCAGCATGGAGGCATCCTGGCCGGGCAAGGGCCCTGGACACATGCTACAACTTGCATAATTCATAAGAAATTGTTTCACACTGGATGGTTTACATATAACAGGGTAACATTTACATAAGAAAAATATATTGAAAAAGTTTTTTTTTTTCACCATTTGGCACTATGATGCAATTTTGTAATTTACATAGATTTTTAGCTTGACGTAGTTAACAACTGTCATTTGCCATCCACCAAGCAATTTTCTAACTGTCAAGTTCTAAGTCACAATAAGCCATTCCATGGGCACCATGATTAGGTAAGGGCAGTTAAACTCACCCAAACTGAGTCAGACTAATTGATTCAAGTATAGAAGTTTTCATAATATTAATAAGAAATACAAAAAGTATTTTTATTGAAATGCATGTAATAATTAAATATAGACAGTAGAGGTCTGCAGAGTGGCAATAAAAGGAAATAAAACTGCTAGCTTCTTGTTTCCAGTGCATGTTATTATTCACTAGGCCACACTATTATGACTTACAAGACTGAGTAAATTTAGCCAATTTTGAAAATCTTGTTTACTATTTTTTTAATCTAAGAAAACAAAGCAGAGTGGTCAAGAGAAGTGAAGTACTTAAGACAATAATTGTAGAGAATTATAAAGTCCATGGGTAGTTTTAAAAGTCTGTAAAGTGCAAAAAATGAGGAGTGATTGAATTTGCTAGGTATAATTTAATCATTAATTGCACTGATTTGAAGACAATTGGAAACTATTATCCATCCATTGTCAGATGTGGCCGGCTTGTCATCCCATCCAATACCCCCAGGCCGCCAGATGGAGCCCTCCCTGCAGTATGGAGGTGCCCCGAAGACCAGCAGGGAGTCATGGGACATGTAGCTTTTATACAAGACCCTGCTGGATACCACAGGGGCTTCAAGAGGGAGCTGCAGGGAGGACCGAAGACTTCTTTGTGCCCTATAACCCGGAAGTGAGTCAGAGGAAGAGCGATGTGCTTCTGGGGTGAGAAGAAGGGACTTGTACCTGACCCGGAAGGGATTGAGAGTCACATGGACTGGGGATTGAAACGCTTCCGGGCCAGGGTATTTAAAAGGACTGTGGGAGCTCCCAGACAGCGAGCTGAGCTGGGTGGAAGGGTGGCAACGCGTCTGGGAGTCGGAGGATTGGTTTATTGTGTTTGTATTATTGTGATTTATATGAGAATAGTGGAGGAGAGGGTGCTTTGTGCACTGTGGCGATTTAATAAAGTCAAATCTTGGACTTTTACCTGGTGTCTGGAGTCGTGGACAGGGGTTCAAGGGAGCGATAACGCCCCCTATCTGTCACACCATCCATCCATTATCCAACCCGCTACATCCCAACCACAGGGCCACAGGGATCTGCTGGAGCCAATCCCAGCCAACACAGGGCACAAGGCAGGAAACAAACCCCGAGCAGGGCGCCAGCCCACCGCAGGGCACACACACACCCACACACCAAACACACACTAGGGACAATTTAGAATCGCCAATCCACCTAACCTGCATGTCTTTGGACTGTGGGAGGAAACCGGAGCACCTGGAGGAAACCCATGCAGACATGGGGAGAACATGCAAACTCCACGTAGGGAGGACCCAGAAACTATTATAATATAATGAAATATTACTCTATAAAGCATTTCCACAGATATTGCGTCTATAATCATAATACAAATATGAGCTTTCATTTAAACCTTATAATATATTCAAAATCTATCGATCAATTACAAAATAAAGCAAATATGTACAAACATTATAGTGATGAGATTTTATAAGCTTCATCTTAGAAATACTGCCTTTGAAGAGCCAGCATTGATCAAGCAAGTACTGCACACATGGGTTTAAAGACAGACTGGAGAAAATGACTTTCTTTTCGTCATTTTTTTTAGCATTGCTTCGGCATTGAGCCACATGAGAACTGAAGTTAGTAAAGATGGATGTAATTTGCACCATTGGTATTTGCATGTACTAAATGTCAGGTGTTTCTGCTCACTGTTATAAAAAACACTTTTAAAATTCAATTAAAATTTGATTACTATTGAAAGTGTGGAATTCGTGTTATTTACAAATACCACATTTGCCTTTAAAGTAATGTAAAATCTTCCTTATCTTTTTAAGTAATTACAGTAATCCCTCGCTATATCGCGCTTCGACTTTCGCGGCTTCACTCTATCGCGGATTTTATATGTTAGCATATCTAAATATATAACGCAGATTTTTCGCTGCTTCGCGGGTTCTGTGGACAATGGGTCTTTTTACTTCCAGTACATGCTTCCTCAGTTGGTTTGCCCAGTTGATTTCAAACAAGGGATGCTATTGGTGGATGTCTGAGAAGCTAACCAATCAGAGCATGCAGTTAAGTTCCTGTGTGCTGAATGGCTCAGCGACGGAGCGCCAAATTCGATTCCGCTGCGTTAACCAGGAAGACTCGTCTCGCACATTCAGCATCAACACGTTTCGCTGTGTAAAGAGTTAACTTTTGTGCTCTTTTGTGTTTATCTAGTTAAGCGCTTTTTTATGGCTCCAAAACGATCTGCTCCTGCTGCTGCTTCAGGCGCCGTGCCCAAGCGCCAACGGAAGATGTTAACGATTGTCGAAAAGGTAAACGTTTTGGATATGTTGAAGGAAGGGAAAAGCTACACCGCTGTAGGACGCCAATACGGCATCAATGAGGCTATGATTCTTTTTATTTAAAAAGTAGGAAAGGAATATAAGATCTACTGCCGCAGTGTCCTTTTAACCAGGGTGCAAAACAACTTGTAAGTGGATGTAATAAGGCAGTAGTCTGGATTGAATCTGCTTTAGGGATTTGGATTGAAGAACAACAACGGCGGTGCTACACAGTCACCTGAAAAGGCTCCTTTAGAAGAGCTGTAACGCTGTCCTTTGTTGTGCAGTAAAATGAAACTCATTGTTATCTGACAAGTCATCGTGTCACTGCTGGTGAGTAACCATAATTAATTTTCATCTTACAGTACTTAGTACATGTACGCACATTTAGTGTCACTGTACACACATTTACTGTATACAGTTTTTCTTGCATTTTACGTATTTATTGCTGGTGGCCTGTCTATTGTAATGGCTGTAACATATGTGATATCGGAGACGTTCGATATCTTTAAAATAATGTTTAGGTTTTACTGTATATAAACGGTGTGTTTACATACATAATTTCAATGAATCTTACATAATATCTAAGAGAATACAAAGGGTTTATGCTGTATAACTGTGCAGGGAATATTTATAAACAGTGTGGGAGAGTTTATAAGGGCTTAAAATATATAAAAATAACCATACAAACATATGGTTTCTATTTTGCGGATTTTCACCTATCATGGGGGGGGTCTGGAACGCAACCCCCACGATCGAGGAGGGATTACTGTACAGTACTTTAAAAGATTTGAAATGAAAATTAATAATAAATTTAATGCACAGTTAGGTTTGGATGACAATGCTGAAGTACTGTGTAATGGTGCGTTAACATGGTGTTTATCAATCATGATAACCAGCATTTACAAACTAAATTATTCACTGCAAAAAAACTGAAGAAAATTAGATGGCTGACTGTGTATCTTTAGCAAATCAGTGTTATTTGTTCAGATTTGAATATTATTGTTGCAGTAACCTTTTTTTATGATGTATACAGTATTCCTAGCATGTATCCATTTAAAATATTTTTAATGTTTTGTCCTCCGGGTTCTCCGGTTTCCTCCCACAGTCCAAAGACAGGCAGGTTAGGTGAATTGGCGATTCTAAATTGTCCCTAGTGTGTGCTTGGTGTGTGTGTCCTGCCGTGGGTTGGCACCCTGCCCAGGATTGGTTCCTGCCATGTGCCCTGTGTTGGCTGGGATTGGCTCCAGCAGACCCCCGTGACCCTGTGTTCGGATTCAACGGGTTGGAAAATGGATGGATGGATGTCACATCCAACCCTTTTGTTGAATTCAGCAAAGCTTGATTAGGATTTACACTTACAGTATTATAAGTGCAGAATTTAAGTTTTATTAAAAACAAAATATTTTTAACTTGATGTCACCATAAAAAAAAATACCTGAAAAAAATGCAGTAGTCTGAATGCAGAGGGTTTAGCATATTTAAAAATACATATGTTTATATTTTATATCTATATATATTTATATCTATACTAATAACTAACTAATACTCACTCACTCACTCACTCACTCACTGACTCATCACTAATTCTCCAACTTCCCGTGTAGGTAGAAGGCTGAAATTTATAAAAAATGTTGGGCAGGTTTCATTTCGAAATTCTACGCGTAATTGTCATAACTAGAAGCTATTTTTCTCCATTTACTGTAATGGAGTTGAGCTCGAAAGTCGTAAGGGGGCGGAGTTTCGTGTGACATCATCACGCCTCCCACGTAATCACGCAGTACGTAGAAAACCAGGAAGAGCTCCAAAAACCACTGAAGAAAACATAAATTATATAATTAAGAAGGCAGCGAAACAATTAGAAGCGAGTGAGTGACATATAAAACCATATTCAGCGGCTCACGTGAACTGACACAGTGCGCAGACAAAAAGCAACAGTTCCAAAGAGTGCTGAACAAAAACTGAATTATACTGCTACGCTCAAATAGACAAACCACACGCCGTGGCGCAATAGTAGAGGCTTCGCCTAGCGCCGGCTTCCGAGGTTCGATTCCCGAGAGGGGATGCACTGAGTATGTACGCGCGCTTCCCGATACATTTTAGCCTCGCATCCCCTTGGTTTGAGACAGATCACCAATTGAAGCTGTATGAATAATGGATACTTTATTAGCGATCAATGATTGTTTTAGTAAAGCCATACTCAGTGTATTCATTAGATGAATGGTAAAAAAGTAAGAGCGAGGGGAGGATGACTTATTGAGGCACGCAGGCAAAACCACAATAGCACGCGGGCTCGATGTACTGTAGTGCGCGTCAACTCGATCTGAATTGCGCGATCACATTTGAAAAAATATTTCTTTTCAAGTACTATTTAGTCCATATGTGTCAAACTCAAGGCCCGCAGGCCACATCCGGCCCAGCGTGTAATTATATCCGGCCCGCAAGATCATTTTATATATTATTGTTATTAATGGTCCGGGGATATGAAGCACTGGTAATACAATAAACTACAGATCCCATAATGCAGCGCTTCAACTGCCTTGCCGAACACTTACCACGCCAATCAAGTCTAGCTTATGATGCTGCAAGTTATTGCAAAGCTAGCCCACACAATGCCGAAGAGAAAAGGTGATTCTGAACATAGAGCCTTTAAAAACCGATGGGAGGCTGAGTATATGTTTACTGACATTGCCGGTAAACCCGTGTGTTTCATTTGTGGAGCTAATGTGGCTGTAATTACAGAATTTAATCTAAGACGGCACTATGAGACAAAACATCAAGATAACCTGAAAGACCTGAATGCAATGCACAAGATACAGAAAGCAGAAGAGTTAAAGAAGAATCTGACACTTCAGCAGACATTTTTACCCGTGCAAAATCACAAAGTGATTTCAAGTGAAGCTACTTTTATGGGAGACACAAATGCACCAGTGCAACTTGCCCCACTTTCCCTGTTGCCAAGTAATGTTGAACCAAGTCGGCACTACGGTGTTCCCAAATACGCACTTTGCTGATAAACTGAGCGCACTGCGCACTGAGTTCGCATGGCGCTTTGGTGACTTTGAAGAACAAAAAAAGAATTTTGAGTTGTTTCGCAACCCATTTGCTGTCGATGTGGAAACTGCACCTGTGCAGATTCAGATGGAGGTGATTGAGCTGCAGTGTAATGGCACACTGAAGGCAAAGTACGATACTGCAAGGCCCGCACAGTTTATTCACTCCATTCCCGCAAAAATGCCCCAGCTCCGTCTACATGCGGCTCGAACCTTGTGCATGTTTGGTACCACATATCTGTGTGAGAAGCTCTTCTCAGTCATGAAGACTAACAAAACAGCACACAGGAGTCGCCTCACTGATGAGCACCTGCAATCCATCCTGAGAATCTCCACAACACAGAACCTCACACCAAACATAAACAAACTTGTTGCCAAAAAAAGATGCCAGGCTTCCAGCTCTGATAAAATGACATAAGAGCAAAGACAACTGAATGATTTGATTTGTTATTGCTGAAAAGAACACATTTTATTTATATTTCCAGGTTTTGTTATGCACCATGTTCATATTTGAATTTGTATAATTTTGACAGGATATATTTTTATGGAGAGCAAAATCTTTTGGGATATTTCAAATGTAAGTTTATTTTTATATAAAATTACATAAGAGTAAAGAAATTTGAATGTTTGTTCTTTTAACGTTTACTTTATTTCTAACTTGTATAATTTAGACAGGATATATTTTTATGGAGAGCAAAATATTATGTTATTTAAGGTTTGAGTTGATTTATTCCGGAATAATATTCTGTCAACTAAATAAAAATTCCTTCTGTTTAAAATTTAAATATCACTTGAACATATACGATAGTTGTGTGTGTGTGTGTATATGTAGATATGTATGTATATATATGTTTATATATATGTGTGTGTATGTATATATATATATATATATATATATATATATATATTTATTTGTGTGTATATATGTGTGTGGTAAGATATGGCCGGCCATGTACCCCGGCCAATACCCCCAAGCTGCCAGGTGGAGCCCTCCTTGCAGCATGGAGGTCCCCAGAAGACCAGCAGGGCATTATGGACCATGTAGTTTTTATGCACCGCCCTGCTGGATGCCATGGGGCCACGAGGGAGCTGCAGGGAGGACCGAAGAGTTCTTCATGCCCTATGACCCGGAAGTTCGTCATAGGAAGAGCGACGGGCTTCCGGGGTGAGAAAAAACATTATTTACCCTGACCTGGAAGGAATAAGGACTTGTGGACTGTTGGGAAGGAACACCTCCGGGTCAGGGAATATAAAAGGACTGTGGGAGCTCCCAGACGATGAGCTGAGTTGGGAGGCAGGGTAGCTAAGCATCCGGGAGTGGAGGATTGTGATTGAGTATTGTTTATTATTGGTTATTGAAGAATAGTGGAGTGGTGGTGCTTTGTGCACAATTATTATTATAATAAATAATTATTGGATTTTTATCTGGTGTCTGACGTGTGGTCTGAGGGTACAAGGGTGCGAGAAAACCCTAAATCTGTTACAATTGGCGTAGCTTCGGCAGGATTCTCTGGCCGTCAGTTTGGCAGAGGACCTGAATTTAAAAAATTTATTGTGGACAGAATACCCCGGGAAGACAGCGTCACGACACACACAGAAAAAATCGCCAGAAACCTCATCTTTATCAAGTCCGTCATGGGGAAGAAGAAGACAAAGCAGAGCGCCAGCAACAGCAGAGGTCTAGCGCTCGGCATTGCCTGCGCTCAAGAGGAGCTATGGAGCGCTACGCATTTCGGGAGAGATTCGAGGAGGACGTCTCCACGCAGGTATGTACGGGAATGTACTGAATAATCTTTTTAAATTAACACATGATGTCCCATGTACATACCTCCCAGATGTCCATCCGAAGGCTCTGCGGGAGGCAGAAGACAGACCCGAAGGCGATGGCGCGCTCTCATTCAGGCAAACGAGTAACCCGAAGCACTTCCGCATTACGGGTGCCGGCGAGGACACGCGTGACCTACCACAAGGGATTCCAGGAAGGTGACGTTCCGTATCCAGCTGTTTGTGGCTTCGCCAAGAAAAGACGGACTTGAGTTTTTGAAGGGGAAAGGGGAGGCGATCGAAGTACCGCTCTCCCTACAAAAAGGTAAGGAGGTCCGGGAAATGATTGATCGGTCCGTTGATAAATTGATACAGACGGATCGCAGTCAGCCAAAAGCGGCACCGCAGTCCTCCGAAAAGAACTCCAAATCCCACGACTCCCTTGCGGGACCTGTCTGAGCACGCGTGCCAGGAGCGGCCGTGTTTATTGGCTCCCACCCGGAGGGTAAGGCTAATGATGGCTCGAGCATGCCTCCGGGTGAATTAAGTAACTTTTTGGACGTGCACAAGCTGGAAAAGTTGCTTCAGCCCGTGCACAAATTTTTACAGGTGGTGGAAACAATAAAGAAGATCGTTGGGGACTTGGGAGCAGCGGCTGAAGCGCCTTTAAGAAAGCTGGATGAATACTTACGGCGATTTGGTCGGGAGCCTCCCGTGTTATGTGATTTGGCGGTACAGGCAGGTAATGTCGGTACCGTATATAATATAATAGGGACGCAGTGTGATCCGGGCCCGCTTTTAATCCATAGTGGGTGCCAAATGGATGCGTGCCCTACAAGAGAGGCCGAAACGTTTACGGAGCGGCCGGGGGAAGGACCGATCGAGCCAGAGCAGCTGGATGGTGCTGTCTCTTGGAGCGATTCGATCCTAAAGACCCCGACCCATGTTGTTTATAAATCAAAGGGCGTGCAGACAGTAAAAGGGCTCTCTTTCACTAATAGAGAGACCCAAACTGTGGACAAGCCTCAGAATAAACTGGAGATCCCTAGAATAAAGAGGGGGTCTCCTGACAAAGTTGAGCAGCGAGCTGAGAGCTCAGGGGCGGCCTTGGAACCCTCCTCAGTAGACAAAGGGGCGGAGCGAAAGTTTCCCGACTGTTTCCAGACTCGCAGAGGGATACACACTGGAGGAAGGTTGCTGTGCTATGAATGCCGCCGACTGGGACATGGATGGCGAAGTTGTCCTGGGAGGACGTGGAATACAAATCCTTTTTTATTTAATATTCCCCCAAGGTTCTCACAGAAATTTTCTGGACTTCGCCAGGACCCGAACAACAACTCCTCCTGGAGGAAGACATCCCTCGCGGGGCTGGCCGCTCCGAATCATGATTCGTCACTGGGGGGGGAGTACTGTAAGATATGGCCGGCCATGTACCCGGCCAATACCCCAAGCCACCAGGTGGAGCCCTCCTTGCAGCATGGAGGTCCCCAGAAGACCAGCAGGGCATTATGGACCATGTAGTTTTTATGCACCGCCCTGCTGGATGCCATGGGGGCCACGAGGGAGCTGCAGGGAGGACCAAGAGTTCTTCATGCCCTATGACCCGGAAGTTCGTCATAGGAAGAGCGACGGGCTTCGGGTGAGAAAAACATTATTTACCCTGACCCGGAAGGAATAAGGACTTGTGGACTGTTGGGAAGGAACACCTCCGGGTCAGGGAATATAAAAGGACTGTGGGAGCTCCCAGACGATGAGCTGAGTTGGGAGGCAGGGTGGCTAAGCATCTGGGAGTGGAGGATTGTGATTGAGTATTGTTTATTATTGGTTATTGAAGAATAGTGGAGTGGTGGTGCTTTGTGCACAATTATTATTATAATAAATAATTATTGGATTTTTATCTGGTGTCTGACGTGTGGTCTGAGGGTACAAGGGTGCGAGAAAACCCTAAATCTGTTACAGTGTGTATGTATATGTATGTGTGTATATGTAGATATATATATATATATATATGTATATATATGTGGATGTATGTGTATATATGTATGTATATATGTGTGTGTGCGTATATATATGTTTATATGTGTGTGTGTGTGTGTATATATATATCCTTTTCTTTTTCATTGCTTCTTTAACACACTACTTCTCCGCTGCGAAACGCGGGTATTTTTCTATATATATATATGTATGTGTGTATATATATGTATGTATATATATATATATATGTATATATATATATATATATATATATAACTGTGTATATGTATGTGTATATATGTATATATGTCCATATTTGTACATGTGTATATGTATATATGTATGTATATGTATATATATATATGATGTGTATATATATATTTATATATGTGTGTGTATATATATGCCAGCAACACTCATGACAATGAC
The DNA here is from genome assembly GCF_016835505.1 of Polypterus senegalus. NCBI lineage: Eukaryota > Metazoa > Chordata > Cladistia > Polypteriformes > Polypteridae > Polypterus > Polypterus senegalus. Next base: position 135,464,486 of record NC_053157.1, read on the forward strand.
AAAACAATTACATTGTCAATCATGTTACGTTATTAAAATGTTTCCTTTTCTTTTTACTCTCGCCAATCGGGTATTTTGCTATATATATATATATATATATAGATATATATATATAGATAGATATGACAACAACACTCATATCAATGACAAAACAATTACATTAACAATCAAGTTACGTTATTTTTAAAATTTAACTTCTTTAACACACTACTTCTCCGCTGCGAAGCGCTGGTATTCTGCTAGTCTTTATATATAATATGCCACCGTGGCTGTTCGTTTTGTCTGTCCAGGATTTTAAATCACCTGTAATCACCTGCAAACCATTTGACCTATTGACCTGAAATTTGGTACACATACACTACATGACCTCTACTGTCCACTTTTAGGGTGATGATTGGCCTCCAGAGTAGTGCTGGGAGGTATGACCAAAATTCTATATCACAATATTTTCCAAAATTATGCTGGGTTCACGGTATTCAACTGTATTTTTTTCCGATGCATGAGTGGATGTTAACCACATTTTCCACTGCAATTACTGCAGTAGACTGGCTAAGAATAACCTGTTCCACTGTCATGAGAATTATACATTGTACAAAAAAACATTTTAATGTGCACGCAAGTATTAATACAGGCTTGCATTGGCCGAATAAAGTGAAAGTTTTCAAGGGGGTGGCACTAATGAAGAGAAGGAATCACACTGCATGACAGTTGCAGTCAAAATATAGAACCTTTTTATTGAACAAATTTTGCAAACAACTTAAACTATAATTTTGACATTATATTTTCAACCATCCAAAGAGGCATTTAGACTTAGTAAAATATCCAGAGGTGCTTGTATTATATAATTTATATATACTGTGGACTTGAATCCGGACACACACAGACGGACATCTTATGTTCACCCAACACACGTTTTTATTTACAATATTTACAGAAATAATGTCAGTGCATTTCCCAGTGCCTCCAGCACCGCTCCCCCAAATGTCCAGGCCTCACAGTCTTTGTGCCTTCCTGGCCGCCTCCAGTCCTCTCTCTCCAGCTCCGTCTCTCTTCTACACGACTTCCGCTATCGACTGAAGGGAGGCGGCCCCTTAAATAGGAACCCGGATGGGCTCCAGCTGCTTCCAGGCACTTCTCCGTAGACACACCCCGGTTTGGCGGAAGTGCTGGGCTCCAGGGATATTCAGGCACCGGGGCGCCGCCTGGCGGTGGCCACGGGTCCCTACAGGGCTGGGCTTCTAAGCCCTTTACCCGAGACCCCCAACACAACCAGGGTAGACGCCCCCTCGCGGTCTGGAGGAGGCACAAGCCCTCCTCCTGGGCGTCCCGGCCGGGTGATGCCACAATATATATATATATATATTTTATATTTTGTCTTTAAAAGAAAAACATTTTTTTTTAAAGTTTGATCATATACTGTATATCCCATTGTATTGACAAGTGGCTTGGCCTATTTCAGTACCATACATGAAAAGAATCATTAAGTAAGAAAGTATTCATGTATTACTCAATGGAAATTACCATATTTTAATTTTGAATTTTTTTTTTTAATTTCTAATTTTTCTCTGTATTTTTTCCTTCTTTCATTCAGTTAGTTAATTGCCTAACAGGAGGCACATGTCTGACAGCTACTATATTTTACCAAAAGCAGGCCACATCAATATCACTTTGTGGAAAACTAAAGAATTGTACTTTGACAAAATTACATCTAATAGCTATGAAAAAATTGAGGGATCTGCTTACAATATAATACAGTACATATAGACTTGGAAAAAAGTCTAATTCTTTCATCTGGATATACTAAATTGCAAATGAAACAAACACTGACATTTTCATTTTACCTAAGTAAACAAGGAAATAATCTGTTGTTTCTCAGTGTAAAAAATTAACCTGCAGAAATAAAATGTTGCATTTTTTTATTAAACAGCCAATTGTAAAAATGTATTTTTATGTCTGAATGTTTAATATGTATACAGAAATGACAAAGTGTAATAGTAAGTGTTACTGTTGTTACACAGCAGGTATAATCATATTATTAATCCAATTAACTGGTCAAGGGTAAAATTAACATAAAAGAAAGAAATACATTTTTTTTCCATGAAGGTAACTGCAAAGGGAGAGCCAACAACCTTGGCACAGAAGCAATTTTGTTGCCCTGTACAGAGGAAAAGCATCTCAGCAGATATCATTTGTACCTTTTGCTGTACCAAAGGTCACTCAGACCTCAGAGCAGTGTAATATTGTAATGGCATTACTGACCCCAGAAATTATTCTGGTAATGGTGAAGAAAGTAAGCTCAGAACTTGATTCAAAGGTTGTTTTGTTCCAGAAGTATATCCAGGCAACCGTGGACTGTCATTAATTAATCTTTGAGTGGTAAATGCAGGTGGTCTCCCAATTACCACTCTATCATTGGCCTAAGAGTGGATTAGGCTAATTGTATTTAAATTGCAGTTTATATTACTCTGTTTTTTGTCTTAGAATTTTTTTTTCTCTCCACAAATCGAATAGATGCCCCAGAAATTGTGCCAGGATCTCCATTGAGTCCTATGTGTGGAGAAAACCCTTTAGGCCCGGTAATAGAGGAAAAGAAAAAGACACCTCAGGAACTGCGGGAATTGTGGAAGAAGACAATTATGCAGCAAATACTTCTGCTTAGGATGGAGAAAGAAAACCAGAAACTGCAGGGTAAGTTGCACAGAAAAATAACATTATTTAAGGTATGCAGTCCTATTACATTATTAAATAGTAGAAGTGCTAATTCCTTTTAGCAATATTTTCTTTTTTTGCCTTGTTCTTCTGTATAAATACTATTTTTGTATTCGCATATACAAAATCATTTGCTGTTACTCTTGCATTTATACGTTCTCACAATAAAGTATGGATTTTTCCAGACAATCTTGTTTTCCTTCCCCATCCCCGAAAACATGCCGTATGAATTTTTTTTCTATGCTTTCATGAGTCAAGAATGTATTCTACATGTGCATGACTGGATTCCATAACTCTTTGCTGGTTTGAAATCATGAACACTACTTCTTTGTTTTTTCTGGTTTAGTGTGTTTTGGCATCAAAACCTATAATTATACATGCCTTATTATAAATTCAACTTAAATTAATACCTACTAATCAAGAAACAGCAAAGTTTGCTAACACTTTCCTTAGTTTTTTTTTTTTCTACAATGTTCTAATTAACTCGACTTCCACTAAACAAATCTAGTGCCTACCTTGTCCTTGTGTGAAATCCCAATTCTCGTCTTTGTTGATGATATATAGTATAACATCACAAAAAATAGGTAGTGGTGAGCAAAGCAGCCGAGTTTCTTTTTGTATACAATGTTGAAAAAGTTATACTCACTTTTGTTTTGCATGAGATTTCACAACCGCATAACTCACTAAAAAGGTTTTAAAAGAGTTAAAAGTTTTTGGGGAGGTTGAAAGTAAGGAACATTGCTCCTTAAAGGTTTGGCAACACTGTGCACTTCGTTTTGACCTGTATATTTCTCAGAAAGGCTTATGAAAATAAACAGGGAAGAAATCACTTTTGGAAATTCAATTTAAACACAATCCAGGGTGAGACAAAATTACATATTCTTAAACAAAAGCTGGAATCCAGTGAGTTAATAAAACTGTTATTCAAATTAGTTGAGAAGAAAGTGCTGAGAACCCACTTTGTCCAGTACAAGACTTTGAGCACGCTGCTGACAGTGTCTTTTCATCCACCCCAGCACTTTGCTGCTGTCTGATGGGAATTGTAGTCCTCACATTTGGACTGTTTTTTTGGGTTGCCACCAAACATTACAACCCCTCTTTTAATTTGGACAAACAGCAGCACACATGCAAAATTTCATGAAAATCGTTTCAGTCATTTTTGTGTGATTGGCAAACAAACAGATTATGATTTTCTCTATATATATAATGTACTTCATATAAAGCACAATGCTTTTTGAGAAGTGTTATAATTACTTTAGTATTTGAATGTAATGTAAAAAATTATATTAAAGGATAGGGAAAATGTAAAAAATAAACAAGGTAGAAAATAAACATCAGTTTTAAAATGCATTAGAGATCTAGAGGCTGTTTACCTTGAATTTATTTAAATATTACAGACAAAGCATCTTCTTCAGGAACCACAAGAGGAAATGAACTAGTTTTAAGTAGATTATAATGATGCAGTGGTCCTTACATGTCCCAGAGGACTAGGAATGTGTCTGCCAACTATGCTTAACCAATTATTGTGTCCTAAAATATAAGGACATATAAGGAACCTGAGTTGTGAGGCAGCAGTGCAAATCTCTGCGCTAAAGCAGCAAAATACACAGACAAAATAATAGCCACAAACAAAATACAAGAGATGGCCACAAATTAGCAATAAGTAAAAATATATATAATTTGTGGTTACACTTCGGCTAGCACACACAATTATCCATGTAACATGGGGGCGTTTACATAGCTGTCACATTGGTATCTTGTATCTGATCTCTCTGTGTAGATGATTCACATTTTGTTCTTCCATCAAGAAGATAGAAATACCTTGTAAATAGTAGTTAATCCTTCATTATTATTATTATTATTATTATTATTATTATTATTATTATTATTATTATTTCACAGGATCTTGTGCATTTTCTCACTCTAGAAGGAAGAGGGGTAGGATCCTGAAAGGTTTGTTTTGACTGCCTCTGCACTATGTAGCTAATTGCATATGCATTCAGCACACAGATTCCCTTACATGGATCCTGCACACAGATTCCCTTACATGGATCCTGCACACAACCAGTGAGAGGGCAGCAGCTCAGGGTGCTGGGATTCAGAGATCGTTTTGCTCTACTGCGCTACTTAGTACCATCACTTCTCTGTTTAAGCTTTCAAGTGCCAGCAGAGCCTGCAGTGCAAGGGATGTTATATACTCAGAGAGCTGTTCCTGTCACTACTTGATTTGTGCTACATAGCAAGGAACATAATATACTTCATCCAACAGTGAACACACAACATACAATGAATCTATGCAGAACTACACACTATTTTCATAATATTCTCATTATGGTCAGCTAATCTACTCCTCAAATGAAAATACTGCAGGTTTTACTTTATTTTTTTATTGCATGTGGGGCTCAAATCCACCTGAAGTATCAATGGGATAGTGACATCATGCATGTGTGAAGTACTGCAGATTGAGCAGCAATGTAAAATGTGAGGTGTAATACACTTAAAGCACACTTGGCTGCTACAGATGTCATGCTGCCCTTACAAAACATCATGGGGTGCCGGGAACAAACTGTTTGTCTAAGCCAGCCAGGAAAATATTTTTAGAACTAGGTCAAACACAACATATGTGCTGCAAAAAACATTTTGGTGAATTTCACCAATCAACAGTAATTCAACAGGTGCTTAATACAGATTGCCAGATGACCTTTTTTAAATAAATGCAACATATAATGGATATAGACATAAACAGTGTAATAGGCTGATTCACAGAGAGCAAGATAAGGTCAATACGCATTTGAGGTCCTGAAGATAATATGTGCAAAAACAGTGCCTGCATAAAGATTATTCTAAGTTGCTATCTATTCCTTGAAGACAAAATTTAATTAATATAAAAAATCATACATTCCTGAGAAGTACGAAGTAAGACAGTTTTCTGTAGTGAGATCAACTGTGTAGAGAAGAGTCACATACAATAATCAATCATTTGATTTTCCTTGTGAGTGATGTTTCAGAGTTAGACATTTAACTTTAATGTATAATAATGACTGTAACTCCTTACTCAAATGCACAAATGTTATCAGTAATCTACTTCCAAGCCTACAGAAGTATGTGCAGGTTAACTATATTATAAGTAAAACATTAAAACTATTCAATTCACTTAGTTGCCGTTTGCGGATTTATTGAATTTGTAAAAACACATACAACAGTATAACTGTAGGGAGACAGGGCAGGTATAGCAAAAGCAGAAATAAATGTTTATATGTTTACATGGATCTGGGTATCATCTGCATTAACACTGATAATTTAGACTGTATCTTTTTTAGACAATAAAACATTAAGTATATTAATACTAAACAGTCCAGCTGCTGTGGTACACCTTTGGTACAGCAGCTAAATGCTGTCAGTCGGCAGAAAAAGACTGAAATGTTAAACATTAAAAACCTGTAATGAAAGCAGCAGTGAGGCTGAAAGAAAAAGGGGCTCTAAGCCATTAAAAATTGGACTTAAGTAAATCATGCTGATCTTTAAAATGCACAATGTGTTCAATGAAGTTAGATATACAGTATATTACAGTTGAGGGACTTGCCTTTAATTTCAAATAATGTCTTTAAATAGGTCAGTCTGATGCATGCATTTTTTAAAATGGATGGTCCATTTTTAACTCTGTTCCTGGAAGACTGCTGTCACTGCAGGCTTTGTAGAAAACAGCTTTTTGAAAATATGTTAATTCTTGCTGATAATGAAATTGTTTTTTTCCTTTTTTCATTTTGCTGCCTCAGATATATCTGTCTGAATTTTTGACTTTCCTGACAAAATGGTAGACACTGTGATACTCCACACAGATAATGACTAGGATAGGATTCAAATCCAGTCTCCTGCATTAGTAATACAGTTACAATGAAAATAGGGCCAAGTTAGCCACTGCTTTGTTAATGTCCTTGTAATGTGCAGGTAATTTTTAAATGTGTAAGAAGAAATAAGTAAGTAGAGAGCTAGAATCTTGAATAAATTAGTTAAAATAAATATGAAAAGCCTACACCTTCATGTACCCTGTAAAGTATGTCTGCAAAAATAGTCTTAAAATTCATATACAGTGGAACCTTGGTTCACGACCATATTTCGTTCCAAAACTGAACCGAAGCAATTTCTCCCATAGGATTGTATGTAAATACAATTAATCCGTTCCAGACCGTATGAACTGTATGTAAATATATATGTAAATATGTAAAGATTAAGCACAAATATAGTTAATTACACCATAGAATGCACAGTGTAATAGTAAACTAATGTAAAAACATTGAATAACACTGACAAAAACACCCAGGCTCCCTGCTCTCTCTCTCTCTCAGCAGCACACGCTCGTTCTCTCTCTCTCTCTCTCTCTCAGAACAGAGAGGAACATTTGAACAAATCCGAATTTTAATTTAAAAACCAACCACAAGCAACCACAAAAATAACAGTGCAGGAAATCACGCTATTAGCCTTACAGCCCGATCGCTGTAAAGACTATTTTTAAAATGAGTTTTAATCACAGCAGAGAAAAAGAAACATTAAAACAAATCCAAAATTTATTTAAAAACCAACCACAAGCAACCAAAAAAGTAACAGTGCAGGAGATCACGCTATTAGCCTTACAGCCAAATCGCTGTAAACACTTTTTTTAAAATGAGTTTTAAGCACAGCGGAAAAAAGAAACATTTGAAAAAAGAGAAAAGTAACATTGCAACAAATGAATGAAAAATTAACTTTTGAAAAATCCGTAATACAAAAACCACCAAGAAAACCAACCTTGCATGAGTCGAGTTCTGGCATGAAGTGAGGAGGACCTGGGTGGAGAGGAGGGAGAGTCTGGCTCCGCAATGGAGGGATGTTTTTCTTCAGGTGTTTTCTCCCTTGTGATTTCTTGGGTTTCTGGTGTTTTTAGCTGTTTAGCTGGTGGGAGTGAAAGCCTCATGCAGCCATTCCAAAAACAAAGTCCTTGTGACCCAACCCTTCGTGTTTGCCCTCCACATCACTGGCAGTCTGGCTTTGTTTACATTGTGCTGCTTGAAAGCACGAGGGTTCTCAAATTGGTAAATGAGTAAACTGGTAAACAGTTTTTCCACCTCTTCCAGCACTTGAAGCCTCTGCCTGGTTAACGCTGTAACTCCTTTTGCAATATCAGCTGCTTTAATAGATTCTTTCTGCTTTAGAATGTTCGAAATCATAGATTTTCACTTCTTCTACTCGGCGGCAAGAACAGTAACACGAACGCCACGCTCAAACTTTTCAATAATTTCTTTCTTTACTTCGATTTCAATTTTCTTCAAAACTTTCTTCTCACCTCTCTACACTTGCTTAGAAGCCATAGTCAACTGCAAAAGCACACAAAATACTGTAGAGCACAAAGAGAGCGCAGGTAAAGCACGCATGTCTGACTGAGAACAATGAACAGGGAGCGGCTGCGCTTAAATGAACCAGCCAGGCTGGCACGGGGCTCGCACTCTCTCTCTCTCTCTGCTGTACCCCCCCACCCCCCTCAGCAGCAGGCAGGTATGTCCGTGCATGCAACAAACAATACCCCCCACCAACAGGCAAGCACATGGCTCACTCTCTCTCTCTCTCTCTCTCTCTCTCTCTCTCTCAGCAGCAGAAAGGCCGTTCTGACTGAGAAAAATGCAACACGTGCGGAAATCATCGGCGCGCACAAACCGAAAGGGAAACTGGCTTGTTCGTATACCGAGTGTGTGGTCGTGAACCGAGGCAAAAGTTTGGCGAACTTTTTGGTCGTCAACCGAGATGTTCGTGAACCGAGGTTTCACTATATTTGTTAAACCAGTATGATTAGTAAACTCTGAGACCCAAAGAGTTGAGGCTTTATTTCATTTCACTTTCTATCCAATCGTCCTGATCAAGACCAATGAAGCATCTAGTAGGATGCTAGCCACTCCCCAAACTTGTTCACTTCGCACCTGTCATTTTTTCTCTACTCTGCATAGCTGTGAAGCGTGGTTGACAACGCGAAAATAAAAATGAAGCTACTGATAAAATCATGCACATGCATCTGGTTTTAAAAGTTAAATGTGCAAATGTTGAAGATCAAATGTAATATATTATCATATGTTTATTTTACATACATTTAAGCCATTAAGATTAAGGATGTAAGAAATGTTCGAACTCTTAAATTTAGTCACTGGTGTAGACTCTTGACATTAATCCCTTCAATCAAATACTTGCTGTAGTTACTCAAATAGATCTACAGAGTAAAATGACATTATTTTTTGCATGTCAAGTCAAATCAAGTGGGCTTTATTGTCATGTCATCTATACTCATACCTTTATACAATATAGTGGTACCAAAGTATGTTTCCCAGGTCCAGAGTGTAATATTTAGATAATAAATATAAACAATATAAAGATATAGAGTGTTGGTAATTTCACATAAGGTAATGTAGAACAGGAAACAACATCTGTCAATTCGACATCATATTGAAAAAAAGCAAACCGTGAGGACTGAAGATGTACAATTGACAAAGAATGCAAAGCAATGTGAATCAGAACATTATTTAGATAAGAGTCTATGATAAGGGTGCACACGTAGGGAGAGGGTGTAAGATTGTGTTCAGGTGCCTAATTGCCGGTTGGAAGAAGCAGTTGATAGGTTTGGCAGTGTTGGTCCAAAGATTGCAGTACATTCTACTGAATGGAAGCAGGGAAACGAGATTAAAGGAGGGATCTTTAGCAATGTTGGAGACCTTATGGATGCAGTGCATTGTGAACATGCCATCAATGGGAGGAAGATAAGTCCTGATGATGGTTTCCTGCATTGCACTCTGTTTGTTGTTTAGACTTGTGATCAGACACATTACAGTTCCCATACCAAACAGAGATGGAACTGGTTAGGATGCTTTCAATATTGTCCCCTGTAGAATGTGGTGAAGATATGGAGTGGAAGGCTTACCCACTTTAACCAGCATAGAAAGTGAAGTTGCAACTGTGCTTTCTTGGTCAAGTCTACCAGATACACAAGAAAGAATTTGGTGCTTTCCACTTTCACTACTACAGAACTCTTAATTTAAAATGGAGTGTGGGCCGGGTGGTTCTTCCTGAAGTTTCTGATCATCTCTTTAGTTTTGTCAACATTGAGAGATTTTTTGTTGCACTTGCACCAATCTATCATCTGCTCCCTTTAGTAGTATATTACCAACAACAGACAAGAAATGCAACATTGTACATTAAATAAAACATCAGAATCAAGATATAAGAAATACATGCCAAGTGCACATCAGTAGATGTCCTTATGATTGGTTGTTGAATATCATTATCATCATAACCTGAGAATAAATATAGTCCCTGAATCTAGTAATGTGAGTTCTAATGGTTTTATACCATCACTCTTTTAAAATAATATTTTAAAGTTATTAGGTTATTTGAACAGACACCTTGTTCAAACTTGTTTTAGTAAATCTCAAGTGACCCCCTCCCCTTGTTTATGCCAGCTGGTTTAAACTTAAAGGTAAGTCACAGACACAGTAGTCTTTTCTCTTTTCAGAGCAACTATTACACATTATAAAGGACGTTTCTATAGGCATAAGCTATTTGTCATTAGATGCAGTAATTTACTAGTTCAAATACAGTCAAAAAGAAAGTATGACATTATTACAGTTTCTGGTATACACTGAGAAGTTATTTGGCTTGAATGTAAAGTTTCTCAATCTCTGCATCTCACTTTTGTTATTACAAATGTAGTCCTTCTCAGAAGCCTTTCTGCTTGCTGATATTTAACTTTATTATGAATGTTTTGTATTTCTGCAAAAATGTACTGACATACAAAGAGGCCAGCTGTGAACTTCACTGTAAGTTAGAAGATGACAGATATGCAGTTTCAGGCTGGGAGGGGAGGAAGGGTGTGCCTCAGCAGATGAGACAATAATCAAAGGGTGTGAAAAGTAGGGAACTTTATAAATAGTTTTTCCTCTGGCAAAAGTGAGGCAATCCACACCGCTTTCCAGGAAAGATATAATTGATGTTTTTAGTGAGCAAAATGTTATGTTCCAGAGATCAAAAGATGGTAGAATTTTATTTTATTTATTTACTTTATTTATTTTGTTTTCAGTTATGGAAAAAAATCAAGCAACATATTTTGCTTGATATTAAATAATCCATTGAATACTTTTCATGTTACTAACATTTGCTACAGCTTATTTTAACCTTTTACTTTTCTGATTTAATTTGTTGAGCATGAAATATAGGTTGCAGTCTTTTTTCAGTTTGGTCAGTAAATTACATAATTATAAAGCAAGAGACTAAGATGGTGACCTATATAATTTTTCAGGCAGGGGCCTGATGCTATTCTTTCTTAACTTTGTACTAATATGTAATTCCCCTTTGTATGTGATATGTTTATAGTTACTCAGGTTGATATTTTATATGGCAAAACACATTTTTGGTCTTGTAACTGTAAAAACATTGTGATCCTAGAGCCAAGTCTCATTTCTACTGTTTTAATTTGCCACAGTTGTGCCACGTGTTTCCTATTCTTTAAATTAGCTTTTCCTGCCTGTATTCTGGATGCTACATGTACAGAAAAAATTCTACATACTTGTAATACAGTTGGTACTTGTAAAACTTGTAATACAGTTGGTAGGTTTGTTTTTAGCACTGCTGACAAATCCAGGGTGCAAGCAGAATATATAGCACACCTAACTCTACAAATATACATACAAATATGTTGAGCATAGCACACTGTGTAAAGTTTGCCTGTTCTTTCACTGTACTCTCACTGTTTCCTCTTTGCGGGACATTTCTTTTTACTAAATGTACTTGGATTAATTTTTGAAGCACATGTAGACACAATGTGTAATTTTATTTAAAAGGGGGATGAGTAGTCACACTACAAGCTCTGACCCCTGTTTTGTCTGAGTTTCTAATGTGCAGAACAAGCAATACTAAATCTTCTCAACAAAAGTTTCTTATTTGATCCTGTCACATTTTGCAGATGTTCAATTGCCCATCCATCAGTCAATCTTTTTTCCTTCCGATTTATTTAGTTTTTGACCACTGGGAGCAAGTACCTCTATCAGCAACCTGTGACAAAGGTAGGAACCACCCCTGGTCAAAGAGGTACTCAAATGAAGAGCTTACTCACATAAACACTCATATGCATATAGGGCCAAACCAGATTTGTTATTTAACTTTATTTATGCATTTAACTTGCATGTCTTTGTAATGTGTGGAGGTAAAAGAGAATATCTAGAGAAAAACTCACACAGGTACTTGATATATATATTAGTGCTGGGAAAGTGAATGCATTAAAATGTTACAGATAATTTTATAGTCATATTGCGTATGGTCGGGCTGTGGAATAACAGTCTCAAAAATAAAGGATTTTTGGGATGCCCCTTTTATCTATCGACAGATGAAACAAAGAGAATGAAAAAAATAAAAGGAAAATGTACGGCTTTGCACTAATGCCCAAACCAGGGTTTCTCATCAACTGAGAGGTGAAGTTTGAAATTAAATGGTGCCCTGTCCTGCGGATTGCTCTGGTCTCAAAGGATATCTTCTCTTGGGATGCCCAGAGTTTATGGCAGTCACACCGGAAGAGGCTTGGCTAGGTGCCCTTATTTGGTGGCTTCTTGGTGTTGTGAGGGAAGAAGATAAAGAAAACGTTAGTTGTAGCCCGCCCTCTCATCTTGGTGGGTTATTGCATACCTGATCTAAACCGGCGGAGGAGTCCTCTGACACAAATGCGTGACATGCGTCATTTTTTCTTTCACTTCATTAACTTTTACACTTTAATAGAGGCCTATAGTATTCCTTCCCAGATCTAAACAACACAACAGTTTCGCTTGTGACAATCCTAGAATTCACCCTAAAAAACTAAACATTCAGTTAGTGTCTCATGGTGAAGCTGATGGCGGGGAAGGTGAAGGAATGGTGCGACAGCTCAGAGGATATTGTAATTTGCAATATTTGTGCAGCCAAAATCAAATATCACAGGAGCACTACTTTATTATCCAATCACTTGAAAACAAAATGTGCAAGTGCAAAAATAGATCTTTTCATTGGCACTGCATGAAAAGCTGCATATCACAAATATCTGTCAAATCAACCCATGTCTAATGTTAAGATGATTGTGCTAAAAAATACAATGGTAAAATCGGTTGCTTGTGATTGTAAACCTTCGATCAATGTTGAGGATGAAGGCTTTCTCAATATAATTAGACGGGAAAGCTCTGACATTATATATACATTGCAATCACATCTGACAATTGCTTTGTGGATTGAGGATTTACATAAACATCAAAAATCAATAAACATGGACCACCTTAGTAGTGCAAAGGCAGTGGCATTGACGGGTGACTACTAGATATCATTTAACAACCACAACTATAATGGTATAACTGCTAACTACATAGGCAGTTTGTGGACATTTAATTCATTTGCACTAGGAGTGACACAGAGGAGAAACATTTTGCAGAGGAATGTGCTAAACATTTTTTTGATGTTGCATTGCAGTGAAAAATATATGGAAAATTGTCCATACTAGGCATGGACAATGCATACAACATGATGGTTGCAGCTAGACTCGTGCCCTGCAAACACATGCCATGCATTGCATGCAGTGTACAGTGGTCATAATTGCTCTTCAGGACTGTGGAGTTAGTGTGCTGGCAAAATGTAGAAAGTTAGCTGGACACTTCAAGCATAATCCAGCTAAAACTGGCAGCAGTGTGAAATGAGATGGAAAGATGAGCTCCTAATTCAGAATGTGCCCAAGGGTTCGAATTCTGCTGTTAAGAAATAATAACGCAATGAAAGCAACCATCACCCATCAAAGATATCCTCTAGCAATGCTGATTGTTAGTGAATTTGTCAGTTTTCAAAGAAATCTATTGAGAATTTTTATCAATTAACATTTTAGGAGTTTAGTTCTATTTTATAAAATGAATGCCACTACATTTCAGTTGCATTTTGATAATGTAATTATTTTTCTGTTTTTATTAGTACAGTACATGCTACAATGCAAAGGTTTGGAATCACAGAAAATTGTTTTTAAAAGAATTTATACTTCATATGTATCTATCTACCATTGAATTGACTTAAAGATTCAGGCAAGACATTACCAAGGTTGGTGGCTGTTACATCTTAGGATAACTGATTTATAATTTTTTATGCACTTATGATTGCAAAGCCCCATTTTCAGCCTTCTTTACTCTAGTATAATACATATGGACATTGAGCAAATGAAAGGATGAGTTCTTGATACCTTCTGTCAAGTATGGTAAAGGAAATGTTATAATGTGAGGCTGCTTTGATGATGGCAAGATGCGAGTCTTACAAAGAGTGCAAAGAATAATGAGCCAGAAAGGTTACCACTCCATTTTAAAAATTTAATGCCATCTCATACATTGCAGTGGAAAAAGTGTCCATAGTAGGCACAGACAATACATGCAACATGATGGCTGCAGCCAGACTCATGACAAGCATAATTGCTCTTCAAGATTTTGGAGTTGATAGTGTGCTGGCAAAATGTATGTAGTTAGTTGGACACTTGCATAGTCAAACTAATGCTGTCAAACTAAGAAGACAGCAAAGTAAAATACGACAAAAAGAAGAGCCCCTCATAAAACAGTTTTATGAAATAAAAAAATGTTAGAACATTGCCATTGTATTGAATGTCATTTCTGATAAACTTAATACCACCTTGGTATCAGTACTTTTAAAAGCTAAGAAATTTCTCAGAAGTTGTAGACTTTTAAATCCTAGTTGATGTGTGCATATAATATGAGTTATATGCTTTCATTACAGATATGTGACATATTTGCTTGGGGGAGAAAAGTATGTGTCCTGTTCAATTATTTTGCCTTTCCTGTGTCATCTTTTGAGTGTAATGAAGGTGTCAGATGATGTTACAGGCTATATGATGAAATTTCAGGAAAGCTGACCTGTCCATTAGAAAAGACATGTTGAACTTGTCCTGACTGAAAAAGGTTAAAAGACCTCGAATGCCTTCCAAAATCAGAAAGGGAGGAGGTTTAGGTGAGGTTAAGTCAAAGACTGCAAAATACAACTCCCCAGACAGCAGATGTCACACCACCTGAAAGGAAAAGGTCCCCCTTGGTCTGGTCATCTGATGATGACACATGATGAAATTGCTAACACGTCTTTTGATCATTACAAAGCAGAGCCCATTATTCAGATAGAGGACAGCATTGCAGTGGTGAGCAAAGCACTCAGGTACTTCTTATGACTTTGCAGATCTTGCTTAAAAATACTTGGCATCTGCTGCCTCGACTGTCTCATATGAGCAGCTATTCTCACTGTCCAGTCGTATTGTATCAATCAATCAATCAATCAAAATTTATTTATATAGCACATATTCATTCAAAAAAAATGTAGCTCAAAGTGCTTTACAAAATGAATAGAAAAATAGAAGACACAATAAAAAATAAACATAAGTCAACATTAATTAACATAGAATAAGTAAGGTCCGATGGCCAGGGTGGACAGAAAAAACAAAAAAAAAACTCCAAAGGCTGGAGAAAAAAAAAAATCTGTAGGGGTTCCAGACCACGAGACCGCCCAGTCCCCTCTGGGCAATCTACCTAACATAACATTTTAGCTGTATGTATGTAAAACAATAATAGTTTTAATATTGTAGAGAAAAAAGGGGCCGCGCTTTCTAATGAAAGTATAGACAGGTTTGTTTGTCTAAGCAACTGGCACAGTAACAAGAAATTACTTAAATCTATATTTTTTGGCAGATTCTGATTTGTTAAAGTATAATTGTTACAGCTGAAGTGATAGTTGGTTTATTGCAGCTGATTTGTTAATGCCTTTCTTTAATGGAACTGGACTGTTTAAATAAAATATTTATTGAACTTTTGGATATTTTGTTAAAAGTGATTGAGTTATGCCATAGTCCAACAGAAGAACAAAAGGTTTTCAGTCAAATAAGTTAATTTTATTATTAATTCAAGATTTATTTAAATTGTGAATTTTCTTATTTTATTGAAGTATACTACATTAAAATTAACTGCACTTTCATTTTTCTGTTTCTAATCAATTTCTACACTGAATACACAGTTAAATATGCCCTATAATATACTATGATTTAGATTTTACTATATAATAAACTATAAAAAATTTTTTTCAATGGTACTACATTGATTGTATTCACAGAATTAATCACTAAGGTCTGTAATTAATCACAATTGAAAAAAATTGCCATGGAAGTCAGCACAACAATGATGGCAGACTTTTTAGAGCACATTGTCAATTATTAGTTATGCATTGTATCGTGTTACATATATTTTTATTTTATTTTTGATGGATAAGAGGTTTGTGTATATGTTTACTTTTTCCATCTTGTAAGTTATGGGATGCTGGATGGCCCTGTCACTATCTTTGTCTGATTGGCTGCTGGACATCAGGGGCTTAGTTATATTACCTTTCCTGTTCTTACATTTTTTCTTGTTTTCAGAGTGTATAATGGATCTTCACTGGCCCTGTTTTACTTTATACTTTGCAGACTGGGTTGGGTACAAAGGGACCCTGCACCTGTTTCGATCCACACACATGCGCACTAATTGCACTTTGATTATGGTCTTGCGTTTTTTTTTTTTGTTTTTTTTTTCTGTTCATGGGATATAATGCCTGGGGTGGAGGAATTATATATATGTCTGTATATTTATATATATATATATATTTTTTCTTTATTTATATATTCAGGATTTACTTTCACAGTTTTCTCTTCTCACCTTTTCTTGTATGCCTTTTTGATTTCTTCTTCACTTCTCTTTCATGGTTAATGTAAATCGTTCGTGGCCTGGGGTCCAATACTAAAAGAACCACTATTTTAGACTATTTGTGGCACAGGCATGTTGATATTGCTTTCCTTCAGGAAGCTTGGTTCCTGGTTAATAATGTGATGTGTCTTGGCAATAAGTAATATTTTGTGGCAGGCTCATCCTCTGCCCTGTCACAGTGTATGGGTTTGCCATTCTCCTGCAGCGTAACCTCCCAAACAAAATTTTGGGTTTGGGTTCTGATGAGCTTGGCATGTTTTGCTATTTGTTACTTCAATTTGGTGCCAGGAAGCTCACATTATGTTCAAGTTATGCTCCCATGCATATCAACCCTCCTTCTTTTCTTCACTATCTAATCAATTCTTAAATTATGATGGTTATGAATTTATTTTGGGTATTGACGCAAATGCTTATATGAACCCTTTATTAGACAAATCACCTCCACCGCAGCATCACTATAACCCTCACTTCCCCGAATCCCTCTGCAAATTTGTGCCTGACCAAAGTGTAATTGTCTCTTTTTGAATGCTGAACTCCTCTGCAAATCCAGAATAGATTATATTTTTATGTCATGTTCACTCACGCCATCTCTTTCAAATGACTGGCTTGCATCAACATCACTCTCAGACCATAAGTCTGTTGTCTCCCAGTTTTAATTTTCAACAGCCTCACCTCAAGCAGACCCTTGGCGGTTTAACTCATCACTGCCTTAGGATCCTATATTCTGTCAAAAGTTATTAAGTATTCTGGAAGAATTTATCAATATTAATTCTGGCTCTGTGGAAGATGCTGCCTATGTCTGATTAGCATTTAAAGGGGCAATTTTTGATTTTTTTTTATTAGTTATGCTTCTGGATTTTTTTTCCACAGAAAAAAAATTTCTTACTTGGAATCTCAGTTCACTGCTTTGGAGAATGCCTGCCTCCATGTGTTTAATCCTGATTATGAGTCCTTAATTTCTAATGTAAGAACAGAATTAAATGTTGTTCTTTTATAGAAATCGGAATTTGACATCCACTGGACACAAGCCAGATATTGTGCTTCTGGGACCAGGTCAAGTAAATTGTTAGCACTTAGGCTCCATAAGTGTGAGGCAGCTGCTATATTATTAGGGTGTCTTATTAACAATACAACTGAGATCAACAGACAGATTTTTTGAGTATTTTCTGCTCACGCCAACCACAAACCCCTGTGAAATCAACTTCTTCCTATCCAATCTAAACCGCCCTGAGCTATGGGAAAATAATACCTCTACTCTTGATGCGTCTATTACTGTTGCTGAAATTAAAGAGGTTTTAGACTCCATGCACTTGGGGAAATCACCAGGGCTGGATGGGTTACCACCCAAGTTTTTTTTACGTTTTACACTTTCCAAGTGTTTGATTCTGCCATCTCCGCTACCTGAGTTAATGGCTTTGTCAGTACTGCTATGATCACCCTTTTGTTAGAACAAGGTAAAGAGCCAATCGATTGCTCAAGTTATCGGCACATATCTTTCATGAATTCAGATGCAAAATTGCTTGCTAAACTCTTGGCATGCCGTCTTCAGGTGTTAATCTCCAAGCTAATTCACCCCGATCAGACCTGCTTTTTTCGCTCTCTCCATGCTGTGGACAATATGAGACGCCTTATCCACATAATTAACAAAGTACAACAACTTCCCTGTGCTCCAGCTTTGCTCTCCTTAGATGCTGAAAAGGCATTTGACCAAATGAACTGGTCTTTCTTGTGGCAAGTCATGTAATCGGAAGATTGCCGGTTCGAATCCTGTAAATGCCAATAGGGACTCTGCTCTGTTGGGCCCTTGAGCAAGGCCCTTAACCTGCAATTGCTGAGTGCTTTGAGTAGTGAGAAAAGCACAATAAAAATGCAAAAGGAAAAGAAAAAAATATATATATTTATTTCATGTATTTCCCCTTCTGATCTCTCATATGTTTTTCATTTATTTGACTTCTATGAGTCGTGTCTGGTTATAAAATTAATTGGTTCAACTTACCTCTCCTTCCTCTTAATCTGTGTAGTCATCAGTCCTGCTCCTTCTTACCAGTCCCCCATTCAGAGTCTATTAGATATCTGGGGATTGACATTTACCTTTGCCTCCATGACATTGCTGCATCAAATTATAAACATATCTTCAGGAGTGCTAAGGACTCCCTCTCCAACCGCTCCTCTTAGCCTCTGTCTTTCAGGTCCAGATTGGCAATTATTAAAATGAACATTTCCCCCAGATTTAAAGCAGCATGCTCCCACTTTCGCCCCCCAAATAAATTTTGGTCTGATGTCAGATCTCTTTTATCAAAATTTCTTTGGAATGGTAAAAAACCTTCCATTAGTCATTCCTCGTTAATGAATGATAGGTCAGATGTGGGTGTTGCCTTGGCAGATTTGGAGATGTATCATTGGGCATTTACACTTAGACCAATTTGATGCTGGTTGAAACCCCACAGTATTCTTCCATACAGGCTCCCAAATGAAGTCAAATTGGTTTTTTCCTAGACATCTCTCACTTCTCCAGCTTTCACTAAATTTAGGTTCTCTAATTACTTATGCTCTCACTATATGGCGTAATCTAGAGAAACATTTAGGCCCTTGCCCAAAATTACATTCCCTCACTTCCATTTTCCAAAATCCAGCCTCACTTATTTGTGGCAACCCAGAGGCAGAGCGGTATTTCCACACTTCGCAATATTTTTGATGGCTCAGTGCTCTGAATGTTCCAGTCACTAAGATCTGAGTTCTCTGTTCCATCTTCTTCCTTTTTCTTTTACGTTCAAATTAGGTGTGTTCTTAAGTCTCACTCTGTTTTGTTGTCTTCTTCTTTACCCTTTCATCCTTTGCTTTCCTTTACTCAGCGTCTGTCTCCTAAAACAAAGTCTGTCTCAACTTTGCAGAAAGCCACTCTTAAAACATTACCTGTTACTTTGGTTTGGGAATGTGATCTTCCCTCTCTTACTATTCTTGACTGTAATGTAATTTTTAAGAAAATTACCTTAGCATCTAAGAACCCCAATTACCAACATACTCAATTCAGATTATTGCTGAGCGCTTTGAGTAGTGAGAAAAGTGCTATATAAATGCAAAAAAATTATTATTAAAAGATTTGTACACTCTAAATATCTAACACCCCGCAGATGCTTTGCTATAGGTTTATTAGCTGACCCTCTGTGCTCCCTTTGTTCTTGTAAGTCCCTAGGTGCATTTTTACACGTGTTCTGGGAGTGTCCCACAGTTAGGGTTCTTTGGGGTAATGTGTCAAAATTTCAAAATTAATTCTCTGTTATAAAGTACCTTTATGGCTTAATAATTTCTTCTTCAGGACTTTTCTGCTATCTCTCTTTCTTCTTTCCAGCAAAGGTTATTCTCTAAAGGCAGAATTGCTGTAAAATTAGCCTTAGCCTCTTGCTGGAAATCTAGTTTATTATCTTTTGACTTATGTAAAACCTAATTTTTTAGTCTTATTTTGTTTGTCTAGCACCTGTATTATAAACTTGTCAGTGAGCCTTGCAGCTTGTCCTAAGTCATACAGAGGAGAAACTACTTACCGAAATGTATTAGGGTATTTAATTAATGGATTTTTTTTCTTTCTTTCAGTTGTGCCTTACACTCCAGGGCTATCTTTGTTCATATAAGGCCAAGGGTGGGTGGGGTATTGGTTGGTTGGGTGGTAGGTGTTTTATTGGTATATTATAATGTACTTTTCTGAGCTGTTGTAATTGTTTATGATTTATACTTTGTTAATAAAAACTTGATCACAAAAAATATAAACATTACAAAACAATAATACTGTAATGACCAGGCTGGAGATGCAGTGGGGCATGTGGTTAGAGAGCTACTAAGCATTATGCTTTCTGAAGGCACAGTGCATTATACAAATGAAACATTTGAGCAAAAGGAGGAAGTCCCAGTAAAAAGGTGGAAGAAGTGTGAGAGATGAGTTTGAGTGTGGAAGGTGCTAGAACGGAGGCACTTTTCCTTGGAATTTGTGATGGACCACAGGGGTCACACGGGTGGCTGCAGCACAGATACAGATGAAAAGGAGAAGTGCAGTGCACGGGAACTGCATGAAGTGAACGAGTGAGTAGAGGGGAGTGACAGTGAAAGAGCAGAGTCCTTCTAGATCCTAACACTGAAGCAGAAGACAGTATTGAGAGGTTAGAGAGTTTGAGTGTGATTAAAGGTGAACACAGAACTGCATTTATGTTGGCTTCTCCAGGTGTCCCATCCTCTTCAGACAGGTTTCAACAATGCCAAGGGGCATTATACTGTTATTTACATGGGGCACCAGTTGAAAAACACCAGTATAGAGTATAATTATCAAGTGGTTTGATGATGATGAACAATTTAGGACAGTATTTGTGAAGTTTTAACACAAGTTTAAATGTATGTCAGTTTAAGAGATGTTTATTCTTTCAATCAAATCAGTCATCAGCCACACACTCAAAGTCAACAGTCATTTTGATCATTTAATTTTTACTTTGACATCTTTTTCTCATATACTATTTCAGCTTGATAATTAATACATTGCCCTCATTGCCTTTTAGGAAGGCATTCAAAATCAGCTTGTTATTGCTCAAGTAGTGTTTTGTTAAAGTTCAGATTTAAGGACACTGTTTAAGTTTAAACTATCCCATTATTTTTTTTTATTAATTTGTGTTGATTATACATTAAATTTGTGATTTAGTGTGTATCTACTTTATGATTTATGTATAAATTTTATACTAATATGTTTTAATGTCACATTTATGTGATTAATTCATTTTATATATATATATATATATATATATATATATATATATATATATATATATATATATACTGTGTGTGTGTATATATATAGGAGGAAGCTGAAGGACTTGAAGAAAAATGGTAACACTTCTGCCCAGGGGGTGGCGGGGTGCACTGACACTCTTTCTAAGTTCCCTGCAGACCTTTCCCGGGAAATCCCACCAGGAACCACTCATGACACGCCACTTCCAGTCCCGGCTCCAGGGACGACAGCACTTCCGGGCCTGTGCACGACATCACTTCCGGTCCCAGCCCCGAGGATGACATCACTTCCCCCAGACCTCCTATAAAACCTCACTCCCTTCCTATTGGAGGGCAGTTCTTTTTTGGACTCTGTCTTGTAAACATTACTCGCTACAAAATCATTTACTTTTGCAACCAGGAATACATTATACGGGTAGCTGTCCCAACCCTTTTCAATGTCTGGTGTCCTGCCTTGTCACAATAGAGATAATGGAAGTAGGAAAATTCAAAAGTCTCAAAAAAATGACAGTAAAGATCGCATTAGCGCAAACAAACGGAAAATATTACTGAATAAAATAACAGAACATCGAAAAAAAATCGCATAGTGTTTGAGGATTTCTGGGAGACAAGAAAGACAAGGCAGTGAGACAAAAGGACAGGTGCTGTACAGGCTTTTAAACGTTCGAAGCGCCATACGAAATGCAGATCACACTGCACGGCAGCAGCAGCAAGCCAGAAGCTGATCGAGCAAAGAGGAGGTAAAAAAACAACTGTTATTTGTTTCTCATTGTATCACCGTTTAAGAGGGGTTTAGGAGGAGCGACCACATCTCTTTGGAGTGCGTTCAGCCCACCTTTTCACAACGGCGGGTAGCGATGGTGGGGGGCAAGGGGTAGGCAGCGAAGTTCAGATCATGCGGCGCAGCAGCAGCAAGCCAGCTGCTGATCGAGCAAAGAGGAGGTAAAAAAATATATTTGTTTCCCATTGTGTCACCGTTTAAGAGGGGTTTTGGAGGAGCTGCCGCATCTCCTTGGGGTGCATTCAGCCCCCCTCTTAACATTGGCATGTAGTGCTGGGGGGACGGGGTAGGCGAGTGAAGTGCAGATCACATGGCTCGGCAGCAGCAGCAAGCCAGCAGCTGATTGAGCAAAGAGGAGGTTAAAAAAAACTATTTGTTTCTCATTATATCACCGTTTAAGAGGGGTTTCAGAGGAGCAGCCGTGTCTTCTTGAGGTGCGTTCAGGTTCAGCCCCCCTCTTAACAATGGCACGTGGGGGGGGGGTGTTGGCGAGCAAAGTGAGCACAGGGCAAAGCCCCCTAGTAAAATAAAAGACACCAGTGCTATCTGCAGGCTCACAGCAAGTGGAGCAACCATTCAGACTAAAGCCAGATTAGCAGACACAATGACCAACACTTAACATTACCTACCCGGCCAACACCCCATGCTGTTTCTATCTACTATTATATACAAAGATGTTTTGTGTGCTTTTGCAGGGTGTGTTGGGTGAGGCATGATTGATAGTGGAAGTGCAGTACAACACAAAGGAGAATCAAAGTGTTGTTGGTTAACAGCTGCTTTGCTGGGTGTTCTTTCTTTATAATTTAAGCGCTAAGAACATTCCACCTTGAACTAAGAGGACAAGTCAGAAATGACAGTATTCATGGTTACCACCCAGAAAAAAAGTTTAATCAATCCCAGCATCTAGTCAGACCAGAAAAGAACAATTTCTCAAAACACCACATGCCTCCTTTATCTACTGTAATATAAAAAGGAGTATTGTGCACTTTTGCTGAGTACTGTTGGGTGAGGCTTGATCCAAAGTGGAAGTGCAGTGCAACACAAAGGAGAAACAAAGACTTGCTGTTAACTCTTGCTTTGTCAGCTTTTCTTCATTATATAAGCACTAAGAGGATAAATCATACATGATAGCATTCATGGTTATAACCTAGCAAAAAGTAACCACAATTATGGAATCCAATTGAATCCAAAAAAGAAGAAATTCTCCAGTCACGCAGAGACATCGATAGAGAGACAGTGTGGATTACAGATGAGACAGCTAGCAGTAACAACAGGGTCACCTTTTAAAAAAAAACACATAAACCTTTGCTTTCTTTCCTTAACCCATTCTAAAAATGTATGTACTGTATGTGTACATATAAATTTTAGATATAATTATACAACATGTTTCAGACAGAACAAATTATCAAAACTAGACAATACCAGTAACTGAGCTTAAACAAACTAAGTAGTACAAACTCAATGGTTGTATAGTTTATTTCCAGAATGGTATCTTTGTAACTGATGAGGTCAAGTAAACTACTCTATGTTAGACTGCACATTTGATTGCACAGTGTTGAATACTATGATATGACCTGTATGTAGAAACTGTTGAAATTTCTTTGTTGTGTTGAAATTTCTTGGTTGTTTAATTTTTTGATCTTTTGAGTTGCTGGTTTTTTTATTGTCTGTACTTTTGCAGTGTTCACATAGGACGTATGTTGCATTTTGTGTCATCCTGTTGTATTTTAAAACTGAGATCAAGAGAAGCCTTACTTAGAAGGGTAAATCAAAAGAATAGTACACAACACTGCTGCATTATTTTGCAAAAGCATTGCATTATTTTCCAAAAATGCTTCCTGCTTCTGGCAAGTATCACCCTGTATACACATGCTTCAGTTATCATTTTCACCTAGTGTAAGAATTCAACACTAATGCTTAGCGAACCCGAGTTAATTTTGCCAAATCTCAGAAATGCTCAGGAACCTCACCAATCTCCGCAAAATGCATTAAGGTCAAAAGGGAAGGAGACATTAAACTAGTTTTGAGTGGCTTATAATGGTGCAGTGATGTTTTAATTGTCCCTGAGGGATAAGGAAGCATCTGCTGTGGCATGCGGCTGGGGGTGCTACCCAGCCGGGACGCCCAGGAGGACCGGAGGTTGGCTTACGCCTCCTCCAGACCACAAGGGGGCGACCGTCCTGGTTGCTTTGGGGACCACGGGTAGAGAGCATTGAAGCTCAGCCCTGTAGGGGCTCGTGGTCACTGCCAGTGGGGCACCCCAATGCCTACAGAGCCCTGGACCTCAGCATTTCTGCCACATCCGGAAGTGCTGGGGGGAAGAGGATCAGGGACACCCAGAGTGCTTCTAGGTACGCATCCGGCACTTCCACCACACTGGGGAGTGCCGTTGGAAGATTGCTGGGAAACACCTGTAGCACATCCGGGTGACTATAAAAGGGGTCCGCCTTATTGTTTTTAAGGCATTGGTGTGTAGATTTAACTTTTTGCTTGGTGCTATTGTTTTCTTGCAAACAAATCTTTTTATGAGGTACAGGTTTCTCACAGACTGTGTCATGTTGTTATCAAGAATTTCGCTGTATTTCGCTGCATTCAGGTTCTCCTCTGCTCTCACAGCTCTTCCGTGCTTCATGGTGGGAATGGTATGATTTTGATAATATGCAGTGTCTGGCTTATACCAAACATGGCGGTTAGTCTGATGCCCAAAAAGCTCAATTTTGGTCTCTTCAGACCATAGAACCTTTTTTCAGCTGATATCAAAGACTCCTACATGACTTTTGGCAAACTGTGGTTTTTTTAATTGGGGCTTCCTCTTTGCCATTCTCCCATACATTTGGTGGCACCTGGTGAAGCAACCAGGCAACAGTTGTCTGCATAATCTCTGCAATCTCAGTAACTGTAGCTTGTAACCCCCTCAGAGTTATCATAGGTCATCAGGTGGTCACCTTCTTTACTTGCACAATCACTCATTTTTTGGCAATACAACAGTAGGCTGTGCCATGGTCTTTCCATTTCTAAATGATTGTTTTAACTAGACCCCAAGGGATGTTCAGTGATTTGAATATTAAAGTCTTTTTTTTTCTGCTGACAACTCTCAAAAAAGCCAAATTAAATCCATTTTGATTCAGTGTTGTATAACAATAAAATGTGAAAACTTGCAATGCAGTGAATATTTTTATAGACACTGTATATAGTTGTGGGTTTAATTTTTAAATCTAAATATTTAAACCAAAAACGTAATAAACAGGTATAACAACCTAACATTAATTGAGTCAATTGTTTTATATTATACAGCTTCTGAAACCAACCTACAGACTAAACGATTGAAATTAGATTATGAAGAAATCACACCTTGCTTGAAAGAAGTAACTGTAATATGGGAAAAGATGTTGAATACACCTGGAAGATCAAAGGTCAAGTTTGATATGGAGAAGATACATGCAGCAGTAGGGCAAGGTAAGAGTTACCAGGTAACTGTTATAATATTTCATACTAAAGAAAAAAATAAGCAAAATGCATCTATTCCTAACCAACCTGCAGTATTCTCAGTTGTGCTTGAGATGGTTAATTTTTATATGCATAGAGAGCCTCTTTCCAAACATTCAAAAAAGAATTGACATGGGCATTTTCTTAGAATACACAAAACCTCACTTCATAACTTTCACATCTGATCCATTTTGTTGTCTTGAAGGATGAGTACTACAATTCTCTGCTCTGCTGTAGATAAAAAAAAAATGCATCCATCCACCCACAATCAAACGTTCTTTATCTAGTTCAGGATCACGGTGAGCTTGTGTCTGGTCCTATAGCATTCAATGAAAGACAGGATCCTTTCCATTCACTTAAGCTGTGTCAAACTAGAATTGCAAGTTGATCTAACCTTCATATTTTGAAGCGTGTAAAGAAAGTCATGGTTTGTCCTGCCTACATAGAGATCATTCAGACTATATATAGTGACCAGATTGGAATTAAAATCTTGGACTCTTGAGCTATTGTGCCAATTTTACTGGCTATATTTCAGTATAAAATATTTGTTAAAGCAAGCCGTAAACAAAAATAACACATTTGAAAATTTAAAATAGTTTGTAGTTAATGTTGCTGTACTATCCTATATCTTCAATGCTTATCTTTTAATTAGTTCTGCTAGAAGACCAGTATATTTACATGTTCAGACCTTAAAGAGAACTGGAAGCCAAACATTACATTCTACAGACTTGGAATTTATTGACTGCTTCATCCATCAGCCAAAGTCACTAACATTATCGGGCAGGAGATTTAATATTCAATTCAGATCTATTTATTCTTATGAATATAAGAGTTGAACATGCTATAAATTAATTAGGAAATAATATACTAAAAATGAAATGCAATAAACACTAAACGTAATTTTGAAACAAACTGAGAAGAATTATGCAATATATGGAAAAATAAACACATAGAAAGGATGTTTTTAAGACCAAACTTGGTTCTGCTACATTTTTTAAAGGATAATTTGGTAGGCAAATAACACCAGTTTTGTTTGAACAGAACTCATCTGAAAAAAACAGTCCATTAACATTTCTCCTTCACTAGTTTTATTTTAATTTCAAATATTGATGAGACCTGTATTTTAACATTGCATTCAACACCCTGGAGTACCTGCACTTATAAGTTCTGTAAGGGAAGCGGAAGTAAACCATTTCTTACATTTTATGTGAGAAGATATATTTTTAAATTTGCTTTAAACTTAACTGGAAGCTAGTGAAGTGATTTAACAGATGGAGTTAAATGGTATTACTTTGAATTATAGTTATTATTCTTACTGCTACATTTATCATTTGCTATAGAGCAGTGAACGAACAATTCAGACAGCCTGACCATACAGCATTACAGTAGCCTTGTGATCATATACTTTAGATTTGACCTGGCACCAAAATTCTCACAAATGCTCTTTAGGCCAGACCACAATGAAACAAAGACCACCCCACCATAAACACAGAGTCGTCTCACACACTTTAACAGATACACTCCTTCATTCACTCCTGAACACTCTCATCCAGTCACCCACTTATTCAAATCACAAACACTAATTCAAAGCGGGTCAGTGTATATCTACAGTGGTGTGAAAAACTATTTGCCCCCTTCCTGATTTCTTATTCTTTTGCATGTTTGTCACACAAAATGTTTCTGATCATCAAACACATTTAACCATTAGTCAAATATAACACAAGTAAACACAAAAAGCAGTTTTTAAGTTATGGTTTTTATTATTTAGAGAGAAAAAAAAATCCAAACCTACATGGCCCTGTGTGAAAAAGTAATTGCCCCCTGAACCTAATAACTGGTTGGGCCACCCTTAGCAGCAATAATTGCAATCAAGCGTTTGCGATAACTTGCAATGAGTCTTTTACAGAGCTCTGGAGGAATTTTGGCCCACTCATCTTTGCAGAATTGTTGTAATTCAGCTTTATTTGAGGGTTTTCTAGCATGAACCGCCTTTTTAAGGTCATGCCATAGCATCTCAATTGGATTCAGGTCAGGACTTTGACTAGGCCACTCCAAAGTCTTTATTTAGTTTTTCTTCAGCCATTCAGAGGTGGATTTGCTGGTGTGTTTTGGGTCATTGTCCTGTTGCAGCACCCAAGATCGCTTCAGCTTGAGTTGACGAACAGATGGCCGGACATTCTCCTTCAGGATTTTTGGTAGACAGTAGAATTCATGGTTCCATCTATCACAGCAAGCCTTCCAGGTCCTGAAGCAGCAAAACAACCCCAGACCATCACACTACCACCACCATATTTTACTGTTGGTATGATGTTCTTTTTCTGAAATGCTGTGTTCCTTTTACGCCAGATGTAACGGGACATTTGCCTTCCAAAAAGTTCAACTTTTGTCTCATCAGTCCACAAGGTATTTTCCCAAAAGTCTTGGCAATCATTGAGATGTTTCTTAGCAAAATTGAGACAAGCCCTAATGTTCTTTTTGCTTAACAGTGGTTTGCGTCTTGGAAATCTGCCATACAGGCCGTTTTTGCCCAGTCTCTTTCTTATGGTGGAGTCGTGAACACTGACCTTAATTGAGGCAAGTAAGGCCTGCAGTTCTTTAGACGTTGTCCTGGGGTCTTTTGTGACCTCTCGGATGAGTCGTCTCTGCGCTCTTGGGGTAATTTTGGTCGGCCGGCCACTCCTGGGAAGGTTCACCACTGTTCTATGTTTTTGCCATTTGTGGATAATGGCTCTCACTGTGGTTCGCTGGAGTCCCAAAGCTTTAGAAATGGCTTTATAACCTTTACCAGACTGATAGATCTCAATTACTTCTGCTCTCATTTGTTCCTGAATTTCTTTGGATCTTGGCATGATGCCTAGCTTTTGAGGTGCTTTTAGTCTACTTCTCTGTGTCAGGCAGCTCCTATTTAAGTGATTTCTTGATTTAAACAGGTGTGGCAGTAATCAGGCCTGGGGGTGGCTACGGAAATTGAACTCAGGTGTGATACACCACAGTTAGGTTATTTTTAACAAGGGGCAATTACTTTTTCACACAGGGCCATGTAGGTTTGGATTTTTTTTCTCCCTAAATAATAAAAACCATCATTTAAAAACTGCATTTTGTGTTTACTGGTGTTATATTTGACTAATGGTTAAATGTGTTTGATGATCAGAAACATTTTGTGTGACAAACATGCAAAAGAATAAGAAATCAGGAAGGGGGCAAATAGTTTTTCACACCACTGTATATATCTATATCAGTCCAAGATACATAATCATCAAGTATATATTACACTGAATAAATTGTTTTTATCTGCATTCCAAATGAGCAAGTTCAATTATTTAAGTACATATTTGTCTTTTTCATGAATATCCACAGTGGTTGTACCCATTCATGAAGCTTTTACTGATTAGCCAGGAAGTAACTTGCAAATTTCAGGTTTCAAGTTAGCTAACAAAATGTCTCTGTCAAAATGTCTGAAGATGAAAACTGGTACACAAAATTGTCATTTCCTTAATAAGAGGTTGGGAGCAGGCACTGATAGCACGTTGCTGCACCCACTACATGATGATCCACCTGGATCAGGTCCTGAGTGCAGCAGGTGACACCATAGTGCCACACTGCAACAGAATGAACTGAAAAGTATATCTTTATAATGTCATCATTTGGTAATGCTCAGTAAGTCTGTCTGACCTGCACTTAGGTAGTTGCTATCATAAAAGACCACTATGCATGACACTTTCAATGAATATTATCCACAACAATAAGTCCTGGGACAAGAAAGTCAATCCTTTGAAAGTAAGTTAAGGTCACAAAAGGAAAATATTCCTGTCACAATCCGCTCACTAACTCAACAAGAATGAGCAATAAATACTTCCCTCCAGGTTACGTAGATTCTGCTTAAGCACAATAAAGCCTTCACAGATGCAGAGGTATGAAAGTGTGTTATAAGCATTTTGGAGCTTGCTAATAATAATGTAATTGAAACTGTGAAAGATTCACCTCTCTCACCTGCAGCTGCTGCAAATCATGTTTGTGTTTTGGAAGAGAATATCTAAGTCGGATGATAAATGGTTTTAGGCTGATCATATACCCTTAGCCATTGGTGAATCAACAGGCAATACATACATAGTATGACTTTGTTGTCAAAAGAATCAAAATCAAATCTAATTTTATTAGTCACATACAATTATATATAAAATATAATATGTAATGTGTAGTTGTTAAACTGCAAGACTGTGCATTTTTTTACATTTTATTAATTTTACTAAAATCAAATAACTTTCCATATAAGCAAGTCAAGTTTAACAAAACTAGGTTCGAAACAAATCAACCCCCACCCATGAGAAAGAGAGCTAGGCATGCAGAGTAAAACTTAAATCATAATAAAAATGTGTACATAAATAAATGAATCAAAATAAATAGAATAAGAAAGAGGGGAGAGAATCCACTTCCTCAATTTAAATGCTTATTCTAAAATGTTATTGATTAGATCTTGCCAAGTTTTAAAAAAAGTTTTGTACAGATCCTCTTAAGTGAGAATTTGATTTCTTCAAATTTTAGACAATATATGAAATCAGTTACTCACTGACTTGAAAGAGGTGAGTTAGCATTCTTCCAGTTGAGCAAGGTAAGTCTATGTGCCAATAGTGAAGTAAGGGCAATTACAGTTTGTCCTTCTCCAGTTTAAGCCCATCTGGAAGTACAGCTGTTAGGATTAGGAGGGATTGTGACACCAAGGCTGTCTGAAAGGCATTTAAAGATTTTGGTCCAAAATGATGTTAATGTAGCCAAGTGTCCAGTGTACTTCCTTTACCACACCTGAAACTCTATCTTTAAAAGAAGCCATACCAGAAGAGTGACATAATTGTTCCTGTAATAATGTTTTCATAGATTTGAATTTGAAGACAGCAACTGTATGTGTTTTGTCATATAGGGTTCTATGATAAGTAGACTTCAAAATTTCTTAAATGTCTCAGTGCCTGTCAGCTTGGCTACCAAGTTAGAGTTGTTTTAATCATGATGAAATTATAAGAAAGAGGAGGTGTTCTCTACATGGCTAAATGGCGAAAGAAAGAGAGGGTAGAGAGTAGAATCTGAGGTGAAGGGTGACCCTTGTCTTATACTGGTTCAACTTCTTTTGGCATTTCTCTGCCTGGCAACTTCTCTTTCTTTAAGCCACTTTTAGTTCTTAAATGTCAATTTTATTTTTCCCTAGGGGGAAATTTGGCTTTTTACAGAAGCTCTTTAAATAAATAAACACATGAATAGGTAGATAGGTACTGTAAGTAAGTGATAGATAAATATACACACGCCCTTTGGTCTGAAAACACACACCAGAATGACAATAAAGCAAGAATATTAAAAGAAAGAAAAGTTCTGACTTGGCAACCACAGTTACAGTGAGACACTATGCAGATGTATTGCTCTTAGTATAAAGGAGCCACAGTAGTGTTTCTTGGCATATTTCTTCTGAATAATTTGTTGGCTTAAAGTACTCAGTGTTAGTGTGTCAGAGAGAGGATGTGCGGCATTGTTCATAATGGCACTCAGTTTTGTTTTAATTCTGTCTTTCACTACTACCTCCAGGGAGTCCACAGTGCATCCTACAACTGAGCTTGCTCTTTTAATTAGCTTGTTTATTTGATGGGCTTTAACTTACCACAGAAAAGCAACCGCAGTCTCCTAAAGAAAAAAGCCAGCTCTGTCTTTTTTTATTTACCATATTTACTCATGGATAATTTCTCCTGTGGATAAGTCAGGACTTGATTTTACCATATAGTTTCTGGTATTTTATAATGTTGGTCGTATAAGTAAAATTTGGAAAACCCACGCTATTGGTCCAAGAGATTATGATATGGTAACACGCACCTGAGAGAGTAGCCACGGAGCACACTGAATTTTTTTTCTATGTATTGTGTCTATGTGACCACACGGTGATACACAAACTATTCCTAAGCAACATTTGCAATAATTTGTGTTTTTTTTTATCCCTCACCCTCATACACCTTTATCGTAAGAGCATCCCTTATCTACAATGAAACGCTCAATCAGAAGAAAATATGAATTTGGTTTTAAATTAAACATCATTGAAGTAGCGAAAGAAACTGGTAACTGCACTGCTGCAACAAAATTCAATGCATCTGAGAAACTTAACATGTTAAAAAAAAAAAAAAATTAAGTCGTGCATTTTTGAATGGGCTTATAAGTTGGAGTCTGATTTTATGATTGATTTTTCGGGTTTCAAGACCCGACTTATAAGTGACAGTAGTTCCTCTGTGTTCCGAGACCAGTCATAGGAAGATAAAACAGGATGGACTGGTTATTGTCGCTGGAGATTTCAATCATGTGAATCTCAAATCAGTGCTCCCTAAATTCCATCACTTTGTGGACTTTGCAACGAGAGGGACGAACACGCTGGATCTTATTTATACAAACATTTCTACGGTGTACCGGGCAGAGCCCTGCCCCCACTTTGGAAACTCAGATCACATCTCTGTCATGTTAATTCCAACATACAGACCACTCATCAGACGGAACCAAATCAGTTCTAAAGCAGGTGAGAACCTGGCCAGCAGAAGCCACCTCTGCTCTTCAAGACTGTTTTGAGTGCACTGACTGGGACATGTTTAGAGAGGCTGCAACCAACAGCGACTGTATCATCTTGGAGGAGTACATCTCATTAGTGACCAGCTACATCTATAAGTGCATCGATGACATTACTGTCTCCAAGTACATCACTGCACGCCCCAACCAGAAACCGTGGATTACAAAGGAAGTGCATGTGCTACTGAAGACCCGGGACTCTGCCTTCAGGGAAAGTGACGAAATCGCCCTGAGAGCAGCGAGGGCAAAACTATCCCGCACCATCAGAGCGACAAAGTGCGCACACACCCAGAGAATCCAGGGACTTTTTCTATATGACAAAGACGCACTGAGCATGTGGAAAGGCATCCAGGCTATCACTAATTACAGGACAACACCACCCACCTGTGACAGCGACGCCTCCCTTCATCATGATCATTCATTATCATGAAGTGCTTCGAGAAGCTTGTCATGAGGCACATCAAAACCCTGCTACCCCCCTCACTGGACACCCTGCAGTTTGCTTATCACCGGAACCCTTCAACAGATGATGCAATAGCCACCACTCCCCATCTGGCTCTCGCTCATCTGGACAATAAGGACACATAAGTTTGAATGCTGTTTATCTATTTAAGCTCAGCATTCAATACGATTATTCCTCAGCAGTTGACAGAAAAGCTGAGCCTGCTGGGACTGAGCACCTCCCTCTGTAACTGGATTCTGGACTTCCTGACTGAGAGACGTCAGTCAGGATTGGAAACAACATCTCCAGAACCACCACACTGAGCACTGGAGCTCCTCAAGGCTGTGTGCTCAGTCCATTATTGTTCACACTGCTGACTCATGACTGTGCAGCAACGCACAGCTCTAATCACATCATAAAATTCGGCGATGACACAACTGTGGTGGGTCTCATCAGCAACAACGAGTCAGCATACAGAGAGGAGGTGCAGCAGTTAACAGACTGGTGTAAAGCCAATAACCTGTCTCTGAATGTTGACAAAACAAAGGAGATGATTGTTGACTTTAGAAAGACTAAGAGTGATCATCTGCCATTGAACATTGATGGCTTAACTGTGGAGGTCATCAATAGCACCAAATTCCTGGGTGTCCACCTGGCAGAGAACCTCACCTGGCCCTACAACACCAGCTCTTTAGCCAAGAAAGCCCAGCAGCGGCTCTACTTCTTACATTCTACAGAGAAACCATAGAGAGCATCCTGAGCAACTGCATCACTGTCTGGTTTGGAAATTGCACAGTTGAGTATCGTAAAGCCCTACAGCAGATAGTAAAGACACCTGAGAAGATCACTGGTGTCTCTCTTCCTTCTGTCATGGACATTTACACCACACGCTGCATCCACAAAGCCACCAACATTGTGAATGACCCAACACAACCTTCATACTCACTGTTTACACTTCTGCCATTGGCAAAAGGTACTGAAGCATTCGGGCCCTTACCACCAGAATGTGTAACAGTTTTTTCCCCCAAGCAGTCAGATTCCTGAACACTCATGGATCGATCTGATATCTGATATGTGTTCTGCTCTGCAATGTTGCACATGGTTGCA
Source organism: Polypterus senegalus (assembly GCF_016835505.1). NCBI lineage: Eukaryota > Metazoa > Chordata > Cladistia > Polypteriformes > Polypteridae > Polypterus > Polypterus senegalus. Next base: position 135,498,153 of record NC_053157.1, read on the forward strand.
TATGTTTACACATTTGACTCACATGCACCTTGTTATATATGCACGTTGTTATATATTATGTGTCTTTATGTTGTGTCGTGAATTCTTCATTGTCCTGTGTTCTTTGTAGCACCATGGTCCTGGAGGAACGTTGTTTCGTTTCACTGTATGCTGTACTACTGTATATGGATGAAATGACAATAAATACTCATGAATCTTGAATCTTGAAATGTGAAATTAGGTCAGTTGCAGCCCCAAGCTTATGTAGACTGTCAGTCTTTAGTCATTAATATAGATGTCAGGACTCCCACAGGGCTCCATAGGAGCTTGGTTTGGTGCAGCCCTGTTAGGTTCCGTGGACGCTGCCAGGAGTTGCTACAAATACTTTTGAGCCCTGTGTGGCAGCACTTCCACCACACCTGCAAGTGTTGCTGGAAGAATGTTGTCGAACACCTGGAGCACTTCTTGGTACCCTACAAAAGGAGTCAAGCACCATTTCACCCTGGGAGTCGGGAGGTGAAGGACAAAGCTTGCCAGGAGGAGCGGAGACAAACAGAGAGAAAGAGATGAAAGAAAAAGAAAGAAGTGCTGTGTACTGTGCTGTAAACTGTGCTGTACAGGTGGGAAATGGGGAAAGGCATTTCCCATGAGGAAAAATAAAAACATGCATGCTGAACTTGCGTTATGCATCTGTCTGTGTCAGGTTTTAGCGGCAGGAGCACCCTCCGCAGGGCACAGACTAAAGATGTAATAGTTTAAGGATCACATGCAGTATAAATGATTCATAAACTGCACTTAAGTGCAAATGTTGGAATTTGGTCTTTCAGGTCAGCCGTCAAAATACCTGTAATACAGGATAAATTTTCAGGGTCATTGTCAGCAAATGTTGCTTGCACTATAAAGTGAGCAACCAGAAGAGGCAGTACCAGTAACTGGTAAGGCATGATGTTGGCCACCATAAAAAGAACAAAAACTGCTGAATGCAGAGTAATACATGTGCATTATTTTATTTGCAATTTGGTTTTTTGTTTTTTTATTTTATGGCAGGAGTACCCCGACATCTCCGTGGAGAGATATGGAAATTTTTGGCTGAGCAACACCAAATTCGTCAACAGTTACCAATAAAACAATCAAAAGGCATTCCTTACAAAGAACTTTTGAAACAATTAACTTCTCAGCAGCACGCAATACTCATTGATTTGGGTAAGTTAATGTAATGCAGTCTTTCTACATTCACCCATCTTTTTAATGTTAGCAATTTTCGAAATTTTAATTTCCACATCCTTTTTTTTTCTGTCCACTTCCCTACTGGTTTCAGTCCATGTGCATGAATGTGTTGTCAACAGATTACCATACTGTCTGAGGTTGATGTTTGTTTTTAATGGTACCTGTCACAATAAACGTGATATGATTTATTATATTTTTAAATCACTAAAAGTATTCAAATACTGTGTACAACAATGGAATGGTTCATGTTTGTATATGTCTTTGTAAACCATTTTAAAGGGCATATCATCATGTGCATCCTCTTGCAATTTCATGAGATAATGTACATAATCATATGCACAGTTTCTTATAATATCCACAGTTATCATTATGTTTCAATGGATTAGTGAAATATGAAGTATCAGACATGAAGGAAGACGATAAAAGGAGTTAAAGGAATGAGTAAAGTGAAAAGAGTTACAAGATTTACTTTTATGAAAGAGTTACAAGATTTATTTTAAAAGTCTGGTAAAATGCTGGTAAAAATCTTTTGTTAAAGGTCTCAAATCACCATTATTGTACTTATTGGTAGTGCAATTGCTCATGTAATGGAGGTCTGTCCTATTGCTACCATAGCTCGTCCTGGGCCTATACTAAAAAAAAAAAAAAATAGAGAAAAAGATAGACAAGATAATTAAACCTCAGTGCTAATTTTTGGCACAGTCTGATTCTACATAAATAAGGAATCAAAGCAGTATAATGTTCCTAATTTAATTCAGCTTAATATGTAGCTTCCATTGGTCCTTACTTAATTTGATGGGTTGGGTTTGGAGGGTGTGGGCACATAATACAATGAACCTCCCGCACAGATGAATCCAATATGATGAAAAGAGATCAAAATTAAAGTATGATTCATAAACACCAAGTCTTGCAGTAGCTGGTGTATAAACAACTGCAGTAAGCAGAAATAAGATTCATAGAATGGTCAGTGCACACTTTTAAGTTAATCTAACCAGTTTTAAGGCTCATCTTTTTGCAAATAGTATTTCTTCTAACCCAGGTGAGTGAGGATAGAATGCTTCTGGATTAGAACATGCCAAAAAAAATAAACTGTGTTTGACCTAAAGTCTTAACACTGCTTAAGTCCACACCTGATTGTTCTTCTTTGATTTTCCCCCAAAACATCAAAGGAGATGTGCAAGAAGTGGATCAGCAAGTAGATTTTGTACATAAACAGAAGTTTCCCTCTCTCTCTCTCTCCCAGACCTTAGACCACCAACCTGCTCTATTAATCATCATTAATATAACTAATGTTTACAGTATTCAGTGAATTTAGACATTCAATTAAATTTATTGTCACTATACCTTATACAGTAATGAAGATCATTACTGATCTTATAATGAACATCATTTATTGCTAGTCCCAATGGTGTAAAACTACTTAGGGGAAGTATGTTAAATGGTAGATTGGAAAATTACTAAACAAAGCAATGGCAATCAAACATAATAATTATCATTAAATATATAAGCATATTAAATTAAAAACATATAATACATATCAGTTATATTCATGTAATAAGTGTTGTTTAGAACAGCTAACAGTCAGACCAAACAAGTAATTAAACTATATATGGTCATTAACATTGAATAGATTCAATAATCTTACTTGAAGTACAGCTGCTACAGGTCAGATTGATGATTAAATGGGAGTTAACAGTTCAAGGGCACACTAGTAAAAACCATTTGAAAGTACCTGTTATGCAAGAGTGCCAGTAATAGTTTTACTCACCATTTACTTAGTTTATTTCAGAATCTTCTGGCACTCAAGGAATAACTATTTTTTCCAGAACATTGCTAGGATAGCTTGATGTTTGACATACTACACTTGGATCATTTGAAACACATTGTATTGAAGTTATGCACTCAAAAATAGATTTGTGAGAGTTCTGTAAAAAGCTGGAATTACTCACAGTAAGTATGTAAACTGAAAAAGTGAAAAGTGCAGAAAACCTAATAAAATGTACAATAAGATGCTAATATTAATATCCAGTTTTAATGGAATCTGTTGCGATATTATAGTGTCCATTTTGTTCTCAAAGTAATGCCATTCAGCTAATCTTGCATATTATTTTTTCCTTGTTTTTTTTAGTTGTAAATGTGCTTCTATCCACTGAGAAGATTGTCGTGGCGAAAAATTCGTCACCAGAAGGCTTTTTGCCTGAAAATGAAGGCTATTAGGACTCAAGATAGACAGAGTTTTAAAGCTTTATTGCAATAAAACAACACAAATAACAACACGGACTCAACCCAATACAGCCAAATTGAGTTGAGCCCCGAACGGTTCAGCAATCGAAGTTTATATAACAATTTCTTATCACTTTGACCTCGTTCAATTAGCTCATTTACTGTTTTCCTCTTACTCTCTTCTACTCCTGTCTGGCCAATTTCTCATCTCCCTGCAGCTGGGCCCCTGGTATTTCACTGTCTATTGTTCATTTCTGGTTTCTGTTTTTGCTTATTTCTTTCACTGGCCAAGGCCGGTACAGACATTCATCTTCCTTATATGGGCTTTTCTCCCATCACTTCCTCTTTCTCTGACTTTTAAGCTGGTTTGTCTGATGCCCAAAGCTAAGCTTTTAACTAAAAGAAATATGATATGTGCTTTTATTTAATCATTGCGTGGCAGTCCTGAGTTGTCTTAATTTCTATGCTAAAGTTAATTTCTAATGTGTTCTTCTATATTTATTGCTAATGTCTGAATATACTAATGTTTCTTTCATGCATTACATCATTGTGACCTTGCTTACAGCAAAAGACTTTTGTTGCCTTTCTGCTGATTCACCAATCCACCTGGTTTCTTTACGTGCCTACCAGAGCCATCTTCTCTCTGTGGTATCGTTCCTTTAACTTCCCTGCCTTGGACACAGGTGTTCTCAATCTTCTTATCCTGTTCTAAGCTGGTTTCTACACATCATTTTTGTTCTTTTTTCTGTTCATTCCCACACTAGCAATTCTGCTGTAAGCTTAAAAATAATGCAACATGACTGATTTTTAAGTTAACTATTTACTTGACCTATCTTATTTTCTTAACATTCTAATTTATGCTTAATCTAATGTTTTAGAAGCTTTTAATTACTTTTTCTGACTCTTTATGTTAATTTGCTATTTTATGCTAAAATAAACATTTTTCCTTCTACAAGATCTTCTACAATGTAAACTTCTTGTGTTGCTTTAGTGAGAGTACATTCTGGCTGTATTTTTTTACTCATTTTTTGTTCCATTCTTGCTTTCAGCCCACACATTTGTAGTTGTGCTGCTGTAAACACCCACCTTCTACATTTTAATTGACTAACATACAATCAATATGTTATCATTTTTTTCGATTTTAACTTACACATTTTCTGAACAGTAGCTCATTGTATATTTACAGAACTTGGCAACCACTAATAACAGCAGTATTGTGCTGCACATAAATTTAGTATATTTGTTCTTTTGACAGCTTAAAATCATCTATTGAAACTAACAGTTAATAAATGAGAGGTATGAGGCCTTTTGTATAAATGGCGAGTATGCACAAAAATGTTGCGTACACCTGTTTCCACACACACTTTGAGATGTATAAAAACTAAACTTGGTGTAAAGCTACACATTTTCATGGCAGCCCCACACCATGCATATGCAAGTTTCTGCTTGTTTTGCAAACTGGGGCACCCAGCATCAAAGCAGTGTTACTGTTTCTGTGTGGTCTTCTCTTTTCAGATTTGCATCAATGACATGGGGTTTATCAAATACACCAAAATTAATTGCATATTATTCACAAATTTAATTCACTTGATTGTAATCATTCTGTAACAATATACTGTAATAGTGCATGGAATGGCCAAACTATTCCAACTACCATAGCTGCTTTAGCATTGTTAGAAGACATTTGAAATTAGACGTCTAAATAGAATTAGAAGAGAGTGTGTATTTCTAGATGATGACGACTGGCTTCTAAGTTGATGTTGATTTCCAAGAGCTATCCTATTGCAGCTGTGTGCTGAAGTGGTGCCAGCTTTACAAAGGCAGACTTTGAGAAATTGTGCTCTACCTGCTCCTTTGCAAGTTCTGTCCACTGTCTGGTTTTTAGCCTGACAATCGAGTAGTTCACAAACATCACTGTGTTGCATCACGCCAACTATATAGGATGGTATTATCTACTTGTCCTCCATATTTATAAGATTTCTTTACACTGTGGTTGAACTGGCAAACATGAAAGCTCAATTCGCAGCAACGTCCGGTTTTCCAAATGTAACCAGAGCAATCAAGTGCATGCACATTGACTATTGCAATGGTGCTGGACAACTTATATAAGCCAGGGATGATTCAGCAAAAGAATGAGCTGGCATTACATCATCTATAGCAGTCACAGGTGCTTTTTTCCATGTGCAAGCATAGAACACAATCGTGGCTTGCCTGTACCTGAAGCGATTGTAGTATGATGACCCTGACCCACCAAATTGAACAGTGTTACAAATTGTTTTGAATGTAATTAGCAGAATGTAAAAACAGGTAATCAGATGCAGTATTTACTTTTTAACCATTAATTTTGTGGTCAATATCTCTTAGTACTGTCCTTATATTTCTTAGCTCATTGGCCACATCTATTACAGCATCCACTATTGGAATTTGTGACTTGGGAAGAGTGTCCATCAGCACACAGCCAGTTGTTGCCCAGCGGTTTCCGAGGAAGAGGTGTGTGTGAAGCCAGAGCCTGTACATGTGCTGGGCACAGCAGCACGATCATCGCATCTTCAGCATGGGGGGTCAGATTTTGTAATATTGTTTGAAACAAAATGAACAGACAATGGGCTACGACTCACCTTTTCATGGCGACTTTGATATCTGACCACTTCTTTTATATTTTGGGCACTATGCGACTTTCTGAACTTGAATTTTCAAACGTCTCTGCCAAGCTGTATCAGTCTAGTAGTTTCTTTTTGTTGCTTATACCATTGCTTAAGCCAATATTTTTCCTTGCCTCCATTTTGCATTCGCTGAAATTCATTTGTTCATGTGCTTTTGCCATTGTATTTTAACAAAACACTGAAAAGAAGGGGCTATTTATATTGATTTGTATATTCAAATATGTAAAATTCGGGGAGGAGTCGGGGTCTGACTGTAGGCATGTGCATTAAATTTCACGTTCATTTGTATATATAAAGAGGAAGTGTGTGGAACTTGTCATACGCACACTTTTATGCATCCAGATTTTTTTGTGCGTCCTCACATTTCCAGTTTTGTTCGTATGCCATGTTTTAGTGTGAACTCTACACATGGAGTTATACATGAGTCACATGAACAACGAGAATTAACAAAAAGTCAGTTTGTATGTGTTGAATGTGTCAAAGTAATTTTTTTTGTTTATATTTATTTTTTTATTAAAAGTTCAGAAAAGTCTTACAGTAGCTGCTTAATATATGAATGAGGTCTTGTTTAGTATAATATCTGCAGTTTTGAACTCTGTATTATAATAAGGGCTTAACAGCACTAAAGATAGTCATGATAATATTTAATCATAGCATGCTGTCAATGAGGAAAGATTGAAGAATTTAAATGTTTTCAACCTAATCAAATAGAAGGCAAATCAAATGAGCAGAGAAAAACAAAAGAGAAATCTAAAAGTATGACAAGAAAGAATGAGTAAGGTAGAAAAAGTTACTGTGTGACTTTCACTAAAGAAACAAGGGAACAGGTTAAACTTGGTTAATAATAGATATTTTTTCAAAGAGCACTGTGAAATAGCACACTTACAATGCAGTGAAGGGTAAGGTAGCACTTTGGGTCCATCATGTCTTCACTTGTATGCTTAGCTATGTTATGTGAACAGGAGATTGATCATGTATTTTGTGTTGAGTGGCTCTCAACAGATTCTTTATATTCTTTACAGTGCATCACTTTTTCCACATTTTATGTTACAGCCTTATTCCAAAATAGATTAAATTCATTTTTTCCTCAGAATTCTACACACAACACCCCATAATGACAATGTGAAAAAAGTTTACTTGAGATTTTTGCAAATTTATTAAAAATAAAAAAATTGAAAAGCACAAGTATTCACAGCCTTTGCCATGAAGCTCAAAATTGAGCTCAGGTGCATCCTGTTACACCTGATTATGCTTGAGATGTTTCTGCAGCTTAATTGGAGTCAACCCGTGGTAAATTCAGTTGATTGGACATGATTTGGAAAGGCACACACCTGTCTATATAAGGTCCCACAGTTGACAGTTCATGTCAGAGCACAAACTAAGCATGAAGTCAAAGGAATTGTCTGTAGACCTCCGAGACAGGATTGTCTCGAGGCACAAATCTGGGAAAGGTTACAGAAAACTTTCTGCTGCTTTAAAGGTCCCAGTGAGCACAGTGGCCTCAATCATTCGTAAGTGGAAGAAGTTCAAAACCACCAGGACTCTTCCTAGAGCTGGCCGGCCATCTAAACTGAGTGATCAGGGGAGCAATCCACCAATCAGGCCTGCATGGTAGAGTGGCCAGATAGAAGCCACTCCTTAGTAAAAGGCACATGGCAGCCCACCTGGAATTTGCCAAAAGGCACCTGAAGGACTCTCAGACCATGAGAAACAAAATTCTGATGAGACAAAGATTGAACTCTTTGGTGTGAATGCCAGGCGTCACATTTGGAGTAAACCAGGCACCACTCATCACCAGGCGAATACCATCCCTACAGTGAAGCATGATGGTAGCAGCATCATGCTGTGGGGATGTTTTTCTGCAGCAGGGATTGGGAGACTAGTCAGGATAAAGGGAAAGATGACTGCAGCAATGTACAGACATACTGGATAAAAACCTGCTCCAGAGCGCTCTTGACCTCAGACTGGGGCAACGGTTCATCGTTCAGCAGGACAACGACCCTAAGCACACAGCCAAGATATCAAAGGAGTGGCTTCAGGACAACTCTGTGAATGTTCCTGAGTGGCCCAGCCAGAGCCCAGATTTGAATCCGATTGAACATCTCTGGAGAGATCTTAAAATGGCTGTGCACCAACCCTTCCCATCCAACCTGATGGAGCTTGAGAGGTGCAGCAAAGAGGAATGGTCGAAACTGGACAAGGATAGGTGTGCCAAGCTTGTGGCATCATATTCAAAAGGACTTGAGGCTGTAATTGCTGCCAAAAGTACATCAACAAAGCATTGAGCAAAGGCTGTGAATACTTATGTATATGTGATTTCTCAGTTTTTTTTTTTATTTTTAATTAATTTGCAAAAACCTCGAGTAAACATTTTTCACGTTGTCATTATGGGGTGTTGTGTGTAGAATTCTGAAGAAAAAATTAATTTAATCCATTTTGGAATAAGGGTCTAACATAACAAAATGTGGAAAAAGTGATGCGCTCTGAATACTTTCCGGATACACTGTATTATGGAAGGAATACGCCTTGACATGGAGAAAAGTTTTGGGGCAGCCTCCCATATCTTTGAAGTATGCTGCAAAATAGGCAAAACAAAAAGATAAATGCGAGGTTGTTTACAGATATGAGTCCAAAACAGAACTGATTGACAAAAGGAATATGGCGGTTTTTAAAGTCAGGTAAGGGAAATTACATCATCAGGAGAGGAACCGGAAATGGCGTCATCGGGTCCAGGCAGGATTTCCTGTGATTGATCTGGAGGGATAAAAGAGAAAAAATTAGGTCACTCTTTCATCCTCTGGTTTATCATGTAACTGTCTTCTTTTGAGCCCTTTTCCTGCCTCCCATGCGCACAATTATTCTCCAAGATATGTATTATTGGACTTACTGATGCTAATTACATGTAATTGCAGTCTACATAAATTCACAATGTACATGTAATGGTTTTGTCTAATATATGGTTCGGTATATCTATATCAATCTATATATATATATATATATATATATATATTCACCACACACACAATGTACTGTTGAATACTAGATAGTGTCACAGGAGGTTGGGGGACAGACCCAGCCAGGACGCCTGGAAGGACCGTGAGGTGGCTTATGCGTCCTCCGGGCCATGATGGGGCAACCGCCCTGGATGTGGAGAGGAGCAAGGGGGTGCCCCGAACCTCATGGAGCCCGGGAAACATTTACTTCCGCCACACCCAGGAAGATGGAGGAAGATTCTTCCAGGGACACCCGGAGTGCTTCCGGATGTAAAAGCAGCACTTCTGCCACACCAGGAAGTGCTGCCGGAAGAGCGTCATTGAGTGCATAGAGCACTTCCGGGTGAACATAAATGGGGCCGCCTTCCTACAGTCAGGGAGCTAGAGTCAGGAGTGGGATCAGGGCGAAGCTCCTGTGAAGAGAGGAAAGGCGGCCCACGGACAGGAAGAGAAAGGCCTGTGTTGGGAGTGATTGGTGCTGGGAGCACTGTGTGCTGTGTGAGAACTGTAAATAAAACATGTGCTTTTATAAAGACGTGGTCTCAGTATGGTGGTGTTCGGGTGTATCTCACAATAGATAATATATACAATATTCACAGACTTCAATTACATTTTAATTTGTATCTGAGAGAGAGTTGTTTGGACAAAAATCCACCTCATACTTTAATGATTTCGTTTTTTGCAGGGCGCACTTTTCCTACCCATCCCTACTTTTCTGTCCAGTTGGGAGCAGGACAGTTATCACTTTACAACTTGCTTAAGGCCTACTCTTTACTAGATCCAGAAGTAGGTTATTGCCAAGGCTTAAGTTTTGTGGCTGGTGTCTTACTGCTACATATGAGTGAGGATGATGCCTTTGAAAAACTGAGGTTTTTGATGTATGATATGGGTCTGAGGAAGCAGTACAGACCAGACATGATCATTTTGCAGGTATGTAAACTCAAATCTATGAATGAAGTTTAATGCAACAAGTAAAACATGACAGATATTTGTTAAAGCAAAAATGTAGTTAAGGAAAACTAGAGGAAAAATCTATCTTCCAGGAGGATGACCATTGTGTATTGACACACACAATTAAGCATACTGCTGCAGACCTACATTTTTGCTGCAGATTTTAACAAAATAAATAGACATTCTGGGCAAAATATTGAACATAAGTCAAAATCTTTTAATAATAACTGAGCACAAAATGATATGTACAGTATTTCATTTAGGTTTTGTTTATTTATGTCCAGTGCAGCATTTATATAAAGTGAGCTTACATGTTCTTATTAGCACATTATCATACTGTTCAGAATAAATTGCAGAATCACTGTGACAAACTGGTGCTCTGTCCAGGGCTGTTACCCACATTTTCCCCAGTGCTGCTGAGATAGACTCTTATTCCCTGTGACGATAAAATGGATTCAGCGAGTTTGAGAAGTAATGCTCTGTGACATTATGATAAAGACAGAATGTTTATTAGAGCAAGCATCTGTTTCTATATTTAATGAAATTAAGACCTTTTCTACCATTCATTTACAGTTCAGCATGCATGTGAGTGAGGCTAGTATTAAGTGTGTCTTGTAATGTATTAGCACACTGCCAGATGGTATTTGTGGTGTTGCACTCAGTGCTGCCAGAATAAGCTCATACTCCCCCTGAGTTAAATAAGTAGCTTTAGAAAATGTATGATTGGATTTATTTTTAGTTCACAAGGATACTTTTTTCAGTTTTGTCAGATATGCATTAGTGTTAATTTATTTTTTTCAATATTATTTAGATTGCCATTTTCTGTAGTGCGATAGTTTAGTTCTAGGAACTACATTTAATTTGATATGCTCCTTGTGTTAGCAAAATATTTTGACCATTAAGAGTTTCTCACTGGAAAGTCAAGTAATTTTCTATCCTTTGCCACCTCAGCTAAATTCATTGAACTGAGACACATGACATTTGAAATAAAACAAAATTATTTATAATATCTCATTAATTAAGTAGAAATTAATATATTATTTATTATTTTATATAACCATTTTGTCACTATCTTATACTATCTCTATTTTATATTCTTTTTAGATACAAATGTACCAGCTTTCACGCCTCCTTCATGATTTCCACAAAGATCTGTATAACCATCTGGAATGTCATGAAATTGGCCCCAGTCTGTATGCTGCACCATGGTTTCTTACAATGTTTGCATCACAGTTTCCACTTGGATTTGTTGCACGTGTTTTTGGTAAGGTTTATGTAAATATTTTAGCATAACGAAACATTGTTAAATATGTTTTAAGTCTTAAAGTTGCATGTTGAATTGTACTTTGGCAGATTTTATTACCAGTTAAATTTTCTATGCTTGTGCACATTTTACTGTGTATCACAGTCTTCCCTAACATGGTTAGAATATCAGAAACTTCTCAGTTGCACGTATATATGTAATGTACTGCTCACATCTGTTTTTCAGTGGTAACTTAGTTTGAATTTACTGACCACTTTCTAAGTGTCTAAAAGGGTATGTCACTAACTTGCCAATATTTTAAGAAAAAAAAGAAAATTCATAACCTGTAGAAGATTAATTAAGCTATAGTATGAAATGTGGTGTATTTAGCTCTCAAGTAAATATGTATCTTTTGAGACAGATATCTGTGCTATGCAGTCAGTTTATGAATTCTGCCAATTTAATGCATGACTACTTTTTACATGGTGGAAGCTTTTTTCTTATTAAACCAGGAAAACTAATTGTCTCTGGAACTAAGATCATAACTGTTTTTCTCTATTTATTGCCCTTACTCTAGGAAACATTAAGCTGATAGTAAGTGATACTTGATTTTAATAGGTGTTTTTTCATCAGCAACATTCACCACTTGGAGGAAATCCTGTGGAGATTTGTATACTTGGTATACTATATTCAAACGATGATAAACAATAACAGTAAAATAAACAATTTTCATCTGCCTTCACACATATTATACAGTATGGAATTGGTACATTATCAGTTAAAAGGGATTCCATTTTAATTGATCAAAAACAATATACAACATGAAACAGGCATTGTGTATGAAAGCAATATTTTAGCAAAGCCTTCCTCCTTCCTTCTACTTTGTAGCTGTCTGCACATCATATGTCAATTCCATCTTTTTACTTTTAAGGTGGTTAGTTGTTCTTCTTCTCTTGTCAGCCCATCCTTTTCCTCAGTGGTGATGTTCATTTACACTGCTTACATAGAAGAGACCCTCAAGCAGGCTGTAGAGTGGGAGCTATGCTTTTACTTTGGACTTCTGTCAACACTGTGTGGCACATTAGCATAATGTACTCGGTATGGTATTATTACGGACAAATATGGGCAAATTAAAAATACCAGTCTTTTGCTGTGTCAAAGTGTCCACGAAAGGCAATTTCATCTCCAAGGTGCTTTTTATATTGGTGGAGAAGTTTATAATGGAAGAGCCTAAATTATTAGCCTTGATTTACATGGACACCTCACATTACTTTCCTATGTGACATTCCTCTCATCACTCATATTCCAAACACACAAATCACATCAAGCAATATGGCCAAGGATAGCTTTAAAGCAGAGAAAGTAAGAATACCTTTAAAGGGGCCAAAGACCTATTGCTTTCTCTGGGTGCTTCCCCCAAAAGGATTACACTTCAGAACACCATGAGGCTACTTCAAGAGCTTCACTCATGTTAGGACTTTCCGATTAACCTTTGAAATGAGAGGTCAAGCAAATTGACATCTTTTATTGGCTAATTGAACAGGTTACAATATGCAATATTTCAAGGCAGCTAAGGCCCCTTCTTCAGTCAAGATTGTGCCAATAAAAGGTGTCATTTTGCCTGACTTCTCATTGCATCCATAATAGCTAAAATGGTACACCCTACTACCTATAACCTTTGAAAGGACTGCATAAATCAAACTGATCAATATAGCATGCCAACCTCGGGTTCAAAATACCTTAGCCGGGTCAAAAGAAATACCTATATCCTTTATCTCTCTTAAAAGAACTGCATAACTCTAGCAGAATGAGCATGGCTCACACCTGAAACATTGCAAACAATTGCAATACTCCCAACAAGGACAGACTGCTACCTTTGAAAGAGCTAAACAAATAACAAATCACTCAGCCAAGCACAATGGGAGTAGATTGTATCAATAAACAAATTAAGTTTCAGAAAGAAAATATTCAAACTTTAATCATAATGTTTATGTTCAAAGAAACCAGGCATTAAATACTAGAAGTCAAAAATACTCAAAGGATGGGTGGGGGGAGTGTTTACATATTGAAATTACCTTTTTTAGCAAATAACTACTGGCGTAGACATTCCATCCTGCCAAATTTCAACTTTTTTACTGAAAGGGAAATAGTATTTTTATTGAGTGAGTTAGTCAGTCAAGTTTGCATTATATATATATTTATTTGGAAATATGTGCCTTTTTAGTCTTCGTCATTTTTTTAGTAAACTAGTATGTTGTACATACATTTGCCATTTTACCTCTTTGTTTAATACAAAAGTTATTATTTTTATCAAATTTGCTTTTAATGTGCAGGTAGTCACAGATATTTCTTGTAGTATGTCTTTTCAAGGGAAAAACAACTCATGATTTGAGCCTGTTCTGCTGAATTTATTTAAGTCACTTCAACCACTAATGAGTAGCATCCACCGGCATGATGCGACAGCAGCCATTTTTATGCCAGTATGCCAACTACACATGAGCTTTTAGGTGGTGAAGTGGTGAGAAAGAAAAACAATTATAGGGCTTATAGAATCACTAGGCCATAGACGGCAATTTTGCCTGGACATTGGGATACAACCTGTCCTTTACAAAGGATGCCTTGGGATCTTTTATGGCCACAGAGAGTCATGAACCTCCATTTTACATCTCATCTAAAGAATGGTGCCATCTTTACAGCACAGTGTCCCCATAACTGGGATCGCCATTCAGAAGAAATGGTAATTGCCCCCTGCTGGCTTCACCAAAACCTCTTCCAGCAGTAACCCAGCTTTTCCTAGATGGTCTCCCATCCAAATACTGGCCAGGCTCAAACATGTTTAACTTCAGGTGGATGACCTCTTCTGAAGTGCATGTGGTATGACTGCTGACTGAAACTATTAAACAAGAAAAAATATGACAGACAACATCAGATTAATAGACTAGTAGCAATAAAAACACAGCACACAATATTGTTCTACTGGAGACTGATACAGTGCCCCCTGTGTGCAGAATGATTGTATTGTATAGCCTGATAATCAACAATTGTACAAATGATTACATATGTATTTAGGCAGTAATTTATTTTTCATTGTCTTTTATCTGCTATTTCTTATTTGCTCACAAATCACAAGATCCTTTAATGTATTGTTTGCTTTAGCAATACAGTAGGTATTAATGAAACTGATAAGAGATCTTTGCAATTAAAATTTCATTCATTCTTTTTTTAAGCATTCTTACTTCATGATTGCAAGTTGCAAGTGTCATGACCACCCTGAACACTATTTAAGTTCAGACAACGTAAATTAAGAGTCAGGAAATTATTTTTGGGATATTACTGAAAGGAAGACAGACGTGATCAAGATAAATAATGTTAACTTTTAAAATTATGGTACCGAAAGCAAAAACACAAAATGGCAATCTCTAAACAGTAAATCGTTCAAAATTGCACTAATGATGAAGTTACCGTAATATTGGCAAAAAAAAACCATAAATGATAAAACAAGCTTGACAAAATATGTATGTGTTCCTGCAGTAACATATACATCCAGTAAAGCTGCAAAGAAATGTTGAAAACACAACGTCTTGCACTTTGGAGAAAGAATAAAAATGCAGTAGGGTATATGCCTTCGGATCCTGGCTAATAGGTTTTGGTATTGTGAAAATGTACATAAATAAAACAGAGTGCTAGATTGTTGCTTCTCAACAAACTGTTTCCTTTTTAATACTTGAAATAAGTGGTGGCAATAGACCTTTTCACTCCTTCCAATATCCATCCATTGTTTGTGACCGCATGTGTGAAAGCTGTTCATAAATTTTAGGGTTGGCCTGATCTATGTGAACAAGCAGATCTGAGTAAATTCCTGGGAAGATTACTCCACTTTATGTGTAAAAGATGCTAATGGCTGCTGCTACATGATTAAAATGATTACTGATAACTATCTAGCAATCATTTTTATATCTAAAAGATTATAATGAGGTATATTTTGTCCAACATTATCTGCAAAGATACAGAAATGGACTGAGATATTTTTCACATAGTCTGATTGAAAGTGACCTAGCACTAAATAATTTAAGCATGATTTTTTTTTTTTGCCTCTCTAATAACTCTACTAACAAGAAAACACTTTTTGAAGTAGGATGTGTTTGGCTGTAACAGTTCAAAGATAAGTGTTGGAAACTGCTAAAAAATATAAAGAAAAATATATATGTAATTATTCATATGTTAACCTTAGTGTTGTGTATATTATGAAATAAATATTACATTGTTTTTGTTGATTAATGTGTCAGAGTCTTTCTGTAAGTTTAAATTTATAACAGTGAGGTTTGGTATAGAGCTCTGGTTAATTATTTGTTATATTCAACAAAAACACAAATGACATTAATTTCCCACCCCACATCCTAGAATGAAAAAGGAGAAGGTTTTTAAATAATCTTCACTACCCAAATAGGTCCCTTCATCTAAATAAACATTTTTTAGTACTCCTGCTTGATCATTCCTTTTGTTTATTTAATGAATATTACACTTATTTGCTAATCATTGTTTTAATCTCTCTCAGAAACGTAAATCTTTAAAAATAAGATTTGCTATATAATTCTGGTTAATTACAGAATGCGTTATATTCAGCAGAAATACATATGATTACAATTTCCCACCTTATTTATCATGTTGCAGTGAGGAACAAAACCACTGACCAATGTAGACATTTGCAACATGCAAAATGATTTCTGATTAGCTAAGTTTTATACTGTGTTAAATTAACGTGTACTTAACATCAACTTTTATGTCTAAAGGAGGGGTATTTCGATAGAGCAAATACCCTGACTGCTTCTTATTTTATTTCCTCTTATACAGTTGCTTTTAGCTGTTGTCTTTAAAAGATCTAGTATATTGTTTGGTCATAAATTTGTTATTATTGCTGAATCTATAATCATATTTAATGTTGCCTGGTCCTTACAATTTGTTATTCTCTCTTTTCACATTACCGTTGCTTTCATTTATTTAAAAACAAAATGGCAAAAATTTGTTATTCTTCACATTTCATGAAAAAATAAAATATCCCATTGTTACTTAATTCCTGCTTTTTGATAGTAATAGAGTTTTCATTTTGTTGCTGACACACAAAGCTATAATCATTGTATTAATTGATAAATCTTGAAGGTTCCATAAAACACCTTTATTTTACAGATATGATCTTTCTTCAGGGAGCAGAAGTCATCTTTAAAGTAGCTCTGAGCCTTTTGGGAAGTCATAAGCCCCTTATACTGCAGCATGATAATTTAGAAGCAATTGTTGATTTTATTAAAACCACTCTCCCAAACTTGGGTTTAGTACAGATGGAGAAGACTATTAACCAGGTAAGGCTTAAACTATCTGATTATCTTATTTTAAAGTTAAACAGTGGGTGGAAATGGAAGCAATACTCAATATATTGATTCATTGTGTTTTCAGTTGACACAATAGATATTTTCTATTTTAGTACTCATCAAAAATGTTTAAGTTTTTATTCATTCTTTTATTTATTTTCTGAGCCTTCTTATTTAAATACATAGTCCCACAGGGAGACAAATCCTGTCTCAGAAGGACTGGACACATGACATAAATCAACTATACAGTAGATGAGGACACAATAAATCACAAATCCACACTATCCTGCATCTTAGGAATATAATGGGAATTAGGTACCCTGAGAAAACCTGCACAGGCAAAAGAAGACTGTTCTGTCCTTATAAAATCACACCTTGGTATTAGTATTAGTAGTATTTTAGTATTAGTATTTTAGAGATGTTATGCATCAGAGGTAACTATTGTGTAAATCAAATTTACACTTAAGTGAATAAGTAGAAGTTGTAAGTTAGCAGTGGTGCATATACGGTAGGAATACACAGTTAATAAATTGTCATTCCTCAGCATATGTATATGTTACCAGCAATTTGTGAAAAGCAAGTATTGTATAGAATGCATGAAGTTTTCAGGCAAAGTATGAAATGTCTGTGTTATTTAATATGTTATACTAGCCAACCCGCGGCATACCATACGCCGCATAATCAGGCCGGTTTTTTAATGATTTCTAAGCACAGGGAGAAAACCAACATTTGAAAAATCGGTAATGTAATAAATCAGCAAGAAAAGCAACATTGTAACAATGCACGGAACAAACCAACATACAATCGTCCGTGACTAAAAACTGGCGGACCACAAACGCGCCTTCTCCTGCCAGATGGAGGGATGGGGGTGGACGGCGCTGAGGCACAGAGGGTGGAACAGGAGGAAAAGAGAAGGACGTCCATTCTGCTCCCTCCGTCATGCTAGTCTGCTGATTTCTCATTCAATATGCACTGCCTGCTCATGTGCCCACCTCCAACTTGTCACTTGAGTCGTTGTTGTCTTTGCACAGTCCAGATGCACATGTGACTCACGTAGACTTTTCATTGCTCTGTGCATTTTTGACTGCTTTTCTATATATAATCCACCAAGACAGCCGACCATGATAGTAGCGAGGTGGGAGGGGGGTGTGTACAAATGGTAGGGACGTAACCAGTGGGACCGTATGAGTTGCACTTAGTGGGAATTTCACGGTTTGCAGCCCGAATGGGGTTCAACGGCTTACCCACGCCTCTCTGTGCTGGGTAGACACATGCTACGTCTCATGGATAATTATTTAATAAATGCTAAACACTTCTGGAAAGACACGGTTGTCTAACACGGGTTGGTGTGAGAATACAGCAGTAAGTGAATGAAAAGATGGAACTCTGGAGAGGGCAAAACACAACACAATAGTGAACCCGCGGCATAACAAACGCCACATAATTATTTATTGATGCTTGAACACTTCTGGAAAGACACAGTTGTTCAAAAAGGGAGGGTTTGAGGATACAACTGTCAGTGAATTAAAAGATGGAACTCTGGAGAGAGCAACATATAATTGTCCGTGAGTAAAGACTGGTTTTGGCAGATACAGGCATATCTTTTTGAAAGTTTGTCCTTATGCCTTATTAATTGTCATCACAAATGCCAATCGAACAGGAAATTGTCTTCGGGTAAAAGTAAAAGGCAGATTTGAATCTGATGGGGTCAGGCATATCCGGGGAATAAGGACAGTTTGTGAGGTTGCAGATGTAATAGTTTTACACTCCAGTACATTACGGTGAATGGCGCTAACAGACAGTCTAGTGCCATTACAAAGACCTTTTGCAGGCAGGAAGTTTCTGAGAAGCATGATGACGGATCCTTTTTTAATTTTGAGTTTATGTGGAGGCATGCCAGTAGGAGTAAGACTATTAAGAAATTCCTCGGGGAATAAAAGTTGATCTGCAGGATCATCTGTGACAATGGAGTCCACGCTCGTGAAAGTCACTTCATTGCTAGGGATAAGTTTTAGCACTTCTTCTTTAAGGTATAGCGAGTCTTCGTTGGTGACGCTTAATATAGCTTGTGTGCTGAGTTGTTCCAGAGTGACAGTTGAGAAGTCAATGTCGCCATACAGTTGTTGAACGAGATCAGAAATTAAAGGAAAACAATGTGCAGGCAATGTCACAGGTGTTCCGTTTATCCTGTCTCCAACATCAAGGAGCCATTGTGCGAAATGTTGTTCTTCAGGAAGAGCTCTCATATTTGTTGTCAGTGTAAGAACATGCATGTGACGCCACAAAGGGTGCTTGTTAATGCAACTGGCGACAGTAAGCGTGCGGGAGCCACGCATAATGACGGGGAGAATTTGTCGGAAATCTCCACCCAAGAGTATTGTTTTGCCTCCAAAAGGCTGCTTGTCACCTGTGAGGTCACGTAATAACCTGTCAACTGCCTGGAATGCGTATGTGTGTGTCATTGGCGCCTCGTCCCATATAATAACTTTGGATTGTAGAAGATGTTGAGCATGTGGTGAGGAAGGTTTGATGTTGCATGTGGAAGTAGTAGTGAGCTTCAACGGTATTTTAAAAACAGAATGGGCAGTTCGTCCACCCGGTAATAATGTTGCAGCTATTCCTGTAGATGCTACGGTTGTAGGAATGTCTCCCCTAGCTCTGATGGTATGAATCAGGGTTTTGTACACAAAGGTTTTCCCTGTTCCTACAGGACCATCCAAGAAAAAGCATCGGGGATGGGAATTGTTATATACAGCGTGTAAAACAGTATCAACAGCGTGTTTCTGTTCTGTGTTGAGTTTGTCGTAGTGTTCTATAGCGTGTGAGTTTTCAGCCTGAGCGTCGAAGGTGGGAGATGAATGACACAGTGGAGGAATGTCAGTGGGGGGAAGGTGCAATTTGTGCAGGTTGATGCCATGCGGTTGCAGCATGTCATTAATGTCAGCGAGAGCATACATGCAAGCGGTGGTTGAGGAATATTTTGTGAGAAAGTCTTCGGAAAGGAAGAGTTTATGCATGTCCCAAAGGTGTGGAACATTGTGTGGTTCACCGAAGACACAGATGAAAATGAATATCTCTCGCAAGAATCGTGGCATTCGTATCTGGGATGCCTCTGAAAGAGTATCATGCCATATCTTGTCGTCTTTAAGAAGACCCAACTCTTGGCAAGCTTTTTTGAAAGTGTCACATTCTATACCATTGACTGTTCGTAGGTGGTGAAAACTTGTGATACCCACGCAACGGGTAAGGAGAAGTCTGAGGTAATAACGTTCGGTGTCGTGAATGGCAACAACAGGGATTCTACCGATCACTTTTGTCCCTCCTCTGATTCTCTTTTTCCATTTTCCAGAGGATGTTTGAAACGTGTAATGTTGCGGAACATCAGTGTAATGCAACTCTACAGCTTCAGGGTCTGTTTTGTTGAGTTCAAACCATGCTAACAGCAGTGTTTTTGTGGGCGTGTCTTTGGATTGCCTGTTCCTCGCGACCCTCATGAAAGAAGATGAGTTGTTGTTCCGGCAAATGAACTGGTAGTCGGGTAATGCCGTGAGATTTTTCTGATAGGCTGTACTCGTTCAAACGCTACATAGCCTCAGGAGCACTAACATACCTACCGTCAAGGAAAGTCTGTATTTCGTCATGTTCAGAAATATCATCGGCTGGCTCCCTGCGGAGTGCAATTGATGCAGCGTCATGTCCTTTGTACACATACTTATAAAGATACTTGATACATTGAATGGACGCGCAAACTTCAACGTTAATATGAGCATTGAATTTATGAGAAAGCCACGGATTGTAAGGAACTATCCAACGGTTGTCGATATCGTATTTGCCAACAACGGCAGTTCTCCCTTGTCTTCTGCGGTATATGGGGTAGCCTTGTGTGTTTTCTTGAGTCTCCGCGTTGAAATCTTTCGGGAAATTTTTGGTACATGCGCCGTCTTTCATGCAAGGTGATTTGGCATTGAGCATGCCACACGGACCATGCACCATGCATTTAGTGACAATTTGGAAAAGTCGAGGGTGAATTTCAGGATTTGGCAGCTCAGCACAAACATATTTGTCTATATCATCCTTGGTCCATATTTTGATTTGTGAGTCAAGTGTAAGTAACATATGGCAATGAGGCAATCCTCATTTTTGGAATTCAGTGACGAAGATGTAAGCGAGGACATTGCCGAAAATATTCCTTTCCAGAATATCTGCTAGAAAATGTCGCAGTTTGATATGAAAGACGCGAGCAACGATGTCAGGTCTGTGTTCTATTTGCTCATGATGGGAAATGTCGTTGCAGATTTCCAGCCAAGCAGGATTGCAGGTGAAGGTTAAGAATAAGTCAGGCTTTCCACATTTGCGGACAATTGCCATCGTGTCTTGGTAGTTCTGTTGCATGTGCCTTGGACTGCCTTGAAAGGTAGAGGGAAGAATGATCAGTTGTCCAGGGCGGAGGTCATGGTGATGTGCTTTCGCATTGACAGCATCCATAAGTCCCCTGTATTGGTCTACACACAAATCTTGTTGATGCGAGCGAAGGTAATGTAGACGCGCCCCTTCTGTTCTGAAATATGCATCAAAGATGTATTGCTGGAAGAGTTTGCCACTGGAATGCAAGACACTAAATGAAGATCTCATGGCAAGCCTGACAACATAAAATTGGAGCTGTGTGACTCGCGTTCTTTTCGCGGTTCGCTTTTCCTCAACATGGGCTAATTGTATGTGCCAGCCTAGATCTCTGTAAGGGAATAGCAGTGGATAAACCATGGGGTCACAGTTCATATTAAGAACAGAGATACGCTTGCAAGCATCTCCCCTTGGATAAATGCAAATGTCGCGTTGTGCAGGAGGTTCCCCGTCTTCACCTACAAAGATAGCAGCAACATCAGTTTGACAGGACGGGGCGTTATACCTTCTCATATCCAGACCTGGATTTTCCATGAACACCATTCGTACAGCAGTAACAGGGTTACCGTGAGTGATAATGTCATGCATTTGCATGTAAGACTTTGCGATGGGATTAACCTGTCTTATCATTTTGTCTAGTTGAAGCAACAAAATGTCACTGCAAGCGCTATTACATTCCTTTTGCAAACGGTGACCGGTAGCCTCAGCAGAATCGAAGATATATAGCAGACCGTATTGTGGTGACGTCTCAGGATTGTTATATAAAGGACAGACCTGGTGATAAATTTGACAGTGGATTCTGAAAGCATACGGTCCTTGTCCAGATGGTTGAGCGATGTGTGCGGCCATTGACGCGAAAGCTAAAGCAGAGTTGTATTCCCTGATATGATCACAGTAATTTTGGGACAGCGGGTTCTTGCCAGTCAAGAGGTCTTCCAATAAAAGAGGGGGCTTGGATAGAGGTGGCAAAGACACCTTGCCGGCATGACAACACTGTGTAATGTCCGGATTTGTTGACCTCTGCTGGCCAATGAAGAGCATTGCAAGAAGCACATAGTGCGGTAGGAAGGCCAATGTTATGTTCTTGGACGTGAATGGCGGTATCTTCTTGAAAAGCTGCAGAAATGTGAATGCGATATTTGTGCATGAACGATTTACTGCTGTTTTGACACTGAAGGGAATTGGAATGAGTTGTGTCGAAGCATTGCTGGCAATGTTCACATTGCATAATTCGTTCAGTGGAGTGTGTTTTTAAATGCATGTTGTGAAATCTCTGCACTCGAAACGTTTTTGAACAAAGCATGCATTCAAAGATCTTTTTTGGAATACGTTCGATCAGTGGAGTGAGTGTGTAAATGTGCTTTGAAATATTTCTTGCGTGTGAAGGTTTTGGAGCAGTGTTGACACTGAAAAGAATTCATCAGGGAATGTGTTTTGAGATGGTTAGTAAGGTATCTGCGTGCGTGAAAGTGTTTGTCGCAAATTTTTCATACAAATCTTTGTGTTGAATGAATCTGCATATGGTTGTGGAGATCCATCTCACCTGTGAAGTCCTCATTACAAAATGTGCAATTGAAGGTGAGTGGAATCAGTTCGTAAGTGTTTCTTGGAAGCTTGAGTTGTTTTGAAGCATTGTTGGCAATGTTCACATTGCATCATTCGGCTGGTGTGTTTTTTCAAATGTGCGTTCAAATATCTGTGCACTCTGTAGCTTTTGGAACAAAAGGTGCATTGAAAGTCCTTTGTGGAATGCGTGTGTTTAGAGGAGGGTGTCTTTAAATGTTTTTCAGGAAGAGGAGAGTGGGCAGGTGATGTCACATTAGTGTGGCGAGCAAGTGGGTGTGCACATACCGACAGAGTCAAAAGATGTCGCCAGAAGGTTATCACGTGGGTATTTGACAGGCATGAGAACCTCGTAATGCCCATGATCCAAAGGACCGCTAAAGAGCAGGGATATGAAGAGATGCTGGGCCGGATTGTAAACTCGAGGAGAGGCATGAGGACGTTCTTGGAAGTAAATGCTGATAATAGCTGGAAGGATTTGAGACATTGCCACAATTTCTGCCTTGCCACCATAGACCCTGGACATATTCATGTAATCAGCGTATTGTTGAGCAGACTGTATAACAATGCCTCTGTGACTAAGAACAACGGACACCACGTCACCGAAGTTATCCCAATGTTGGCAAACAAAGCTAACAGCCATGTTACGAAGTTTTAGAGCAACAGTTTTGTCAATGACATTTCTCCAAAAAAACCCGACTGACAGAAACAGTTACCTGAAGCAGGAATTTCTATAACATTGAAAGAAGTGTTGTTTCCATGAAATACATTTGAAGCGGTAGCCATGGAGGGCAAAAGAATAGTCAACGTGGCTCACAGCTGGGTTTGGACCACAGCACAGACCAAAGTGAGTGAGTATGTGTTTGATGAGCTGTTTGATTTGGCGGGCAGTGGTCTGAGGTGCGTTCCTGAGCACGTGGGAGGAGGGGTAGACTTTCTGGGCGGGGCTTCGTTGTTCCTTTCGCATGGTTTTTCATGGGAACCCGGTCAGGTGTCGAAACCGAAAGAATAATGAAAAGTCAACGTGGCTTAGACGTGCATGTGGACTCCTAGCACAGATGAAAGGGGCTAACTGGGTGGTTGGTGAGTTTTTGCGTCCGGGCACATGGGCAGGCAGTGTGAATGCCTAGAGAGCGAGGGTAGACGCAGACCGGTGAAAAAGGAGTGTTGGTGGGCAGGGAAATGTGTTCCGTATTTCTGCAGGAGCATCTAAGAAGACGCATGTTTGTCGCGGATGCGAATTGCTGTATGTAGCGTGTAAAACAGTTTGCTATGGTGCACGCGGTTGTGCGTCGTAACTGAAAACTCGGTTTTTAAAGACTGCTTGCTTCATTGTGTTTTAACCTCAGTTGTAAAGGGTTGTTTTAAAGATCCCATGGGATACCCCTCGCAAACTGTTTTACATGCTGCATAGGCGATTTACCTCTGCGAGAAACATGCCTCTATGAACAGTCAACGTGCAGGTGCATGTGGCCTCTACGACAGACGAATATAAATGACGCTGTTTCTTCTGTGTCGTCGCGTCCGAGTTGGTGGGCGTGGCTCTGCAAGTTGTCGTCATATCCAATGGTCTTGGAGTTGGTGGGCGTGGCTCCTTCCTGCATGCGCCATAGGTGTCTTACTTGTCAGCGGCTCAGTGAATCCATGCCCCTTCCGGCGTGCTTTCCATGGTCGTCTTGCCTTAGAGAATTATATATATAGATAGATACTTTCCCTAGGCATTGCATATAATACCTATGCATTATACAGAATGACATCAACCTTTAGATTTTTTTAAGCATTCTACACAATGCCTAATTTCACACATTGACAGTAAGGTATATATCAAATCCTTACAAATATCCAGAATGTTTGTATGTAACAGAAGTACTGTAACTTCCTGTAGGTTAAGAAAGGACCATTAGGAGGACCCCAAACAGTGCCAGGGTCTTGTGTGAAAATGTGTTCTTTAAGAAGCTCAAGAAATTTAATGGACAAAGTGATATCTGATAGTAAAGGGGTGCGTATTTTTCAGTCTTCACTAGGAAATTAGTTATCTTTTGTGGGACCTCTGGAGAAGATGATTGAGGGAGAAAAGAGGGCATTCTAAGAGTGAACATGGTAGTGTGGAGCTCTGTGTCAGGACATAACATTTAAATTAATATTTAGCATAAACTTGAAGCCAACGAGTAGAGTGAAATAGAAGGATAATGTCAGTATAGTGAAGGACAGAATATGCCTTGAAAATGCAACACTCTGAATGAGATGTAGAGGTCAGGTAGCATTTGTATGAAACCATGAGCCTCTGCCAAAAGACAGTTGATATAGTTCAGCCTAGTGGGTATACGCCTGTGAAGAAAAGTTTAATGGAAAAGTTAAAGTGTTAGGGGTAGATGTTTTGAAGAAATAAGCAACAGCCCCTAGACTGTGAAGGGATGTGTTGAATTTGGCAGAGGGTTAGGGTGTCATCCAGATTCACATCAACTTACAAACAGTAGGTAACATCGTCTACAGAAATATTAAGAGAAAGTTATTGGAAAGAAATTAAGTTCACGATTGTGATTGGTCTTCCATTAAGATACATTTCAGTAGTATTTGAAGCTCTGGGAAAAAACCTCAGGGTTGAAATGATGAAGTTGAAAATGATGGGGATATTTGGTTCACTTTGTTTTTAGAATGACATGATATATAGTATGATGTTGTGAAATGGTTCTACTTGTACAGTTTCATCCCCTAAATGAAAAACATAGAGTAGAATTTGTGTAATTTTAATAAACAATGATTATTAAGTATTTTATGTATTTTTTTTTAAGTTTTCTAGAATTAGGTTTTCTGAATTACCATAATATAAAACATACAATTTTAATAATTTTCCTTACATAGCTGAAGACAGAAGTTAATGTTCCTTCATATCCTGCACAGTTGTCATTCTAGGCAGTAGAGGCAAAGTAAGAGAAATCAGATATGTAAAAATGTTCATTCATTTTATAATAGAGGGGAATTTGAAGATTTTTTTTACAGGATCATATGAGCTGGAGAAGGAGACAGGTGATGTTTTTTTTTTAATTTCATAAATAATTTGTCAATACAAGTTTTTCAGAATTTATTTTTGAGTCCTTTATCCTGTTGAATATAAACCAAAGGTCTCAGATTCTGATGTGCCATTAAATATGCTGCTTTTCATTCCACTTTCTTAATTAGTCAGTTGCTGCTTACTCATAGAGTATCATTTTTGCCTTAGTTTTAACTTATATGCATTTTAAGAATCAAACCCATTAGTTGTTTCTTTTGTTCCTTAACCAACTCCAGTTACTGTAGTAAAAGTATGCAAAGGGAGCCAACTTCTCACTGATTAATTTGCGCCTTTTTGCATCTATATGTTCAACATACAATTAGAGTGGTCTAAAATTCCACCTAGCTGTTGTGCAAGTCTGAATGCCATCTACAGAAAATGATTGGTGGAGGTTGCTGCTGCTAAAGGAGGTTTTACCAGTGGATGAATACACGTGTTCACTTATTTTTATATATGAGAATGTTTACACAATTATATTGTCAAGAAGAAGTGCAAATGATTGTGCTTTAGTAGTTTAAGTGAATTGGCTTTGCTTATTATTGTGACATAGTTCAAAGCATAATAAACTGATACATTTAGCGTGGTTCTTTCTGTAATTTTTCTTAAATTTAAAAATCCCTTTGTTTGTAATTTACCAGTCTGATCTTAGAGAATGATTGTTTCTATCTTTCCGACCCATGTATTTCTTAAAGAGCAATCAAAATTTTTAACAAATGATAAGTGACATTTGCTTTGTATTTTTTGTATTCAAAATTTGTAAAGCATCTATAAATAAATTTACCCAAATAAGATCCAGGCTATAGTTCATGTGGTGAAGATTTGACTGTGTTGCACATATTAGGCCCATACCTGGAAGAGTCTTGGAACATAGCACAAGAATGTTTAAATTGTGTGAAATGTTTGCTAGGTTCTGTTATGAATGAATGATGATTTTTCATATTTTTTTAATCGCAAAGGAAATTGCAGCAGATACATAAATCCCTGAAATGCAAAATAATAAGTAAATGCATTCTATTGCAATAATGTATTCTTCTTGAGCTTCATGTCATCTTAGATTATTTCTGTTTAGGATTTATCATCCTGGTGATCAGATTGTGATGTAATAGCACATGAAGAAGTACTCAGTATATGTTTGCAGCATATCCAGTTTATTCCACATGCACATTTCAAATGAAATGCTTAATCTTTTATTTTTTTTCAGACATTTACTTACTAGAAACAGATTTTTTATGTATATTTTAAAATATTCCATAAAAAGATTAATCTTTATTTATGCTTACAAAAATTATTAAGAGCCATATTTTGAAACACATTTATGACCTAGTGAAGTATTTTTGTGATTGCATCTTTGAGAAAGTGGTAACCTTCCTAGTGTAAAAATTAATTTATTACATTCTGAGCAGACTTACTTTATTTATTTCTTTGCCCCATTATCTGTCTGCAGTTTAATATACTTAATTTGTATCCTCTTTTATCTATGCCCTAATACTTACCAACTGTAAGACTAAAAATTGGCTGAGACTTTGAAGATTTCTCAGCTGCTTGCCAGGTTTGCTGACGCATAGCTAGGAAAAAGCTGCAGGCCTGGCTTTTCAAGCTGTAACACTTTTCTTTGTTAACTCTATAATGCATTTATGCAAATATGTAAGATTTTGGGGATTTCCAGCTCCTCCTCATATGCTGTGCAACTATTTCTGCTTGTCAGCAATCACTGCAACAAAGTCTAAATTGAGCTAAAACCCATAAAGAACTTTAAAATACAAGCAAATACAAGCTTCATTGTTACATTTTTTTAATTTACTGATGCATTTAACACTATCCTTTTTTTTTTAAATTAAAACATAGCTACAACAATATATTTAACTCTGACTGGGTAGTAAAATATTAATTGTTTTATAAATTGAATACATATTAATGTTTTCCCACATACATAATATCACTTTCTTAAAGAACAGAAAGGCAACTTTATAAGAAAAATGTTAAGAGACTATTGCTTGCCATCTGCATAAAATCAGCATTTTATTATTGCTACAGCTGTACGTTTACCGAAATTTTATTAAACTAGAAAAAATATACTAGGATATTAACTAAAATAGAAGAACATTATTAATAATGTATTTTTCCAGCTAGGTCCTACATCATTTTTGTCAGACAGATGGCCACTTACTTTTGGATTTTAGTCTGAGAGTCATATATTCTGCCTCCTTTCCTTGTTCAATGTGTGCAGAAGCAAAGAAGAAGAAGAAAAGGCCTCCAATGTAGACTGAGGCATTATAAGTCCCATTCTTCACCTCCCAGTGTTCATTTGGGTGGATATAAATAGAGGTTAATTCTTCAAAGGAATTTGGTGTCTGCTGTATCATTTGTATCACTGACTATGCCTGATGAATTTTCCGTTTTCATTTATTACAGGGACCACATGGTATCCTTCGCTAAGATGAACAAGTGACACTGTAGACTGTTCTTTTATTGTTGTAGCATTGTCTTGTTTTCTAGAATTCTAAGATATATTTTTAAATCATAAAAGGCAACAGCTCTGAATACCAATGCACTTGTTATCTGATTGCTTGAACAAGTATTCTTGTCATCTTTGTGAAGCACCATGTTATAGTTTACTAAGTGAATGATGCAAAATAAATACAATTTGACTGATGTCTCATTATATACTAGAAAACAGTTACAGAAAGGAGGAATAGCTGCATGTCTTATTATAGCAGATATGTGTACTCAGCTCTCATGATAATGAATTCAACTCAATTATTGCAGAGTTTTTTTTATATGGCAGATTTTTAAACAGCAAGCATTTCCAAGCTTTATTTGGTATCTGTTATTAATTAACTTAATACACATATCTTAGGGTTGCAAGGGAGAGCAAAATTAACAAAAAAATCCCATGAAGGTATGAGTAGACTCCAGACAGGCAATGCCAAGGACCGACATTCAAGCCCTAACTCTTGAGCTGTGCAGCAGTAATGCTAAACATTGTGCCACCATACCATGCCATAATTAAGACCCAAATTATTTTAGCTACATTTATAATAAACATCTTTGGTCATTTTTGTTTATTTTAGCTATAGTATTCAATAAACCTGACCTTGACTACCTACCCAGGAAACACTGTTTTAATTTGCATTTCCATTCATTGCTAATCTTATTTTTAGATTATTACTATCACTTTTGTAATCCCCATTCACCCATTATTTTTCCGGATTGTGGTGCTTGTGACATCCAGTTATGTAGTTTCACATCCCCGACAACTCAGTCAGACTGTTCAATGAAAATCAAGCAGGTTTGTTTTTGTCTTAAGTCATAGGGCAGCCCTATGTGTGTGTGAGAGAGCTGAAAACTGATGAGCGTTCACTCAAATATACAATGCATACAACGCAGCACCCATGGTGAAAGAAACACAGGAGTTTTGGAGGGACTTATCCATCTAGAAAGGAAAAAGAAAATGCAGTAACTGAGAGTGAATATGTTATGTTCTGCAATTCCTAGTGGTATAATCTGACTTCCTTAAGGGAATGAGATTCACCAACTATAGCCATTAAGTTTTACATGTTTACTGGCTAGAAATCGTGTAATGTGCTGCTACCTTAACACTAGAATCCCTGACCCCTACGAAAAAACTTGTAATCTCAGCCCACCTTAAATTCCTTCACACTTCTCCATCAGCATCTTTTCTTTTGTAAATTTGTCGATCAGCACAAGCAGCAAGCAGCCTGCTATCCCATCCCCACCACTGACGCAGCTGAAGTCGCAAAGGATATTCTCAGTGCTCAAATCTTGTCTATGATACTTGTAAAAGTTTGCGTTTTTTTTTTGTTATACTTGTACATTTTGTTAAAGTGTTTATTTGATATTTGGACTTTATTCTTCATACATCATATACTTGATGTCTACATTTTGTCAATTATTACTAAAATATGAAAAACATTTTTTTTTTTTTAGTTATGTGCTCAACAATTCCTGCCTCACAATTCATCCTACATTTACACAGATCGTTGTAGACACGAAACACACATGAAATGTATGTATTCAAAATAATGATATTTTATTTACCCTCTACAATTCCAGGCACCTCACACCCAGATAAACAAAGTTTAATTCTGAGAATCTTTTCTATGACTTGAGCTGCAATGTGGGTTCAGTTTGGGGAGTAGGAGGGATGGGATGGGATAGCAGGCTGTTTGCTGATTGTGCTGATCGACATGTTTACAAAGCAAAATACGCTGATGGAGAGGTGCAAAGGAATTTAAGGTGGCCCGGGATTACAAATTTTTTCGTAGGCTTCAGGGACTCTACTGTTAATATATAGTGTACTGTATGTCTTTTGGATGTGAAAGAACCACAGTACCTAGAAAAAAGTACAGAAGAGAACAAACACTGAAGAGCAAAAACAGTCCCTATAGCTGCGTTCACTCCTAGAACTACAATGATGCAGTGCTGGCTGTTGTATTACCATGCCACTTTATTTTATAATTTTGTTTTATTGCTGAAATTCATTCACATTTCAATTCTAACAAAAGAACAATGTTCAGTTAAAGTATGATAATTTGTCATTTGAACTTCTGACTTTTGTAATGTCGTTTAATTAAAAAACATTCTGTTGTACTTTGCTATTAAAGTGAGTTCATATGCTATAGGCACAGTATACAGTAGTTATCTTAATCTTTTTGGGAGTCATTAATTCCCATGAACGATGTGTATAGATAAACAGTGTTCTTGGAAATGAGGACCAAGTAAGAGTTCTATTTTATAAAATATTAGTGCATGGAGAGCTTTCGAATATTCTTTTATTAAATAATATATTTTCTAGTGCTTAATATGTGTTTAAGATCCTGTGGAATGGTTTACTTTTTAATTGTAAAATAAATTACTCTAGGGAGAATTTCTAATCTTTGTATCGACACCTCTGTAACTATTTGTCAGAATGGGGCATAGCCTCCATTCATATAACATGCTTTTTTTTTTTTTTCCCTGTCCTCATCCATCTTATTTATTGCTTAAGCTTTACTGTGCCTTTAGATTCTATGCTTTACTTGCTTTCGGATACCTTTCCATGAGCCTTTTATACCTTCTATTTTTGAATCTGTGATTGTTTTTGGTTTACAAAACATTAAATACTTACAGTACAGTTTTGCCTTTTACCTGCCTTGACTCCTGCTTTCTTGTGTCTGTTATCCTACTCCTGATTGTCTGGGTCTGCTCATTTAGTTTTGTTAGCTGTGCTAGCCAAGTACTATTGGTTATTGTTCCCATACTGCATATGTTGATATCAGAAGGTCACACCAATTAATCAACTTCCTCTGAAGGTGTGGTCTATCAGAGTGAAAATTACATCCTTGAGCAACAAGCTGTAGTTCAGGCAGAGGGCATGTTTGAAGTATAGTCTCCTCATTTAGAACTTATGAAACTGCTTTCTCCAATGATAAGCCATCTAAAAAGTATACTGTAAGCATATATAGCAAAAGTCTGTCATCAGAACTGGTGTTTAGTATACCGGCAAATATTGTTGGGAAAAAAGGTTAAATGCAAAAGTAGTTTTAAATGTTTAGTGTGACTATTTCAGGAGTGATAGGAGACTACATGTGCTCGGTTCATCTGGCTGCATGTGTATAGCACTTAAAACACTATTTTCTGATTAATTTTTCAGTTGGGCATGTTCTATACCCTCCTCAAACACACAAACACATACATCAACACATAGGCCTTCACAGACTGTAATTGCAAAGTCATGCAGCAAACATGTGAAATAAAAACAGCTTTTTACCCTAAAGGAGTTTCTGTCTTCCATTCATTTATTTATGTATTTGTATGCTTATTTATCTGTTAATGTATTAGTGTAGGATTGCTGGAAAAATATCTGAGGGGCATACCACCGTAATTCCTTGTAAAACTAATAAAGAGATTACATAAAAAAGAAAAAAATAATTTTCTGGTTATAGTTGCTTTGAATATGTATTTCCCAAAAAAATATTTTGCAGCCTATCTACACTTCAGTAGTAAGATAATACAATACAATACAATACAATTTATTTTTTGTATAGCCCAAAATCACACAGTGAAGTGCCTCAATGGGCTCTAACAAGCCCCCCAGCCTTGACTCTCTAAGAAGACAAGAAAAAACTCCCAAAAAAAACCCTTTTAGGGAAAAAATGGAAGAAACCTTGGGAAAGGCAATTCAAAGAGAGACCCCTTTCCAGGTAGGTTGGGCGTGCAGTGGGTGTCAAAAAGAAGGGGGTCAATACAATACAGTACAATACACAGAACAGAACAAATCCTCAATACAGTATAAAAATAAACATTTTAGAAGTACGGAGTAGAATTTAACAGTAGATGATATTGCATAATATGATTTGGATTATAATCCAAGCATACTGTCACAGTAAACAATATCAGACTAATGTGATTTTCCCACTTGTGTTTATTTAATTTATGTGATTATCAACAAAATGGGAAACCAAATTTTAATGTGAAATGTGATGTACTAGAATGCAGTTTCTTGTCTGTAAGTATTATAAACTGTGGTTCAGAATTATACAAATTCAATAAAGTGTCCGGCATATTCTGGCTATATTAAAATAGCTTTGTCACTAAAACTATCAAGTAAGTATGCAAATTATTTTAAGGTCTAGAAATTGCAAATGATTATAACCTGTCTAAATAAACAAAATCACATTATTATTATTATTATTATTATTATTATTATTATTATTATTATTATTGCTTATTTGTTGCAAGAATACTTGATTATCTTTGAGTTGCCAGTGTAGGGGTATGTAGAGGTATATTCTATCCTAAATATGAATCAATGATAAAGCATATCATAGTATTTCAAAATTTGATTGATATATATGAAAATGGATAATTCACAACAATATAAGAAACATTGTAATGTATGACAGAATGTGTGAGTAGTCAGCTTTGTGAACAATTAATCATCCCAGAAGCTTGTCTAACTTTCATTACTTCATTTACATTTTGTGTACTACTGCACTTACGGCAGGGGTTAATGTATATAATTAATCCTACATGCTTTTATTTGTTATTCATATGGCTTGAAACATATCCAGATTTAGGACAAGAACATAATATAGAGTAAACAAAATCTAAAATATGTGTTAGTGATGGTTGACTCATTCCATAGACAATTGAAGGTGGGTATATTTTATTTATTATTGCCATAGTCTGTGAGGAATCATTGCATAATACTGCTTCATCAGGATTGATTTATTTACCCATAAAAATTGATGTTGCAAAATGTCTATATAACTTTAATTTTGCTATTGAAGTAACGTCAAATATGAACATTTCCCAGATCAACCTAATAGCTGAATGAGTTCATTAAGAGATCATCTCATAATTAACAAGTTTTCCAAAGTTCTTCCCAGATAGTCAGATTTCAGCTGATAATGAAAGATTTAGAGATTTTCAAGTGATACTGAGTTTAAAAAGACTGATTTTAAATAAGCCCCATGAGTTAGAAGCAATTTAGCCCAGCAAAATTAAAGAAACCTGTAATTTTGTTGTAAGTTTTTTGAGATATATTTTTCAGGATTTGCTGTTTACCCGGCAACTGCTTAAGGAGTGAACATTTGCAAATTCTATTGTATGGAAAAGGTGATTGAACGAACCTTGGGAACTAAAGGCTATTTTTCCTAACATGTATCACATGCAAATTAATATAAACAATTATAAGTGACTAAGCAGGAAATCTGGTAGTCTACTGTGGTTTCTTTAGTAAGTGGTTAACAAATTGCAAGAGGCAGAATTCAGAAATGCATCTTAACCAAATGGAAATTAAGAGGTAAAATGATAGAGATGTTAATAACACGTGGAAAACCGTGCATGCCAGACATGAATTTAAAATCACATCCACAATGAGATTACAGAGGCATAAAATAAAGTTGATTAATTTTTAGGCGGCATTTGTTTACAAATTAGGTAACTGATAATGCTAGTCACCAAGTAGTGCATATTTGGTGAATTTCAACTCTGAATTTACTGGTATTCTGGACATGATAGATGAATAGGAAATGGCAAGATATGTTGGACTGAAGTGGCCAGTGCTGGCCTAAATACTATATCTTATATTATTAGTATGTGAATTTCCCCTTGGGGATTAATAAAGTATCTATCTATCTGCCTATCTGTCTGTCTGTTTGCCTGCCTGCCTGCCTGTCTGTCTAATAAAGTTGGCAGAAGAAATCCCTCCTAAGTGTTATAAAACAATGAGGAACTGGAATGGCTTATCTTGTGCTGTTGAAAAAGGGAAATCCTTAGGTGTTTAATTTCACCCTAGTCAGTTGCTGCCTTACATTTATCAGGATGTTTGATAGCACACACATGATAGGCAGGTTTACACTTAAATGTATCTCATTGAGTTTTTTTTTTAATGATTGGTTCCTTTGCACAACTATCTGTTACATCTATACTAATAAAAGGCAAAGCCCTCACTGACTCACTCACTCACTCACTGACTGACTCATCACTAATTCTCCAACTTCCCGTGTAGGTAGAAGGCTGAAATTTGGCAGGCTCATTCCTTACAGCTTCCTTAAAAAAGTGGGGCAAGTTTCATTTTGAAATTCTACGCATAATGGTCATAACTAGAAGCTATTTTTCTCCATTTACTGTAATGGAGTTGAGCGCGAAAGTCGTGGGGGGCGGAGTTTAATGTGACATCATCACGCCTCCCACGTAATCACGCAGTACGTATAAAGCCAGGAAGAGCTCCAAAAAGCGCTGAAGAAAACATACATTATATAATTAAGAAGGCAGCGAAACAATTAGAAGCGAGCGAGTGACATATAAAACCATATTCAGCGGCTCACGTGAACTGACGCAGTGCGCAGACAAAAAGCAACAGTTCCAAAGAGTGCTGAACAAAAACCGAATTACACTGCTACGCTCAAATAGACAAACCACACGCCGTGGCGCAATAGTAGAGCCTTCGCCTCTAGCGCCAGCTTCCGGGGTTCGATTCACGAGAGGGGATGCACTAAGTATGTACGCGCGCTTCCCGATACATTTTAGCCTCGCATCCCCTTGGTTTGAGAAAAAATATGCGGTTAACGCAGAAAGACAGATCACCAATTGAAGCTTTTTGAATAATGGATACTTTATTCGCGATCAATGATTGTTTTGGTAAAGCCATACTCAGTGTATTCATTAGATGAACGGTAAAAAAGTAAGAGCGAGGGGAAGATGACTTATTGAGGCACGCAGGCAAAACCACAATAGCATGCGGGCTCGATGTACTGTAGTGCGCGTCAACTCGATCTGAATTGCGCGATCACATTTGAAAAAATATATATTTTCAAGTTCTATTTAGTCGATATGTGTCAAACTCAAGGCCTGCAGGCCACATCCGGCCCGGCGTGTAATTATATCCGGCCCGCGAGATCATTTTATATACTGTATTATTGTTATTAATGGCCCGGGGATATGAAGCACTGGTAACACAATAAACTACAGATCCCATAATGCAGCACTTCAGCTGCCTTGCCGAACACTTACCGCGTTAATCAAGTCTAGCTTATGAAGCTGCAAGTTATTGCGAAGCTAACCCACACGATGCCGAAGAGAAAAGGTGATTCTGAACATAGAGCCTTTAAAACCGATGGGAGGCTGAGTATATGTTTACATTTGTGGAGCTAATGTGGCTGTAATTACAGAATTTACTCTAAGACGGCACTATGAGACAAAACATCAAGATAACCTAAAAGACCTGAATGCAATGCACAAGATACAGAAATTAGAAGAGTTAAAGAAGAATCTGACACTTAAGCAGACGTTTTTACCCGTGCAAAATCACAAAGTGATTTCAAGTGAAGCTACTTTTATGGGAGACACAAATGCACCAGTGCAACTTGCCCTACTTTCCCTGTTGCCAAGTAATGTTGAACCAAGTCGACACTACGGTGTTCCCAAATATGCACTTTGTTCATAAACTGAGCGCACTGCGCACTGAGTTCGCACGGCGCTTTGGTGACTTTGAAGAACAAAAAAAGAATTTTGAGTTGTTTCGCAACCCATTTGCCGTTGATGTGGAAACTGCACCTGTGCAGATTCAGATGGAGGTGATTGAGCTGCAGTGTAATGGCACACTAGTACGATACTGCACGGCCCGCACAGTTTATTCACTCCATTCCCGCACAAATGCTCCAGCTCCGTCTACATACGGCTCGAACCTTGTGCATGTTTGGTAGCACATATCTGTGTGAGAAGCTCTTCTCAGTGATGAACACTAACAAAACAGCACACAGGAGTCGCCTCACTGATGAGCACCTGCAGTCCATCCTGAGAATTTCCACAACACAGAACCTCACACCAAACATAAACGAACTTGTTGCGAAAAAAAGATGCCAGGCTTCCAAATCTGATAAAATGACATAAGAGCAAAGACAACTGAATGATTTGATTTGTTATTGCTGAAAATAACACATTTTATTTATGTTTACAGGTTTTGTTATGCACCATGTTCATATTTGAATTTGTATAATTTTGACAGGATATATTTTTATAGAGAGCGATATTACATTTGCAGGAGGGTTCTCAGATTGGTAAATGAGTAAACTGGTAAACAGTTTTTCCACCTCTTGTAATTTCTTTCTTTACTTCGATTTCAATTTTCTTCAAAACTTTCTTCTCACCACTCTTCACTTGCTTAGAAGCCAATAGATGGAGAACAATGAACAGAGCTCTTGCAGCGGCTCGCTCGCTCTCTCTCTCTTTCTTTCTTTCTCAGGCTGCCTGTGGTGGGGGGGATGGTGCGCTAGCACGTACAGCCTGCAGATAGGCAGGCAAACACGTGCAGCAATCTCCTCCTCCCACTCCCCAGCAGGCACGTGGAATTGGGGGGATGGTTGGCTTGCACTTACTGGCTGCAGATAGGCAGGCAAACAGTGCAGCAATCTCCTCCTCCCCCTCCCCAGCAGGCACGTGCTCGCTCGCTCTTGCTCTTTCTCTCTCTCTCTCTCTCTCAGCTCAGCTCAGGCAGGCAAGGGAAACTGTTTTGTTCGTATACCGAGTGTGTGGTTGTGAACTAAGGCAAAAGTTTGGGGAGCTTTTTGGTCGTGAACCGAGTTGTACGTGAACCGAGGTTCCACTGTGTATATATATATATATATATATATATATATATATATATATGTGTTTCTCTCTGTGTGTATGTATATGTGTACATGTGAACGAGTTGTACGTGAACCGAGGTTCCACTGTGTATATATATATATATATATATATATATATATATATATATATATATATATATATGCCAGCAACACTCATGACAATAACAAAACAATTACATTGTCAATCATGTTACATTATTATTAAAATGTTTCCTTTTCTTTTTACTTCTCCGCTGCCAAGCGCGGGTATTTTGCTATATATATATATATAGGTAGATAGATATGACAACAACACTCATATCAATGACAAAACAATTACATTAACAATCAAGTTACGTTACTTTTAAAATTTTTCCTTTTCTTTTTCATAACTTCTTTAACACAGTACTTCTCCACTGCGAAGCGCGGGTATTCTGCTAGTCTTGAATACTTTACTTAGCACATTTACAAATTTGTTCACATATTTGCTAAGATGAAGCATTTTCAGATGCAGTATTACAGTTATTACAGTTATTGGCTCCATTCTGCATGTGTAAAATGGGTTACTGTTGTCCAAGAAACACTAGCATTCAAATATTTAGGAAGAAAAATAAAATTCATCCATAAGAAGTGCATAATGTCCTGGTATTAAGTTCAAAATACATTGTCTACCATTCTACACTCACCTAAAGGATTATTAGGAACACCTGTTCAATTTCTCATTAATGCAATTATCTAATCAACCAATCACATGGCAGTTGCTTCAATGCATTTAGGGGTGTGGTCCTGGTCAAGACAATCTCCTGAACTCCAAATTGAATGTCAGAATGGGAAAGAAAGGTGATTTAAGCAATTTTGAGCATGGCATGGTTGTAGGTGCCTAACGGCCGGTCTGAGTATTTCACAATCTGCTCAGTTACTGGGATTTTCATGCACAGCCATTTCTAGGGTTTACAAAGAATGGTGTGAAAAGGGAAAAACATCCAGTATGCGGCAGTCCTGTGGACGAAAATGCCTTGTTGATGCTAGAAGTCAGAGGAGAATGGGCCAACTGATTCAAGCTGATAGAAGAGCAACTTTGACTGAAATAACCATTCGTTTCAACCGAGGTATGCAGCAAAGTATTTGTGAAGCCACAACACCAACAACCTTGAGGCGGATGGGCTACAACAGCAGAAGACCCCACCGGGTACCACTCATCTCCACTACAAATAGGAAAAAGAGGCTACAATTTGCACAAGCTCACCAAAATTGGACAGTTGAAGACTGGAAAAATGTTGCCTGGTCTGATGAGTCTTGATTTCTGTTGAGACATTCAAATGGTAAAGTCAGAATTTGGCGTAAACAGAATGAGAACAAGGATCCATCATGCCTTGTTACCACTGTGCAGGCTGGTGGTGGTGGTGTAATGGTGTGGGGGATGTTTTCTTGGCACACTTTAGGCCCCTTAGTGCCAATTGGGCATCGTTTAAATTCCACGGGCTACCTGAGGATTGTTTCTGACCATGTCCATCCCTTCATGACCACCATGTACCCATCCTCTGATGGCTACTTCCAGCAGGATAATGCACCATGTCACAAAACTCGAATCATTTCAAATTGGTTTCTTGAACATGACAATGAGTTCACTGTACTAAAATGGCCCCCACAGTCACCAGATCTCAACCCAATAGAGCATCTTTGGGATGTGGTGCAATGGGAGCTTCGTGCCCTGGATGTGTATCCCACAAATCTCCATCAACTGCAAGATGCTATCCTATCAATATGGGCCAACATTTCTAAAGAATGCTTTCAGCACCTTGTTGAATCAATGCCACGTAGAATTAAGGCAGTTCTGAAGGCGAAAGGGGGTCAAACACCGTATTAGTATGGTGTTCCTAATAATCCTTTAGGTGAGTGTATATGTAATGCAATATGTTGAAGGTGGTTTTACTGAAGTGCATGTTTCAATGCAAGTTAGTACAAAATTTTAAAATATAAAAATCATCAGGATTTGGGAATGGACCCATTTTTTTGGAGTTTGGAACTGATAGACAGACCACACAAGTTCAGCCCATTAGAAGTTTAGCTTTTAGTAGGCAATTCTTGTGTGCTTTCCTTTTTAAAAGTTTGAATATTCCGATTACATTGTTATAGTCATATTGCCTTTGATGCTTTTAGTTTTTCATTTGATCAGAGTAAACTTAGCGATGAAACATTCATAAAATAAGAATCCGTTGGTAATCAAATAAAAAAATACAGATCCAAA
Source organism: Polypterus senegalus (assembly GCF_016835505.1). Lineage (NCBI taxonomy): Eukaryota > Metazoa > Chordata > Cladistia > Polypteriformes > Polypteridae > Polypterus > Polypterus senegalus. Next base: position 135,537,173 of record NC_053157.1, read on the forward strand.
ACTCCAAAAGTCTTATAAAAACATGTCACTGTGCTAAAGAGTCACTCTTCCTTTATTCCACAACATGTTTAAAAGGAACTATATATTGTTTTAGAAAATTTAAATGAAATTGATTCCAGTTATCTCAAGGGCTTAAGTATTTAGACCGTGGTACCCTGCTATTTCTGAGTTTTCATACATGAAAGAAATCATTCAGAGACGATTATAATAGCCTTACCATTAGCCTCTATCTGTGCACTGCTAAAGCAAGTGTGAAATTTTCTGAATAATAGTTTGAGCCTATTTACAGTAGAAATCATTAATCACTTGGTATATCTAAAAAAGGTATTGAAATAAAAAGTAAGTAACATTCTAGCAAAGTCGAAGACATGGTGATAATTCCTATATTTGGCAAAGGAGTAGAACTATAATATATGAAAGTATTGGGATTTTCTTCTTAGCATCATTGACAAATTAATCAAGAAATGGAAGCTGAATCTTAAGAAACACCCTCTGAAACTTTTGAATATTTTGCATGAAATCACTAAATGATGTATTGTTTATTTTAATGTGTCTAATTCAGAGTGTATTACTTATAGTTAGTGCACTGGTTAAAAATAAATTAAATCACACTTTCAAAGCTTCCTTCTAAGAAAGAAATATATAATGGATTTATGGATATGCTACACTAATTTCTAATAATAAATGCAGATGAGATGTGTGACGTCTGTATGAATTCTGTTTGTGTGCCCATTTTCACTCTTAATTTGTAGTCTTTCTAATTAATTCTTTTGTAGTAAATGGAGTACTTTTTTACAGGTATTTAAAATGGATATCTCAAAACAACTGTTGGCCTATGAAGTTGAATACCATGTACTACAAGATGAATTAATGGATTCCTCTTTGCCACTAAGTGACAATGCGAAAATGGAGAAGTTGGAGAGAACCAATACCAACCTTAGACAGCAAAATATAGACCTTCTTGAAGAATTACAGGTTTGCTCTTTTTCATTGCCTTGATTAACTGCAAGCTTCTATCTCTTTAGGTTTTGAAAACTTGACTAAAATGAGATTAGAATTATTATCAAGTCATGTTTTTTATCATGTGTAAATAGTACAATAAAATATTTACTTACATGTCTCTTCAGAGTACAATATCAAGTAAACAAATAAATGTACAATTGTCTGTCTGTCTGTCTGTCTACACCATAGGATACTATTTTCTAAATCCACCGACAGCAGAGTTGCGGGAGGCTGTTGTCAATCAGTCAGTTTTTAAAGGAGATATGTTGGAAGCGGGAAAATTAGGCAAGCATAAGGATCTAACTGGCTTTGTCAAGGGCCTAATTGTGATGGCTAGGCAGCTGCGTCAGAGAATCTCCAAAATGGCAGGTCTTCTAGAGTTGTTCCCCTATGCAGGGGTTAATACTTAAAAAAAAAAAAAAAAAAGTGGTCCAAGGAATGACAACAAGTGAACCAGTGACAGGTTGAAGGATGCCCAAGGCTCATTGATGCATAAGGGGAGCAAAGGATAGACCATCTAGTCCAGTCCCACAGATGTGCTGCTGAGGCACAACTTGCTGAAAAACGTAATGATGGCCACAAGAGAAAACTGTTAGAACACACAGGGCATCACAGCTTGCTGTTTATGGGAATGCATAGCCGCAGACCGGTCAGAGTGCCCATGCTGACCTCTGTCTACCACCAAAAGCGCCTACAATATGGACATGGACATCAGACTTGGACCATGGAGCAAAGGAAAAATATAACAAAAAACAAATATGTCTACTTAGCCCAATTAACTTCATAGGTCCCATTTTGTGAAAGATATCCCAAAATAGCTACTACAGCACCAAGTTATTTTTCAGTCTAAAAATAAATGCTGTCTTTACTAGTAAACTAGAATTCAAGTTTCTAAAAGCTCTACATTTACGGCAGCCACCCCCTATGACCAGAAGATAACAAGCCATGTTTTTTTGCTAAGGAACATTGATGTGGTAGTTCTCATGCTGACTGTATCCTGATCTGATGAGGATAGGAGGGCCTTCTCTTTTAAAGAGTAGCAAATTTAGTCCTCAGGTGTCCAAACAAGATAATCTTCTGGCTTCAACTGGTCACCTCTGTTTACCTGAATAGCCAGAATCCAAGGCCACCAGAACAAATGTCACAACTACAAAGTCGATCATTGACCATTCCTCTGGGTTTTGTGGTACTGGCTACATTTACAACACACCTATCTTCAGACATGGTTGTTTTAGACAATTCAATAACAAGTCTCCACCTGGACTCCGATCAGGGAAACTTTTTCTCCACCAATGGTATTTTGATTTATTTTCTATTAAAGTCACATGTCCAGTTTATCTTTCATTGTTCTAACATTTTTTTAAATCTTACTTAACAAAATTGAAATTTTTTTAGTTCAGTTTTCCTGATTGTGAATCCTTGCCCAGCTGCTAAAATTTTTACGTAAGTATTTATAGATAATATTTTTAGGTTTGTTTATATTTGGTGGTATTTAAATTTGAATCAGATACAAGTCAGACAAATAATTTATTTTACCAGATATTTTACGGAGGTGTCTTGACAGTCGGTCTCTTGAAATGAAATATCTTTCCTTATAATGAAACTTTTTTAATTCTTTATTTTTGCAACCATTTTCTTTCTTTGACTTTAGGCTGCTCATGCAAAAATCCATAGTCTTGAAGCACATGTGGAAAACCTCATGGGCAGTGAAGGCAAATTAAAGCAGACCATCCAGACCCTGGAACTAGAGAGGGCTGCTCTGTTGAACACTATTGAAGACCTGCGGGCACAGATGGCAAGCACGGCCACAACTGACAGTCAAATTTTGGGAAGGACTGAGACACATGAAGATGGCCAAAACTAACATCCCATTGACTCTCCTGTTCTAAAATAACACTTCCTGTCTATTAAGAGTCATGAGCACATCTAGTAACTGAGAAAATGTGGTCAAAAGGTGGCCAAAAGTCAAACCCATGTTGGAAGGTTCTTCATACAGATACTACATACTGCTTTAGATGTTTCTATATAGTAACACAAGACACAGATTTGAATGTACAGTATACTCTCTTTGCTTTTATAAGCACAAGTAACCATTGCTGTTTATTTTATGTATTATTGCTACTTGTGCAGAACAATTGACAAATTGAAATGCTGTCATTACAAAGGAAAGTAATATTTTGAATTTTGATCACTATTGTAGTTATATGTTTTTATACAATATTTTAATATTGCAATTAGTAAATATGTTTGATTTTTAGTGTTCTTTATATTTATCTGTACTATATTTAATCAAACTCCATGCACTGTATTCATATTTTACATTTCGTGTGACTGTTTCTTGAAGTTAGTTACTTTTAACAGAGATGTGTGTCTTTGACAAAATCCTAATTCATTTTAGTTTCAATTAGGGCAATGCACCATTTTTCCCTGATGTACAGTATTAGTAATAAAATGTCAAATCACTGAAAGTAAAAATTATGTAGAATGTTGAGCAGACAGAACAAGAATGGGAGGTTGCTGTCTTTTCATTATGCTGATGTCTCCATGCCTATTTATAAAATTTAATTTACTAGGTCATAGTTTCAAAGGGCTTGCCTAAGTACTTTATGAGAGCTCTTTTTTCAGAGATAGCTTGGAGTTGTTAACCTGTAATGGGAGAAAAGCTTGAACTCTTGTGAACTGTAAAGTATGTAGCAGCCATGTGAACCCATCAGACTGCACATTTGTGCTTTAAATTTAATTGAAAGCAACATTAATACAGTATATTTCTGTATAGTTCTGCCATTATAAAAAAGGCACTTTGTTTTCAAGTTCAGTTGTGTGTATGATACTGTGTTTATGTGGTCTTGTCTGCTTAGAAGAATGTATCCTAGATCTCAGTGATTAACGAGATTTAAGGCAGGAAGGGACATGACATGAATTTGGTGAATGCTAAATCATCTGTTATTTGTGTACAGAGGTCAAATTAAGGAGACCTAAGATGTAAAAGTAAAATATTTGGTTAACAAAATCCTCATACCAAAGAATGCATAACAAGTGTGTCAGGATTTTCAAGTCCTATTAGCTGTTATGTTAAATAATGTGTTTTGCTGTGAACCCAAATGTGGTGTAAGCCACATGTCTGCTGATTTGCATAGATAAGGTCAAAGATCTGTTGGATTTCTGGCAAAACATTTATCTCTTCAAATCTATATTACAATATTAATTTATCCTGATATGAAAGTACATTTAGAGGTGATTTCCAAAGTCAGCTGGAAAATCAATTCATAATGATATTTGAAATAAGATGTTTGTTGCCCTGGGACAGCTGTTGAACATGTCAAAACTGTCATAAAGAAAGCCTGCTCAACTCATTTCTTTTCGAAACAGCACTTTTATCTTTGTACAGTATTTTAAATATTAATTGGTTTATACAGAAGCTTTATTATTTCAATAAGATGCAATGCAAAAAAAAGTCATTAATGTTATTCTAGGGTTTCAACCAACAGAAATCCTGCAGCATTTTACTCCATTGACTGCATTTGACTTGATGTGATGAATACTTGAAATAATTAAATGTTCAGTTTTTATCAGTATTATTTCTCACAATGTTTTTCTGTTTCTTTTTGATTGATTATTTTATTAGTGTATATTTTTTATAAGTCTAATGTAATGACAGAGTATCAATAATAGCCTTCTAGGTTAGGCTTTTGAACTTTGTAATCATTTCTCCATTTTGTGTTTTTTTTCTGAAGTTCTCCTCTTGCTTTTTGTAAGTTTTTTTTTAGATTGAGGTACACAGATGTATCACATTGCAGGAATGAGAAAAGAAGTTGATAAATGCATCTTGTATGAGGTACAGTAGTCATAAGGATTGTGCATATAAAAGTTTAATTAGCACAGTTAAAAACGTGGACTGAAAAGAGTACCCTGTTGCAGAAACTTAATGCTCATTTGGGAGACATTACATTCATCAATTTTAACAATTTTATTACTATATATAAATGTGCACGTAAGATGAATGCAACATCAGTGTTTAAAAATATGCAGTATAAAAGAAACCATACTAATAGAAAAAATAATGTGTTTATTCCAGTACTCACACAGGTGATTTGGCTTGTCCTTAGTCTTATTGGGCTAACTGTAAAGATGGCTCTTTTAGGTGGTATACTTAACTACTTAAGCACAAGGTGACCTGCTGGCGGGACGCCACCATATTTCAAAGTTATTTGTGTATGTTGCAATAAAAACCACAATTCATTCAAAAGCAATAATTTTATTTTATGTACCCAAGGTTATCATCGTTTAAATAAATCATAGGTTGTCATGTTGCCTACTCTGTTTCATTAGTAAATGCAATTTGCACATTTATATGCCAAGGAAATCATCACGTTACAGCTGAGTGAATCTGCTTTTATCAAAGATCCTACCGATGGCATACCGCATACAATGAAAGACTGATTGCTATTAGATATCTGAGTTTTAGACTTTTCAATGATGTCTACTTGTCTATGATTGGTCAATTGTACTACAGGAGATAGGAACTATATTGCTTATGCGACAGCTAATTTTTACACATGTTTATGCATTGTTGCACACAATCTTCTGTGAAAGTGCATGTGGATTGTTTTGTTGATGTGCAGTAAGACTAGGGAAATGTCATCTTCTTCTTGAAAAAAAAGGAAGTCTTAGAAAATATACAGAATGCAAGTGGTATGGAATATTAACCCTGAGTCGCAGGCTACCTTTCATTTGTAAATACTGCTTAGTATAGCATATCAGCGTATACTTTTATACTTCAAGCATCAAGGGTTCATTCACAAGAATGCTGCACATTCGGTCTGTGTTAATTTCCTGACAAGTGCTCTTCCAGTTTCAACTTTGCATACGTGCTCAAAGTTTCACGTAAGGAGCCCTTTGATTTAATGTCACTGTCCATGGAAACATTCACAAAGGACCACTCTTCAATCAAATGTATTTGTATCACACTGCTACATGCAGTTTTACATGGAGACCACAGCCTCTCCCCCCATCACAACTACAATCACACAGCCCTAACGTTCATGGGGATCACCATTCAATCTAATGTCATAGAACCACACCACACCATGCCAGCACTTGCAGTTTCATGTAGGGAACCTGGCCTCCTTCCTTTTGATCAAAAGTCACAACATCACATCAATGTGCCACGAGTACATGAGTAAAAGAAAGCCGTTTCAGCTAGTGTTCTGCTCACAGCATAATTCCTTCCTGCCACACATTTCTAATTGCCCTTCAACCTCTCTTTGGGTGGTGGGAGAGATGGAAACAAACCCCTGGATGAAGATGGCATGTGTGAGTAGAATAGGTAGGGGGTTAATTATACCATAGGTAAGACTAGTGTGCTTGCAATATCCGTGGCGGCCAATAAAAGGAGTTGTCCCCATCTCTGTAAACAAGCACTGTAAGGATCTGGTATGAAAATGTGTGTATTTGCTTAGTTTATGCCAGACATGAAATACAACAAAAAGCAACAAAAATAAATAAATAAATGAAAAGCGGAACTTCTGTGGGGCAACTGCAACTTTGCAGTACAAAAACCCCAATCCGTTGATCAAAATGTAAGGTTTCTCAGTGAGGTACATAGAAACAGAAGTTGTTTCAAGCACTGAAATGAAAAATAATTTTCAAGGAAAAGGCTTGAATGAGTACATAATTATATGTACAAAGTTACAAATTGTTTAGTTGTTGCATCAGAGTTATATACAATATATACCGTATATATACATATATATATATTGTCACAAAAGCCACAAAGAGCCACAGCAAGGTTTGGGGCAGCCACCCATGTATTTGGTTTCCTGGCTGCAAATTGAGAGTACTGATAGCACTTGTTGTGCACAAAACCGAGTCCAAAACAGAACTGAGGGAAAAGGTGGAGGCTTTTAAAGGGGAAGACAGGAAGTGAGATCAAAGGGGTCGGGCTCATTGAAGGTCTTCAGCCATAGGTTCGAGCCCGGACGTGACATCACAGGGGCCAGAGCCAGCAAGGTCTTCTTCCATAGGCTCGGTCCCGCAAATGACGTCAAGAGGGCCAGGTGGAATCTCCCATGAATGGTCTGCAGGAAAGGGAGAAAAAGAGTCAGTGCACTCTTCCACATCCTGGTATGACTCGGAATTGACCTTAATCAAGGCCTTTAGCTGCCTCCCATGCACACATCGTGAACCCGAGAAAGAGCATCAGCGTTGGCGTGAAGAGTGCCCCGACAATGAATGAGCGAAAACTTGTATGGCTGGAGGTCAAGAAACAATCTGGTGACACGCGGATTCGACTCCTTGTGAAGGGCCATCCACTGTAAATGTGCATGGTCCGTGACAAGGGTGAATTTCCGGCCCAACAGGTAGTACCTCAGCTGAGTAATTGCCCATTTAATCGGCAAAGCCTCTCTCTCCACCGTCGCATACCTAGACTCCTGGCCCAACAGTTTCTGGTTGAGGAATATGATTGGGTGTTCCACACCATCGACGCTTTAGCTCAGCACGGCCCCCAGGCCTGTGTCCGAAGCATCCGTCTGGAAAATAAAAGGTAAAGAAAAGTTAGTTGTTTTCAAAAATGTGTGGACGCAAGGGCCTGCTTCAAGTCACTAAATGCAATGCCTGTCTTTTCAGTCCATACCACAATGTTTGGGGCCCTCTGTCAAATCAGTCAAGGGTGCTGCTCTCTCTGAGAACCAGGGCACAAACCAGCGGTAGTACCCCGCTAACCCGAGGAAGGCTTGTACCTGCCACTTGGTTCGTGGACGGGGTCATTTCAAAATGGCATCTACTTTGGAGCACTGTAGCTTCACGGTACCTCAACCCACCAGGTAGCCTAAATACTTGGCTTCGCTCAATCCAAATAAACATTACTTGGGATTAATCTGAAGCCCGGCCTCACCAAGTGTTCGCAATACTGCTTTTACCTGCTGTTGGTGTTCAATCCATGTGCTGAAACAAATGACCACATCATCCGGGTAGGCAGCACTGTATGAGTTATGAGGCCTGAGCAAAGTGTCCACCAGACGCTGGAAGATTGCTGGAGCCCCGTATAACCCAAATGGAAGGACACAATGCTGCCAGTGTCCGCTAGGGGTGCTAAACACGGTCTTAACCTTCGCAGAGTCCGTTAAAGGAACCTGCCAGTACCCCTTTGTCATGTCCAGTGTGGTCAAATATTGAGCCTCTCCAAGCCTCTTGAGGAGGTCGTCCACTCGTGGCATTGGATAAGCATCAAATTGGGAGACTTGATTAAATCGACAGAAGTCGTCGCAAAACCTCCAACTCCCATTAGGCTTAGCGACCAATACAATGGGAATGGACCAGGGACTGTGACTTTCCTCAAATACACCTAATTCCAGTATGTGCTTGATCTCAAGCTCCACTTCAGCTCTTTTTGCCTCGGAAAGATGATAGTTCTCGGACTGTAACCCTGGGCTCTGTCACAATGTTGTGCTCAATCAGAGAGGTCCTTTCTGGGTTTTCACTCACTACCTCTAGGACAGACAGGATAACTGTTTCCAGCTCCCGTTATTGTCTGGGACTTAAATGTGCACCGAAGTTAAGGCTAGCCATGTGAGCAAAGAGTGAGCGGGGCTGACCGGAGGAGGGATCGGGATCCCTGACCTTCCACGGTTTCAGCAGATTTACATGATAAACCCGCTCCCTCGGCCAAAGATTAGGTTGACTAACCAGAAAGTCAACGAGTCCTTTCCTCTCCTTAACTTTGTAGGGACCTTGCCAATGGGCAAGTAACTTAGAGTGGGAGGTAGGTATTAGGACCATGACCCGATCTCCCGGGCGGAACTCCCAGAGAGACGTGCCACGGTCGTAATATTGGACCTATGCTACTTGTGCCTCTACCAAATCTATCGCGTAATTACACTATATACTCCAGTATGTTTGTAGAGGGAAGAGCCTCTTCTTCACATCCTTCTTTTAGAATATCTAATATGCCCCGGGGTTGTCGCCCATACAATAATTCAAAAGGGGAGAACCCTGTGGAGGCTTGTGGGACTTCCCGGTAGGCAAAAAGGACGAGGGGGAGGAGCTGATCCCAGTTCCTTCCAGCCTCGTTGACCATCTTACGAAGCATTTTTTTGAGAGTCTGATTGAACCCCTCTACCAAACCGTTGGTTTGAGGATAATATACCGCGGTCTTTAGATGCTTTATTTTAACTAACTTGGCAGTCTCCTTGAGCGTCTCCTTGAGGTAAAGGGCACCCCTTGGTTTATCAAGACTTCCTTTAGGAATGTTGACACGCACAAAGACCCCTACCAATTCCTGTTCGATGGCTTTAGAAGTAGCTGAGTGCAACGGAACAGCTTTGGGGTATTTGGTAGTGTAATCCACGAGAACTAAAATGTACTTGTGTCCTCGGGCTAAGGGCTCTAGAGGTCCGACTAAATCGACCTCAATTCTGTGGAAGAGAACATCAATCAGGGGAATAGGAATGAGAGGAGCATGGTCCTTCCTAGGAATTTGTCGCAATTGACACTCCAGGCAGGAAGGTCAAAAGTGATGAACCTCCTCATTGATTCCTGGCCAATAGAAGCAGAGCTTGATTCGCTCCAGGGTTTTCTCGGTGGCCAAAAGGCCACCTAGGATGTGGGCGTGTGCTAACTCACAGACCTGCCGCCGGAAGGTCCGCAGGATTAGCAGTAGCCTTCTCTCCTGCCCATCATGTTCTGCTACGCAATACAGAATGTTATTTTCTAACACAAAGTAAGGACCCTGTGGCATCGACTGGTTAGTGCGCTGGCCATTGATCAGGACCACTGCAGTTTTGGCAGACTTCAGGGAATCGTCAATCCACTGCTCCCTTTTAAAAGAAATTGCAACAGGGAAAAAGGTTCTGGGCCGACCTCAAGGGCCGTGGTTTCCTCCCATTCCATCTCAGCATTGGTGGATGACGTTTTGGACGGCGACAGTCCGGGTGTTGCCACGTCACCCAAGGAGGCCGCTTTGTCTCTCTCCGCCAGCTGGTTGCACGGTGTGGAGGCAGCTTGAGACGACTCATTTCCATCTATAACTAGGCCTAAGTTCTACCCAGGAGTGGTATGTGTCTCACTGCCTTTAATTTTAGACCAATCCCGTCCCAGTATCACCAGATGTGGTGGATTTGGAAGGACAGCCACGTTTAGTTTCCATACCGACCCTTCATAACTGACATACCAGTGGCGGACCTGTACCAGCGGATTTCTTCATGGACTCAGGCTATACTGGTCTTAATCCTTAACCACTGTTGCGGCAGCACAAACCGGCGGGCAACAATGGTAACAAGCTCCGGGTTGTGTTGGGGGGGGGTTTGGGGGGGCTAGGTTTTGGGACATACTCTGGTTGAGTTCGACAAAGAGATGGTTCTGTTCCCTTAGATTATGAGGTCATCCTTTGTGTCTCCAGAAGCTGTATGAGCTCTGTCACGTTCTTAAACTGCTTACCCCAGACCGGCTGGGTGAAGCCACGGGGAAGTGCTTTCAGGAGCAGATAGCAGGCTACCTGCTCTATTATTTGGTTAGGCTTGTTCTCATGTGGCTGTAACCACTGCCCTACCATTACTCAGACGGACCAGGCTTGTTTGTGGGTCGGCCGCTCTGAGTCCAACTTCCAGTTTTCTTATTTTACTCACCTGCCAGTCTGGGCTGTGATTTTACAGAGAGGCGGGCATTCTCCTCCAAGAGAGCATATTCACATTTATTGTCTGTTTTTACATGCATTTTAATTTAATATTGTTTTTTTTATCAGCATACTGCTGCTGGATTATGTGAATTTCCCCTTGGGATTAATAAAGTATCTATCTATCTATCTATCTATCTATCTATCTATCTATCTATCTATCTATCTATCTATCTATCTATCTATCTAATAAGCCCCTTTTGCCTTCCCCCTCCAGAGCAACCCAACTCTGTGAGCCCCGCCAGCACACTCCCTGGCCTCTCTAGGATGCCGGTTGTGTGCCAGGAGTGGAGCCTGTACCGGGTCTTGCCGAACCACAGGACACTCTCCCCGCCTGAAAACTCGGCCCCAGTACACTCCCACCTGGGTACATTGCAGGTCCTGTCCCCTTCTCTTCCAGGACTTTTCCATCCTGCCGGCTACCCCACTGTCACAAAAGCCACAAAGAGCCATAGCAAGGTTTGGGCCAGCCACCCGTGTATTTGGTTTCCTGGCTGCAAATTGAGAGTATTGATAGCACTTATGCACAAAACCGAGTCCAAAACAGAACTTATGGAATAGAGAAAAAGTGGAGGCTTTTAAAAGGGAAGACAGGAAGTGAGACGAAAGGGGTTGGGCTCATAAAGGTCTTCAGCCATAGTTCGAGCCTGAATGTGATATCACAGGGGCCAGAGCCGGCAAGGTCTTCTTTGATAGGCTTGGTCCCGGAAGTGACGTCAAGAGGGACAGGTGGAATCTCCCATGAATGGTCTGCAGGAAAGGGAGAAAAAGAGTCAGTGCACTCTGCCACATCCTGGTATGACTCGGAACTGCCCTTACTCAAGTCCTTTAGCTGCCTCCCACGCGCACGTGTGTGACAATATATATAAACCAGTCTCTCTCTCTCACCAGGGACTGGTAAACAACACAAGAGTGCCTGCGACTGCTACAACCCCAAAATAGATGTGTCTGCAAAACAAATACTGACAGTATTAAAATATTTCCAGTGGAAAATATCACTCAGAAAACTTAGATATAACCTGACTATCAAGAATGGAAAAATTGAAGACACAAAAATTAATAATATTTTATGTGGATATGCAGATTCCGGAGAAGGCACATCTGGATCCAGGAAGAGGATGCAAGCATTAGATTTTCTGACGCAGCATGCAAGTATTATTATTAAGAGATATTGAAATTAAAATTGGAAAATGTTCTTTTTCTTATATCAGCAGACTGGAACTCTAGTGGTAATAACAAACAACTGATTACAGATTTTTTTCAAAAAATGCAATCTTTCTGTCAGCATAATCTGAAATTTTTCAGGTAACAAAGACATATGTTTGAAGCTAAGTTTGTTATACTATCATGGCATTGTAGAGTGGCGATGTGTTATATGTTGATTGGCGCATGCATAAGAAAGGTGCTATATAAATAAAATGTATTATTATTATTAAGGATTTCACTGTACATGTGAAAATAATGGCTCTGAAAGCCTATAAGCAAGAAAGCAGGTCTGCATCATGCCCACTTGCACTTGCAATCTGGGGCATGTTTTGGTACTAATTAGCTGAGACAATTGATTTAAAATGGTTCTAGTGGGTTAAATTCATGCTAGTTGTACAACAATTTTAAAAAAGATTGTCTAGAATTCCAAGGTCTTCCTTTAGCTCCCAATAGCAATGACCATTATGGAAGTACCATCCAGAAGACTATGGTTGAACCCCTCAAAATGAAGATTATGCTAATATCACTAATTAAAGAAGAATCCAAAACATCTCTATCAAAATAATAAAAGGGTTTTCAGGAAATAGTCTAAAGTTAGTGCTGTCACAAAAAATGTTTACAGAAAGGACAAAGAATTCAAAAACTGTCTCCCAACTATAAAATTAAGTTGTGCAACTTCAAAAACAGGCAGAAAATAGGTTTATACTTGTCCCGACTCATCTTCACAAATTATTAGCCATTTGGGGAAAAAAGAGGCTGTTATTGAGAGGAAGCACCTAGTAGTGTGAATTACAAGGTGAGAACAGCAATAAAAAAGCAGTACAGGCAATACACATAAACTTAAGGAGTGACTACATGTAAATGGAAGCCTCTCAGCTAAAAACATCAGCTATATAAGCTTCAGTTTCAATAAGAGTTAAAACCAGCAATAAAAGGGCCATATGATAAATTTTCTGGGGAGACCCTCGACTATCTTTTCCACCCTCAAAGGTAAAAAAGAAGTTTTAAGTAATCACTGAGCCACTTGTTGTCAGGAGTGGGTGGAGGCTCAGCACGTAGCCACACCTCCCTTGTCCATGTCTGTTAATCGGCAGTAGCAATGTGATAGGAGGGGCCAGTGAAACAACAGAAGGAGCCTCACTAAACCTCTTTGCTCTTTCATCATTTGAAACCCTCTAATTTAATACTTCTGTTCTTTTTTCATTTGCCTTGAATGTTTACCTTTTTCAAGGTGGATGTCAAAAACCTCAAAACATATTAGTTTACAATTTTTTACTATTGTCACTAGCATGCATCCAAAACACAGATTGCATGTTTTGTTTTTATCTTTACAGTGAATTGTGCAGTTAGTCTGAAGGCTTTTATTTCATGGTTGATGGCTTTGCATAATAACTGCAGTTGTCTGCTGTCCATGGAGTTGTTTTTTATTCAATTACTAAATACAGCTTCACTTACCGAAACAAGTAACTGGGGAAAATGTAACCATACAAGAACAAAGACAAAAAAGAAATGTAGATTAAAAAATAAGTATTAAAGGGTGTGCTGGACACAGCCAATTCAGTTTCAATATCAATAGAACATCGGAAAATATATAAAAGACTTGAGCACCTGTTTGTGTTCAGCAGGGATCATTAGCTGTACTGATTGCACCATGTGCATAAGAAATGAGCACAACAAAAGCAAAAAACTTTCACGATACAAATGATTACTTTATATTAAGCTTGTATTAAAAATCATTCATCGTACACTCTATGTCAGTAGACCCTGAATGAATGTTGTCATGCTCTCTTTCTTGCTCTGCCTGTCTTTGTCTCTCATTGTTAGCTGTTTTATTCTCCAGCTGCTGTTTGAGTGTGCAGAAGTCTGGAGGCTGGGAGCTTATGGAGGACATCATTTCAAAAGTCCCAGTGTTCAGCAGGTTGTAGTTGTGGTGCTCCAGCATGTCTAAGATTAGGCTTTTATAACTTTAGAATAACATTGTATTTGGTGCAATAAACTAATCAGTGTCTGACTAGCAGCTTAACCAACCTTTGGTTAAAAATCTCTGAAAACAAGAAATTTCTAATTATTAGTTCTTGGAAGGGCAGTGGCATGCATTAATGATTAGCACCTCAGAATCCTAGGTTCGAATCTCCTGCCCAGTCATTTTCTTTCATATCTCAGGGACATGCAGGTTTGGTCGACTGGTGACTCTTGATACTGGGATTAGCACTGGGATTATGAATGGTATGTGTTAAGTTTTATTTGTAAATATATACAGTTGCCTGAGCTCTTATTTGGGGGATACACTACACCAGGCCTGGTGGAGCCCCAATGGCTGCAACCTACTTGTTTTGCAATCAGTCAGCTATTTTACCTTGAATTAATCTAATTTATTTTGCTTGTCTTTTTTTTCTCTTACATGTATAAAACACTTTGAAATACAGTAGAGTCTCACTCATCTGACGTGAACGGGCCGGCAGAACGTCGGATAAGCGAAAATGCTGGATAATGGCAGGTGTTAAGAAAAAGCCTATTAAACGTCAAACTATGTTATAATTTTACACATTACGGACCTAATAATCATGTTTTATAACAAAACAACAGAATAAATTAACTGAAAAAATGAACTTATAGTTACAGAATTGTCTGAAGTTAAATACAGTATGTACTGTACTTAAAATGTTCAGTCCTGTGATGATTTAAAGACATTTTTGATCGTAGTCTGCTTTCCTGACGAGTTTCCGGATCTGCCATTCTCCTATACACAGACACAGCAGTCAGGTAGGGTCAGGGAAAATTAATACTGTGCCCTGTGCATTTATAATGTCCCTTGTTCCTTGTATCACCCATCGACAGCAGGCGCTTATAGCATGTCCGCGATCTTTTCGGATTTGCTTTTATGGCGAACTGCTACAGCGCTGGGAGACTGCATTTGCTTTGAGACGCTCTTCCACGTGTCGTCCCGTTGGGTGGAATCCCACAAGAGTTTAGAAACTCACTCACACCAGCCATGATTCTTTTCAAAGGTAAAGTGCAAGTTAATTTGCTTTATGTATTTTTACTTTATATTTTGTATTAATTATTTTTATATGTATAGTTTTGGGTTGTGGAACGAATCATCTGAGTTTCCATTATTTCTTATGGGGAAATTCGCATTGATATATGAGTGCTTTGGACTGCGAGCACATTTCCAGAACGAATTATGCTTGCAAACCGAGGTTCCACTGTAATTAGCTATGGTAGAGTCGGGAGTTGCAGTTCTTGTTGCCGATTGATGCGTTTTTTTGGGGTTTTTTTTGGTTTTTTTTGCGGTGGGACATCGGATAATACGGAATATTGGATAAACGAAGGTAGGATAAGCGAGGCTCTACTGTATTTAGTATTTTTGCTTTAACTTTAAACTTCTTAACTATCTTTTGCTGTTTTATTTTCCCTTTTCTGTGTAGTTTACTCCCATTACTATCATTACTCCTGTAATGATAATTAACAAAGAACAGAGCAGACAGCCAGGCAAATGGCAATGAATGCTAAAAGGCAGCAACTATGTCGGTGCCAGACCCACTAGTAAGGTCACTAGTAAATAATGAATCAAATAAACAGAACAAGCAGAACAAAAATCATGATGAAGATGATGAAAATCTTAAAAACCAAGATAATAAATACCCTGAATTATCTCCAGGTAATATATATCAGTACTCCCTAAGTTCCAATAAACATGTAGCAAACACAATTTTAAAGTGTCTGAATTGGCAGTAAAATGTAGAAAATGGGAAATAATAGCATCTTTCATAATGGTAGCAGTCCAATTAAAAGAAGACGTTTGTTGGGGTGAAAGCCAGCAGCCACACTGGGACCCTAGGACTGAGTTTGAGAAGCACACTGCCACCATATATATCGGGGTAATTACATTCAAGGCATTCGTAGTCTGAATCACAATCTGATTGTATGGGTGGTTACTGTACCTATCAGGTAACGCTTGTGGTTGGTCAGCAAGTCGGCTAACATCTGCCACGGTGACCTCTTTCAGTTGCGAGAAGCAGATCATAGAATGGTTGAAATAGTTTTACTGTCAAATAATGCAAAGAGTATGTTAGCCGACTTCCTGACCAACCACAAGCGTTACCTGATAGGTAACTACCCATACAATCAGATTGTGATTCAGACTACGAGTGCCTTGAATGTAATTACCCCGATCTTCATACTGTCAAATAAACGAACCACACGCCATGGCGCAACGCAAGGGGCTTCGCCTCTAGCGCTGATGTCCAAGGTTCGATTCCCGAGAGGGGGTGCAGTGAGTGTGTACGCCTGATGACCCAGAATTAGGGTGAAACACGTGTCGCATACTCTGCATTATTTGGCAGTATTTCAACCATATATATATATATATTGTAACGATCTGGGAAAGAAAGTGCCACTGGGCAGAGTGTTTAATTATAAATAGTTAAAAGAAAAAGGGGGCAGAAACAACTGCCACTCTTAATAAAACAGCCTCTGGGGTGCTGGGAAGGTGGGGTGCTTGTATGTGGGTTGGGTTTTTTTTTTTTGTGTGGGGTGTATTTTGCTGTTTTTTTTCTGCTTCTTGTCCTGACTACGTTGTTGTTGCTCGGTTTGTTAAAAAGTAGGAAGGAGAGTGAATAAAAACAATTAATTGCTGCCACTTGCCTGCGGGATTTATTTGCCCATCTGGGAAGGGATATTACACTGGTGTCAGAAGTGGGACGAGGCATCCCATTGAGACGGCTGTTGCAAGAAACAGAGGACGTTAAAATGGCGGACAAAGAATTTCCCCCTCCACCTTGGTGGTTACTGCAGTGCAAAGAAGAACCCGAGGTCAAACATGAAGAACCGAGAGGCGCGAGGGAAAGCCATGATTTACCAAGGTTGAAACCGGAACGCTACGACGGGACGGGCAGCTGGGAAGCCTTTTGGAACAGGTTTGAAGTTGTTGCAGAGGCGAATAAGTGGGGAGTCAAGGATAGAGCAGTGCAGTTGGTGGCGGCGTTGGAAGGGGAGGCTTTGAAAATCCTTGACGATGTTCCGTGGGAGGATTTAACGGACTTAGGGCTGCTTTTAAAGGCCTTTGAGCGTCGTTTCGGGAGGACAGAAACCATATTAGTACTGCAAAAGCAACTGCACGAATGAACTCGGAGGTCTGGAGAACGTCTAGGAACATTTGCTTTTGAAGTGCAGGGACTGGTGGGGCGAGCCTATGCACATTTCCCCCGCAGGGTCCGGGACGAATTGGCACGTGACGCATTTCTCCATGGACTTGAACCTAAAGCGTTGCGCCACCACGCTCAACTTGCCCGACCAGCAACTCTAGAAGCAGCCCTCGAGCGGGCTGTAGAGTTTGAATTGGTATGTGAGGGGGAATCGACTTGTACAGAGGGTCGGGAGAGGGAGCGGGTAAGGATGTGCCGCCAGCCACCGCGCGACTATGTGTTGTGTCTGGGAGAGGAACCCTCAGGAGGAACTCCCCCGGTGGGACTAAACCTTATGAGAACATCAGCTACGGCCGCTACACCACCTACTTGCTGGTGCTGTGGCCAACCCAGGCATCTTCGTCGATTTTGTCCTTTCCGTCCAGCAACTATTCTGGGCTCCAGAGAAATGTCGGGAAACGGCCAGGGTTCGGAGTAAGCGGGACATTTCCGGACCCTTTAGTAGTCCTGCTGCAACTGGCAACAAATGCAGGCTGGGACGACTCGGTGATCCCAGTGGGACAGCTGGGCTGTGGAGATAATTGTCATTTGCCAGGTATTAAAGGAACCTCAGCGACAACAACTTAAGGATGTATTGGAGGAATTTGGAGACTGTTTCGCCACCTCTTCTAAGGACATCGGGCGAACTCACCTCGTCCACCATCACATCGACACGGGAGATGCGCACCCGATGAAACAACATCCGCGGCACATTCCCCTGGCACGACAGATCGAGGCAGATCGGTTGGTACTTGAGATGTTGAATTCTGTCATTATTGAACCATCAGATTCTCCTTGGTGCTCCCCTGTTGTTTTAGTTAAAAAGAAATCAGGAGAATGTCGTTTCTGTGTTGACTACCGCCGGTTGAATGCAGTTACGCGAAAAGATTCATATCCGCTTCCTAGAATCGACGAGGCCCTTGACCTGGTGTCTGGATCGCGTTGGTTCTCCACGCTAGATTTGAGAAGTGGCTACTGGCAGGTGGAGTTAGCCCTGGAAGCCAAGGAAAAAACTGCATTTTCAACCGGGGGTGGGTTTTGGCAGTTTCAAGTGCTCCCTTTCGAATTGTGCAATGCGCCAGCAACTTTTGAACGGCTAATGGACCGTGTCCTCTCGGGCATCCCTCATTCCAGTTGCCTGGTATATTTGGACAATGTGATGGCACATGGACCCACGTTTGAAACTGCTTTGCACTCCCTTAGAACTATACTAGCGAAATTGCGAGAAGCAGGACTTAAGCTACACCCTGATAAGTGCTAATTGCTGCACCGAGAAGTCACCTACTTGGGACACCGAGTAAGTGGAAGGGGGGTGGCCACAGAAGACAGCAAGACTCGAGCGATCTGCGACTGGCTGATTCCAGTTAATGTAGGGCAAATCCGGGGGTTCCTCGGATTGGCATCCTACTATCGGCGCTTTGTTCCTGGGTTCGCTACGGTGGCTGCTCCCCTTCACCGGCTAACAAAGAAGGGTCAGTATTTCCACTGGGGAGCAGAGGAACAGTCCACTTTCCAAGCTTTGAAAGATACCTTATGCCAGACTCCCATCTTAGCCCCACCTGACCCTGCCCTGCCTTTTGTTTTAGACACGGATGCCAGCAATGTAGGTCTAGGTGCCGTCTTGTCACAACCATACTCCCAGGGAGAACGAGTAGTTGCTTATTTCAGCCGAGCCCTAAGCAAAGAACAAAGAAACTACTGTGTCACACGGAGAGAGCTCCTGGCAGTAGTGGAAGCAATCCGGCATTTTCGACACTACTTACAAGGGACTGCATTTACACTGCGCAGCGATCATGCATCTTTACAATGCTTAATGTCTTTTAGGGAGCCAGAGGGGCAAGTGGCAAGGTGGCTGGAATGGCTACAGTCGTTTCAGTTTGAAATCCAACATCGGCAGGGGGTCAACATCACAACGCAGATGTGCTATCCCGCAGGCCATGTGCTCAGACAAACTGTGACTGCTGCCGCCGTCAGGAGGACCGAGAGCGAACAGGGGAGGTGAGACACAGTTGCTCAGTGTTAGCGCTGTCTAAGAGACAATGCGATTGGGGGTTTTGGAAGAACCAGGATCCAGAGATAAAGAAAGTTAGAGCCTGGATGACAGACAATCACCGACCTAGTTGGGAGAAGGTAGCCCCAGAGGATATGACTGTTAAGGGTCTCTGGGCCCAGTGGGACAATTTGACCATTCGGGATGGGGTGCTGATGAGAAGATGGCGAGCCCCTGCCACTGGAGAGATCACTTGGCAGGTGATAGTGCCAAAGGGGAAACAGGATGATGTTCTTAAGTCGGTGCATGGGGGTGTGGGGTCTGGCTACTTTGGGGTTAGTAAGACGCTGAAGTGGCTCCGACAGATGTTTTACTGGGGGCGGTGCCGACAAGATGTTGAAGATCACTGCCGCCGTTGCCCCCCTTCAACAATATCAAGTCGGTCTGCCTATGGAGCGGGTTGGAATAGACATATTGGGGCCTTTTCCCCATTCACGTCAGGGAAATAGGTACATCCTTGTTGGGGTAGACTATTTCTCCCAGTGGCCGGAGGCATACTCTATTCCTAGCCAAGATACGGAAACCGTGGCTACTGCCCTAGTTGAAGGCATGTTTAGTAGGTTTGGCATGCCGCTAGAACTCCATTCAGACCAGGGGCGTAATTTTGAAAGTAAAGTTTTTCATCATGTGTGCGATCTGCTACACATTGAAAAGCGCACCACCCGCTTCACCCCAGAGCGACGGTTTGGCCGAGCGATTCATCCGTACTTTATCAGCTCAGTTGGCTATGGTGGTAAACAAGGACCAACGCGACTGGGATCAGCAACTACCTTTGGTTCTCCTGGCATACCGGACAGCGGTCCAGGAGTCTACGCAGTGCACCCCTGCCATGTTGATGCTGGGCCGGGAATTGAGAACCCCAGCCTCTCTCGAGTATGGTTTGCCACCAGAAAGGGAAGAACATCAGTCTGGACCAGACTATGCCCGCTGTCTTCAGGACCGAATTGACAGGGCTCACGCGTTCGCACGGGACCATCTGCACAAGGCTGGCCTTACCCAAAAGCGGCATTATGACATCAGAGCCAGAGAACACCCGTACTCCTCCGGTGACCGAGTGTGGGTGTATAGTCCCCGACGGAAGAAAGGTCACTCCCCCAAACTTGACAGTGCATGGGTGGGCCCTTGCCAAGTGCTCGAGCGCGTGGGCGAAGTAGTGTACTGGGTGCAGATGTCACCAAGGGGACGTCGGGTGTTTCTGCATCAAGATCGGTTGGTGCCTTACCGGGGAAGGGTTTGTGCTGATGAAAGGATCGAAGCACCAGCCGACCGGGATGTAAACCAAGAACAGCCTGATTCAGCGCTGGAGATGGTGGGAACAAAAATGCCTTCTACAGACGACGTCACGCGTCCTGAGCGGCCCAGACGAGTCATCCGATTACCAGCTCGTTATCAACATTTTGAAGTGTCCTCGGGGGCAAGGAGCTAGTGGGGGGCAGTGTAACGATCTGGGAAAGAAAGTGCCACTGTGCAGAGTGTTTAATTATAAATAGTTAAAAGAAAAAAAAGGGGGGGGCTGGCAGAAACAACTGCCACTCTTAATAAAACAGCCTCTGGGGTGCTGGGAAGGTGGGGTGCTTGTATGTGGGTTGGGTTTTTTTTTTGTGTGGGATGTGTTTTGCTGTTTATTTCTGCTTCTTGTCCTGACTACGTTGTTGTTGCTCGGTTTGTTAAAAAGTAGGAAGAAGAGTGAATAAAAACAATTAATTGCCACCACTTGCCTGCAGGATTTATTTGCCTGTCTGGGAAGGGATATTACTATATATATATATATATATATATATATAAATAGAAAGTGAGCAGAATAAACTCAGCAATAACTCAGCAAAATTATTCATAGTTTGCACTGCTCTAAAAGAGACAGCAACTAGATCAGCACTTCTTCTCCAAATGCAATCAAAAAGTGTAACTCAATAAAACATTCTGAGCAGAAAATAGTGCAAAGGGCTGAATTTCCATCCCATGTTTTCTGAATTTGCTTATCCAATTTCCAGAGAACCAGATCCTTCACTAATGATACTCGGCCCTAGCACGACACACTCACACTCAGGGAGCTAAATTCAGAAATTAGGGAGACCAAGTGTGGACATGGAAAAAAAAAGAACAAACTCCATTATCCACAGCCACTTGGCTAGATGGCCACTGAGTTTACATGCCAGTGTAAAGGGTTAAGACAACTAGCACAGGCTTGCAAACAAATAAAGCAAGGCTTCTAGGTTTATTTAAAGCTGTGAGTGGCGCAAATGAAATGACATGCCCATGTTCGTCTTGCAGTATATGTACATGTCAAATTACAGCACTTATCAGATAATTTTTCTTTTGGCACATAATTTTGTCAGTTTGAGCCAATCCCAAGAAATATTAGGAGCCTCATTACTGAAGCATTTTATAATTATAAGGCAATCATCTGACACTTAATATATAACAGGACGCATTTTACTGGGTATAATTAGCAAACATATTCACTATTGCGTCTATCAAAATCATTGATAGCGCCTGTAATATGAATATTCTAAATATTTCCAGAATCACAAAAGCATCTGCTGGCTATACTTCGTTCCACAAAAAAAAATATGAAAGGATATCAAAGTGTTACCTTACAACCTTAAATCAAGCTTTAGTTTCTCTTTTGAGTCTAAATGGATGGATAGATAGATAGATAGATAGATAGATAGATAGATAGATAGATAGATAGATAGATAGATAGATAGATAGATAGATACTTTATTAATCCCAAGGGGAAATTCACATAATCCAGCAGCAGTATACTGATACAAAGAAACAATATTAAATTAAATAGTAATAAAAATGAAAAAAAATAAAATAAAATTAATGTTCGCATTTACTCCCCCGGGTGGAATTGAAGAGTCGCATAGTGTGGGGGAGGAACGATCTCCTCAGTCTGTCAGTGGAGCAAGACAGTGACAAAAGTCTGTCGCTGAAGCTACTCCTCTGCCTGGAGATGATCTTGTCAAGTGGATGCAGTGGATTCTTCATGATTGACAGGAGTTTGCTTAGTGCCCGTCTCTCTGCCACAGATGTTAAACTGTCCAACTTTAATCCTACAATGGAGCCTGCCTTCTTAACAAGTTTGTCCAGGCGTGAGGCGTCTTTCATCTTTATGCTGCCTCCCCAGCACACCACCACGTAGAAGAGGGCACTCGCCACAACCGTCTGGTAGAACATCTGCAACATCTTATTGCAGATGTTGAAGGATGCCAACCTTCTCATAAAGTATAGTCTGCTCTGACTTTTCTTACATAGAGCACCCTCTGTACACAGTCACCTCTGATGATCACAGGGTCAAAATGAGGCTGTTTTGTAACTGAAGGTAAAAGTTAATGAATGCTGTGTGAGCGGTAGTGTGCTCAATGGGAATAAGACCTAGCCAATAGCAGAGGAATATCAACAAAAATGGAGTGTTGTGGACTGATAAGGTGAGAAGAAGACTAATGCTGAGCTGTAAAGAAAGGCATAAAAATATTTTCTAGATTAGTAGTTGTAACCGTCTGCAATACACATGGGTGCAAAGGGCTGAGAGAGAACTAAGCTTGACATCATGCACACAGAAGTGTGCTGCTTGCAGCTGGTGAGCTGTCGCATCCAAAGATCTCACATTGTTCTACCTGATGGGAAACTACTTATGTCTTTGTAACCCAAAGGCCACTAGTTTGTGGCTTAGGCTGGCCAGTATCCATGCAGCAGACTGACACATTAGTTCATTGTAATCACATTCTAGTTGTAAACATGCAAGCCTACACTCAGTGAAAAACACTACTCAAAAATGAATTGAAATAAAAGTAAACCCGGTCAGCATGGTGGCACAGCAAGTAGTGCTGGCATCTCACAATGCCCTGAACTTGAATACATTACTAGGTTATTGTCCACACAGAGTGGGCCATGCTTCCTATGTTTATGAGATTTTCCTGCTGTTTTTTTTTTTTTACCCACATCCATAAAGATTTTTTTTAATGTTTGTGTGAATGGTTCATGTGATAAACTGGTGCCTACTCCAGGGCTGTTTTTGGACTTACACCAAGTGCTTGGCTTCAGGCCCCCCAGCAACCTTGAATTGTATTAATTGGGTTTATTTTACAATAAGCTTAAGCAATAAAACACAAGGAAAGTATGAAAAACAGCTTTGTAGTTGCTGCAAGGAATATGCAAACTTGAAAGAAACGTGTGAGGCAAGGAGAGACAGGTAAATTGTTTTCCCAACTCAAAATCTGTTTTTTTAACTTAACGCCTCAGACTATACTGTAACTGCACTCTTACTTTGACAAATGATGAACATTGAGAAGGTTAAAGGCTGCTATTTTTATTTTATCTGAAATTTATAAGATCTTTACTTTGCTTATTAGAAAGCTTATTGTTAATTTATTTAGTCATCTGATTTATGTGCATGTGAACACATCATCCCTGGCTCAAGTATTTTTTATTTTTCTTTCTTTAATACCTATTTTTTAGGTATTATTTTGCATATGTTACTATTCATTTTGTCTTTCCTGTCTGTTGCATTATTTTTGATGTCTACTGCGTGTTTTGGATGCCTATTATTATAATTGCTTTTTTTAAAAATCTTTTTTATATTTTGACTGTAGTTTTTGATTTGTTCTTGGATGTTTGACATTAATTTGTTTGCATTGAGGTTTGCCTTTTTAGGCATAGCTTTTTTGATACTTTTTTTTTTTTGTCTTGTTTTTGTTTTTTGAAAACAAATTCGTTAACCATAAGTGAACATTGTTTTGTTTTGTGGGCTAGGGGTTTTTCACTGGTCCTCTCTCCCATTTGCGGTTTACCAGCTTTACCTCTTTTAGGTCTTGTGGGCCATATAGGCTGCTTCTTGAGTTTGGGGTATGGCTGGCTTTAGTTTCTGTGCCTTGTAGATGCCTTGAGGCCTAGGTGTGAGAATACACCTGGGCGCCGAGTTTCAAGCAGATCATAACTTTACATTCACATTTATGTATTTTGGAAGACGCCTTTATACAATTATTTACATTTCTTGTCTTTTTCCAGTTAGAGTAAAGGCAGGTGAACTGACTTGCTCAGGGTCACACAACCTCAGGGTTTGAAGTCCAAAGCTTTAACCACTGTGCCACATTGCCTAAGTTCACAACAGATTTAAACTAAATATTTAATTCTATGATCTGAGCTAATTTTTAATAATTCGATCAGAAAGTTAGGAAATCTGGATGGTTTAGTCTACATTCATTTTTGTTTAAGTACAACATACATCTAACACTTTTTTTGTTTCAGGCATGATCAGCAACAGCTGGATACTTCCTTTATGTTACACTTGAGTCTTTATTGTGTCCGTATGGGTTTCCTCCAGGTGGTTAGGTGGACTGACATGGCTAATTGGGCCGAGTGAGTGTGTATGTGTGTGTTCACCCTGCACTTTGTACCCGATGCCTTCTGGGATAGGGTCCAGCTGCCCCACGACCCTGCCCTAGATACGCTGATAAAGAGCACGGATGGATTGATGGATGTTTTTCAACTTTTTTGTACATTTTCTAATGTTCGTCCATTCTCTTGTTTAGTTTTTGTTTATACTTATTGTAATGTTTGCAGTATTATATACTTAAATTAGGATCTTCAGGTATAATTGTTGCAATTGCATGTCTCACAATTATGGATTAACATTGAAATTTCAAAGTTTCAGATTTAAAAATCTCAAATAGAGAAAGAGAAACCACCCAACTCCTGGCTAAAAGTAAACAATGCATTTTAAGTCCCAAAATAAACCAAATAAATTCCAATAAAATCAAAATGCAAGAGTATTTTAAAAATCTGCAAAACAAAAGGTAAATTCAGAAATACAAAAGCAAGAATCAAATATAAGTAAAACAAAAATGATCAACAGACCAATAACTTACAAAAGACAGGAAAGCACAAAACGAGGGCTGAACAATGAAAGCATAGAAAAGCTAATGTCTCAACCCTGAGATGAAGGCAGCAGATACCTCACCCAGGGCTCTTAAGTGACACCTGAAAGCCCTAAACATTTAATTATGGAGAAAGCAATTGGGCCAAAATTTCAAATAATACAAAACAATGTGAGCAGAGAACAAACAAACTTAAGAGATGGAGGATTGCAATATTTACAAATAAAAATGTATTTTTAAGTCAGTGTTACCAGCCACAGTTCCTTGCTTGGCATTAGGCTTGCTGTGCTCTACAGCTGCCTTTCCTGCTTCCTTTTTATGTTTTGTTCTTTGACTTTATGCATTTTCTCTATTTGTTCTTATTTAGTTTTCTCACAGAATTTTACATCTCGTCAGATCGAACCCTTTTTTTTGTATATTACATCAATCTTTCATTTTCAGTTTTGCTAAACTTTTCTTTAGCCAGAAGTCTTTCAATTTTTCTTGTAAGCTTTTGGCTCGAATCAATTGGATTCAGTCAGTCCTTTTTTATTTTAAGGGTTGTGTTCCACTATCTTATAACAACTCTGCTACTTTTTTTTAGTCAAAGGTCAGACCATCCACACACTGTCAGAGAATTTGTAATGAATTATTTTTATTATTTACTGTAAGTTTACCTAATCTTTGCAGAAAGTTAATTATTCAGCATTGTATCTTTTGGGGTCAGTTTGAGCCTATCCTGGCAGCTCTAGTGAATGGTTGCCAGTCCAACATAGAACACACATCCGAAGGGACAAATGTATAGTTTCTCTTTTATGGTAATTTTGTCAATTTGTTATATAACTAAATTATATAAGCACCACAAATATAAATCCACTAAGTAGTTCAGTTTCACCTTTCTAGTGCTTTGATTTTTAGCAAATATACAAAATGATGAGTATGTTAGGCCTCTGTTAATTCTTTTTTTGCTTCTTATGAACTTCTGCTGCTTGTGATTCTTTAGGAGGCAGGAAATATTAATGTGTAAGTGATCTGAATTAATAATTTTGTAATATATGAGTAAAAAATTCTTGTATTGGTAATTTTTAATTATGTCTCATCACTATTTTGTAATCACAGCATTTTGTGGCTGTGGTACTAGGATACACCATACTGTGTCTCGGGGCTGCCATCAAAGGGCACTATGTGTTACATCATGGATGCTCAACTTGATAACTCAGCATGGCATTCTGTGCAGCATCCAAGATTCCAGATCCTACTATCAATCAACTTCAGTGTGATCCTTTCGAGTTTTGATTCACAGCAGTTCTCGTTTTGGTTTCAGTAACAGTCTTGCGTTTAGATTTTGGCAACAGCTTCACCTCAGGTTACAGTATAGTTTTGAGCCTAAATTTTTGTGGCAGCTTGTCTTCAGTTTATAGTGCAGTTTTGAGCCTGGATTTTTGGTGGCAGTATGCCTTTTGGTTGTTGACTTCTGAAAATTCTTACTTCAGCATTAATCACTTTTTCACTCTTTGGTTTGGGCTACTGATTCTCTAGTTTATGGGTTCACCGTATCTTCAGTCTTTATTCTATAAACCAGTAATGGTGTACGTGCAGTGAATACACTTGACGTGAGCATTCCTAGTTTTCAGACTCTTTCACTGTCTCTGTTTAGCATTCATTTGCTCAGAGGTTGATGCGCTTGCTGCTTCCTGAGTAGCTCTTCTTTTCTCCATCCTAGCGGCCCGCTGCTTCTCTTCTTTCGTCAGCATCTTTTCTCATTAAAACTGATTAAGTTAGTTTTTGTGTTGCAATTACTTAGTACATTTTCTTTAATTTTTCACTTAGGCTGGCACTTAAGTCTTTAATCTGCCTCAAGAATGATTAGCGAAGGTGGTAGGGAATGAGAACGGCGCCCATATGCATGCGCCACATGACCACCCCGCTGTGCACTGCCAAGAGTTGATTCTACAATAAAATAAAATAAAATAAAAAGAGGAATAAAAATCATCAACCCGAAAGCGGATAGTAGACGTCACGTAATATATGTGTACCAAATTTCAAGTCAATAGGTGAAATGGTTTGTGAGCTACAGGTGATTTAAAATCCTGGACAAACAAACGAACAGCCACGGTAGCGTATTAAATAAGAAGATATTTATGCCTTCTGTTTCAGGACTCATAGCATTTCACTTCTCAACTTTGTTGACAGTTTTAGCACCTCAGTTTTTGTGACAGCGTGTCTTCTGACAATCCATGTTTCAACTTCCCTTTAGATTTAGCTCTTTGATCTTTGTCAGCAGTCCCCTGAATTTTACACATTGGCTTTCATCATAGTTCCTCAATTGTATGCATATCTCCTGGTTTGTTTAACACCATTGCTGCAGTTGCTCACATTTCTTTTTCCTTCAAGCAATCTATTAAGGTGGACTATGTCGGTGCTGTGGTCCAGCATATCTTTTTTGGATATTCATGACTGGAACAATAACCTGGTCATTCACAGATGTGACCCTCTGAAGGTGGCTTCTATCAATGGCATCCCAACAAGTCATATGGAAAGAGAGGATTCTGTTTCTTTTTCCGGTTTTTTTGTGGTGGCGACCTGCTCCACCACCACCTACTCAAAGCATCATGATGCACCAACATTGATGGACTGAAAGCCAGAAGTCTACGTGACCATCATCATCAAGTCCTTCCATGAAAACCCTAAATACAAAGAGGACTGTTTGACTTATGTTAGGTAGATTGCCCAGAGGGGACTGGACGGTCTCTTGGTCTGGAACCCCTACAGATTTTATTTTTTTCTCCAGCCTTTGGAGTTTTTTGTTTTTCTGTCCACCCTGGCCATCGGACCTTACTCTTATTCTATGTTAATTAATGTTGACTTATGTTTATCTTTTATTGTGTCTTCTATTTCTCTATTCATTTTGTAAAGCACTTTGAGCTACATTTTTTTGTATGAATATGTGCTATATAAATAAATGTTGATTGATTGATCCGGGAAAAGGAGCAGTAGTGGGGAATTTGGTAAATTGGGTGATGTTTCAAAAATGATAAGAACCCCCACCCAAGAAAAGGAGTCAAAATAAGTGGCAGACAGGAAAAATATTGGCATAGAAAAAACCCACTAATTAAAGAATAAAAGTCTCAGTTTGAAAATACTACCTTTGATTTAATTTTAAACAGGGTTTTAAAAAGGTATACATCACAGTGATGATATGCTTCAGGTTTCATCTTAGTCCTCCTTACACATGGATAGCATTGCCATACAATTCAATGAGCTTGATGAGGTTAAGAGGAAGTAGTACTTGAAAGCCTAGAGTCTCATCTCATACCTGACAATTCTATTGACACTGCTACAAGTGCAGTACAACCTTTGATTTACTTCTAGCATTTTATTTTACGTCTAAACTAACTACATTTTGAAAAAAACATTCTTATCAAATGAGTTAGGATAGCTTTGTACTGCTGTACAAACTGGTAGAGACACATGCTGAGCTTATTTATATAGCTAAAGAACCATTAAATCAACATAAATTCATTTTTAAGTATGGTGAAGTAGAAAGTGATACCATATCATGGATGTAGCATCGTGTTGTCTGTATAGTGGTTATACATTCTCAACATTTTCTACCCATGTCCCTAAAGACATGCTTCTGAATTGGTCTTGTTGGAGTCTTGAAGCATGTGTGAGTGCTGGGAATGGCCTCAGTGATGAACCAGCATCCTTTCCAGGAGTATCAAGATATGTTCAGAATCTGAAAATTCTGTATTTGTGTTGCAGTATAGAGTACACTGGCACAACATGTACAAGGAAAAAATTCAGCCTTTGCTATTCCTTCTCCATGGTGGTGCACAACAAAGTAGCTCCACGCACAGCATGGAGCCCACTCTAGTGTCAGCAGGACTTTAGGGTTTTATTTTATTTGTTCTGTTACAATATTTTTTATGCTTGCTTTTGACAAGACATGCTGTATTCATTGGAACAGTGGATTTTATTTGTTGTTATTTCTGGTGTCTCTGACCTCTTTCAGCTATGCACCGAAACCAAGAAACCATTCAGTTTGTTCTTCAGTCCATACTACAGATATTACAAATTGCATGGAAAGAAACCCTCAGACGTCAACGCAAAAGTTATCATAACGGACATGTTTGTCATGAATGTTATCTCCGCATGGGCATGCTGTGGTGCATTAAACTTTGAACTGCTGCTGGTGGACACCATTTTAAGCATAACCTTTAAAGTGGTCAGTAACATTCCTTAATAATATTTTCTAACATAATAAAATAGCAAAATAACTTTTATAATCTAACTTTATTTATTACAAGTATAACTATAAATGGCACTAAGATCAGGCTACATTTTCATGGGCCAACCTATATATTCAATAATGTCACAGGCATTCATTAATGTTCCTTATCATGCCACTCTGTGGTCCTATTGCTTTTGCCTCATGCTTTGTGTGTTTTGATTTTTATAGATACTGTTTTCTTTTTTTTCATTTTTTTACTGATACAATCAAATCAAACTTAACAAAGCAAAATTCAACCCCCACCCAAGAGAAAGAGAGGAGAGCCAATAACCAAAGCTAGTCTTTAAAAGCAGCAAGAAACAAAGAGTATCCTTTTCCCCTGAAATGGAAGTTTATTCTAAAATGTTATTAATTAGATCCTGCCATATTTTAAAGAAGTTTTGAATAGATCCTCTAAATGACAATTAGATTTTTTCCAATTTCAAACAGTATAGAACATCAGTTACCCACCAACTTAAAAGTGGTGGGGTGGGATTCTTCCAGTTCAGCAAGATAAGTATATGTGTTAGTAGTGAGATAAAGGCAATTACAGTTTGTTTGTCCTTCTCCACTTTAAGCCCATCTAGAAGTGTACCAAACACAGCTTTTAATGGGTTCAGAGTGATTGTGATTGTGAAGTTCCAAAATATTAATATTTGTAGGTATGGGTTTTAGAAATATCTCTGCTGTCAGATACTAATGTCACACAGATTGCTATAAAATATAGCAACAGTATTTTATTCTGTTTCATATACCTGCAGAATTCTTCTCCAGAACCCCTAAGGCTTTCGGTCGTAAAGAGCATTAGTCGTATGATTTTAGTGCAAGAAGCAAACGTGAGCTAAGGCAGAGCCAAGTGAAGTATAAGGTAGCCTCTGTCACTGTGTGCGGCCTGCCCAGGTGATGTTGACAAAACACTTGACGTTCATTTTGGTGTGTTTTGTAAAGACACCAACAAAAAAGCCTTCCATGTGTCTGTGTGAGAAATTTATGAAGGGGGATTACTTTGCTCTGTAATTAACCTTCAAACCGTTAATAATTTGTCATAAATCTGTCTGATGGCCTACTGAAGTAGAGAAAAGTTGTAAAAAAACAAATGTAAGAGCCAACTTAGCAAGCAGATGTGTTTAAAATGTCTATAGTCTAAAGAAACAATGAAAACATTAGTAATTACTAATTACTGTACATAAGAATTTGCTCAAGAAATTTCAGGGCAAATATAGATAGTAATGCTACAAATGTTTGTAATGCACCACCTGTTCGAATGAGAAATGCAATGCATTTTATTACAACATGCATTACAAAATACTTTCCAACAGATGGTGCACTGCAAACATTAATGCTGAGTTCTGCTGTATGTTGTAGACTTCGATTTCAACCCATCTTAGGCAGGTAACACAGCTATAAAAGAATAATAATATTAAGTGTTTATATTTTTCCACAAGGGATGATGTAGTAGTCTGTAATGCTGCATTACAGCTCCTGAACTGGTGGATCCAGTCTGAGCTCAGGTAATGCCTATAATGTTTTTTGACATTCTTTAACATGTTAATATAAGTTTTGGGATTATTTGAAATTAGTTTTATGATGCATTTTTTTATTCAATTTTTATTTTGTGACTTGTTAATATTTTTGGTTCATATTTTTTGTTTACACTGTTTTTTGGATTTGCTTTAGTGCAGATAGCAGTGACAGAGGCTGTGGAAAGATGTATATCATGACATGGCAACCCAGAATGTATTTAAAGTTGCACTGCGCTCTTCCTGGCATTCAAGATCAAAACATGCTTAAAATGATAGGAATGTATGATTTACAAGAATTTTTACAAATGTTTTAAAATTATTTTTGTTTTATTTATTGGGTGTAGTTCACCTTTGGTTTTCTTTGATTAACATTTTGATTCTTGATTCCTCTAACGTACATTTTTTGCTTCTCCATCTTCTGATCTATCCCTTATCTATGTCTTTGACAGCATTCCTTTAAAGCAGTACACTGCCTGTTTAATGTCCTCCCACTTCACAAGGATGTGCAGCTTTAGGTTCACTGGAGACTCTCCATTCAGTATGTGGGTACAGTTGTGTTTGTAAATGGACCCTGCATGGTATTGTACCCTGTCCAGGACTGCCTTCTACCTGATCCTGCTGAGTTAGATTCCAGCATCCAGCAATACTGAACTGAAACAGCAGGTTAGAATATTGGTATGTCATGAATGCATTACTAATTTATTTCTAATGTTTAATAATAGATATAATGCATTTCTATATTTTGTTTATGGTGATATTATTGTGTCTAAATGCCATGGTGCTGCATGTTTCCTAGGCATGTAATGCATTTGCCATGTACCCATTGACATAATGATAGCCACAATGTATAAGAGTGTTGCTTGTGTTAAACAATGTCTGAATTTTAAGTTCTTGAAGGAAAGATGCTTGTGGGTGGTTGGTGCTCAGGCAAAACAAAACAGTGTATTAAAGAAAAGATTCTGATTTTAAACTTGTTTTGTTTTCGACTATTTTAGTGAAAGGTGAGCATGTAAGATGTTAGAGATGGGCATATTTACTTAGACATGGTTTTGGACCCAATATATCCACTATAACCTCAGTTTGTATAAAAAATATGAATTACAAATTCATTTTGTTATAATGTAGAAACACTAAAGTGGACAGATGTCAAGCATTTGACGGCGGTGATAAAATTGGTGACTGAGCCAGTTCAGATTATGTGAGAGGGTGGATTTTGAATTGTTGTTTTGAGACATATTAAAGGATATGCTTTAATAAACAAAAGTATTCCTAATGAACAGTTATTAATGTATCAACCATAACCTAATCACTTTGGAAAATATTTAAGGGAAGACAGCAAACTGGGGGGCTTATCAGCTGAATTTTTTATAGAAAACATTTTCAAATAGAGCCTGATCTTCAAGATAATAATAATAAAAATAATAATAATAATAATGCGGTGGGTTGGCACCCTGCCCAGGATTAGTTCCTGCCTTGCACCCAGTGTTGGCTGGGATTGGCTCCAGCAGACCCCTGTGACCCTGTGTTCGGATTCAATGGGTTGGAAAATGGATGGATGGATAATAATAATAATAATTATTATTTATATTTTATAGTGCTTTTCTCACTACTCAAAGTGCTGCAGTGAGTGGGGAGCCATTTCAGCCACCATTAATGTGTAGCACCCGCTGGACGATTCAAAGGCAGCCACTTTTGCATTAGTATGCTCACCATACATTAGCTGTTAGGTGGTTAAGGGATGAGAGATAGTTAGCCAGTCAGAGACAGGGGATGATTAGGGTGGCAGAATGGACGAGGCTGTCATGGGCAATGTAGGCAGGACATTGAGATGCACCCTACTCTTTACAAAGGATGCCTAGGGATCTTCAACATAGAGTCAGGACGTTGGTTTTGCAACTTATCTGAAGGACAGTGCCATTTTTGCAGCTCAGTGTCCCCATCACTGCACTGGGACATTGGAATCCACATTTAGACTACAAGGTAAGCACCCCCTGCTGGTCTCACCAGCACCTCTTTCAGCAGCAACCCACATTTCCTAGATGGCCTCCCATTCAAGTTCTGGCTGGGCCTGAGCATGCTTAACTTCAGGTGGAATACTAGAATACTTTCAGTAAATTGGGTTCTCTAATTTCTGGTCCCGATTTTCACTGTCTCCTAATCAGTAAATGATTCTTCACTTTCACTAATCTCCAGGTTTAGTATGGTTTTCTTAAAGAAGTACGTTGTTATAAATCCTTGAAAGCATTGCTTCCCTAAAGTACTCTCCATTAGAAGGCCATCATAATATAAATAATGGGTAATATTTGTCTTTTTACATATTTACATTTTTTTTTATTTTACTGATAGTTAAGTCAGTGGCAAAACAGTGTTGTGATTAATGCAACCACGTCATGTTTCCAAAAAATCTAAATACTATACTAGTCCTAGATGCATCACCATCTATACAGAGATGTACATTCTCCCTATTGCCAACATGTGTGTTCTTTAGAATCCCAGCTTTCTTCTCATGTGCCAAACGATATGGCTTGATTGAGACTCTTAATTTGCCTTTCTGGAGTGTGCCTTATAATGGTGCCTCATTCAGGATCGGTTCCTGGATAAGATGGATGCCTCTGCTGCCTAATGAGCAGGATGAGAAAAAACGGATGAATGACAAATTGATGTCTTTAAAGGTGTGCTTACCACTCTGGACTTTCTAATAATGTGATGGATATTCTCTATGTATGTAAAACTGGTTTTGTATAGAAATTAATTTTCTTCCAGAAATCTTGCAATCTTAAATATTTTTTTTTTATGATCTGTTTGTAGTTGATTGATCTAATTTCATAACTGTTAGATTAGATTATACTTTATTTGTCCCAAGGGGGAAATTAAAACTTTTAATGAAGCTCAAATATTGTATACTGATTAATTTTGTGTTTGTATGCCAGACCAATTATGAATTTTAATGTATAAAACTTTTGACTCACTGTTGTATCTATTACTTTTCACTATATTTAACAGAGAATGTTTGGCCTATAAAATTAAAAGGATCACAGAAAAAAATATGAACGTAAAAAAATATTCATGAATAGATTTCAAAACATCCCAGGTGTTTTCTATTTTTCTGTTATAGTAGTCCAGCTCTCTTTTGCCCCAATATTTAATTTTAAAGCTGTCTTATATAAATTAATTATGAAGGCAAATGATCATTTTCATGATGAAAAGGAAGTTTGCTTCCCCGGCCACACCTATCCTCTGTCTTTCTAATCGAATAAAGGGCATTTTCTCATGATCTCCAAATTCCTAACACTGACAGCCCTTCAGCTGTCTCACTCAAAGTGTCGCAATTAAAAATGACCACCAGTGATCTCTCTACGCTGTGCTTCACTTCATGAGTACATCTGAAGTGAAACTCTGCCAAAGAGTTACCATCTGGCTGGGTGATACCAACGTGAATATTAACAAAGGGCCAAAGTGAAATCTGACGGACGACCGTTTCTACCTGCATGCATGTTGCAGTACATCCTCCTAGGGAACAGAGGGAAATTGTGCAACGGTCATTAAAAGCATTGACAACTATTACAAGAACAAATTCATGTTTTAGATGGGTAATTGTCGAAAGGAAAAATGACTGTGACTTATCAGAACTGTAGTTCTGTTTTGTTGTTTAATTTTTTATTTTTAGACTTTCTCCCCACTCCTTGGCTTGCCCTTGGTTTATATTTTGTCTTGTGATGTCTCTCTGTTCACTTTGCTACCTGCAGGTCGCCAACAGGTAAATCTGGGTCCTTGGAAAAAACGAAGGAAAGAAATAACAAGCAGTGCCCTGAAGAGCAGAGCTGGTTTTCTTTATCTTTTTGAGAGATGATATGGCAGGAGGATTGTTTCTCTTTAACTTCGTAAGGAATTGCTCGATAGTCCATCTGATTTAATAGACATTTTGTAATTCATTTTTAACTGTATTTTAAAGGGCATTTTTCTCCCAAACTCACTGTATACCCGTAGTTCTGTTTTGTAATCTTTCTTTTCTGAATTGTCTTGTATTGGGGTTGAAAGTGAGGGAACTTTGTAACTAGATCACATGGTTTTGTGTTTCTGATTCACAATAATAATTTCTTACAATAATTTTTTCTTCACGTTTTTCAGCTTGTTCTGTCGGTGTCATATATATTTGTGTCAGAGGTCCACCATGTCTCCAGATTGTTTATTTTAATATTTGCTGCACCTCTAGAGATTGTAACCTTATAATCGGATCAGCTCTGCCGGGGGAAGTGACTTGATACAACTCTTTCATCCCATCTTTTGCCCATTTTGGGCTTTCGGGCGTTGATTTGATTCAATCAGTATTTAGCTGAAAGTCAAATTTAAGAGCCCTGGTTCCATAGCTACTTTGCTGTGTCATTAACTCTTGTAGTGGAGTTCTTTGACTACCTTTTTTGCCTTTTTGACAGGTTTGTGGTCTGATGACTATTTTATTGTTTTCACATTGTAACATTTGTGGGATGCATGGACCAGAGGGAAGAGAACACATGCCCAAAGGCTAAGGAGAAAACATTTTTTTTATGTGATGAACACAAATAGGATTTTATTTGAGTCTTCTCTCTGTATTTTAATAATCCTCTCTAAGGAGGTCAATAAGTCTCTGACTGAATTTTTTGAAGAGTGGCACAGGGCAACTGCATAGGCTGGAATACCTTTATAGAAGTAAACTACCATCTCTTCTTCCAGGGCTCCTTTTACCTATGGTGCTTGGTTCTTGACTAGAAGAGGTAGGTCTGGCTTTTCTATTCTTTACTGGGCTTTCCAGGGTTTTGCTCTTCCTCCTGGGTGGGACTGGTACCCTCCAGTTTCTCATATGGAGAAATAATTAGAAAATAACTTTCAATATCAGGAGTTCCCCAGCAAAGTACCGGGGATTTCTCGGTTCTCTTCAACCAGAAATAACAAGGAGTTTGAGTAAACCATGACGGTCCCCCTTACGGTTTTTGGATTTTAAGATAGATGTTTTTAGATGTGTGGACTTTAGCCTTTAGTTTAGTTGACTTTTTGTTGTATTTCATTTGAAGCATTTATTTCTTTTAGTACTTTGTGAGGTTTTTTTTGTTTGCATTTTGGAGTTTTTTTTATATTTTCACTTTAGTTTGGTGAATATTTGAATTTTGTAGATTAGATTACATTAAATAAACTGTATTTATCCAAGCAGAAATTTAGATGCATGCAGCAAAAGAAACATAAAAACAGAGATGAAAACTCACAGAACCAATAATGCAATCAATCAATAAATAAATAATGATAGTATATTGTGCAGAAATTTTTAAATAAACTTAAAGTATAAGTATTTGGTCTGGGATGTCAGGAGGAAACAATGAATTGTCTGAGAGCTATGGGCAGAAAAGACCCCCAAGAGGCACTTAGCACACAATGGAGGAATGAACCTGTGGCTAAAAGTGCTCCAAAAGAGTGCCTTCTGGAGGGGATGGAAAGAATTTTTCAGGATGGCGTCTAATTTTGCCACCATTCTTTTCTCTACTGCCGTATCTTGTGGATTTCAATGTTTTTTGCTAATTTTTAAAGTTTACTTTTTTTTTTTTGGACATTGTTTTCCTATTTACATTAATTCATTGTTTGAAATTGGCAAAATCGCCAAAAGGCCTAAGCCACACAAAACATTTCATATTTATATTGATTGGGCTTTTAGCAGTTTTGTCCATTTTGGTCAGATGATAACACACATTATATGAATTTGAAAATTATGTGGCATAACATGCCAGAGTGGTGAAATGCACCACTATATGAGTTGATAACCTAAAATAAAACAATGTCAGGACACCGAAATGTACAAATGAATATATTTAGGAAAGAGAATTAAAGGGTGGCAACATAAAAAATAAACTATCACCATTCCCTTGCTTATCCACTGCATATCCACCTCATTCTTCATATTTTTTAAATTTGTTTAGGCTGCTTTCATCTGTCCAAAAATTTCCCTGTTGTTATATGCATGGAATTCTAGCAGAGATGTACTGTGCTTTTGGAGTTAAATCTAATTAGAACTGTCATCAGGTTTCACTGCCCCCTGGTGGCCTCATTACTCCAATGCACATTAGAACCCCGCTGCTAATTTTAAGGGCCAGACACTCAGAATTACTCCTTACTTTACTGACCTTTACTAGACAGAGCTGCCCCCCTTTCTAGGTGAACTTTCTTTCTGTGTTCTAGAAGCTTGAGAAAAATCTCTCTTCAAGGCCCCACAGCCTCTTGTACTTTGAAGATCTCAACACCTATTACAATGAAGCATTGTGCTATGCAGCTTTCGTTTTTTAAGTTGTGGCATGAGGCTGGGGTTGGTACCTAGCCGGGATGCCCAAGAGGACCGGAGGAGGGCTTGTGTCTCCTCCAGACCACGAGGGGGCGACCGCCCTGGTTGCGTTGGGGACCACAGATGCAGAGCTTGGAAGCTCAACCCTGTAGCGGTCCGTGGTCACTGCCAGGGGGCGCTCCGCTGCCTGGAGAGCCTTGGACCTTAGCACTTCCACCACACCTGGAAGTGCTGGGGGGAAGAAGACCGGGGACACCTGGAGTGCTTCCGGATGCGCAGCTGGCACTTCCGCCACACAGGGGAGTGTCGGTGGAGGAGTGTCGGGAAGCACCTGGAGCCCATCCGGGCATGTATATAAGGGGCCGCCTCCCTCCATATGATGGCTGGAGTCGGGTGAGGAGTGGACAAAGTCTTGCTGGAGAGGAGTGGAGGCGGCTTGAAGAAGAGAGGCATTGGAGAGAGATGCCTGGACTTTGGGGTTGTTGGTGCTACTGCACTGGGTTGCGCACTTGAACTGTAGATATTAGTGTAAATAAATGTGTGCGTTGGGTGACAAATCAATGTTCGTCTTTCTGTGTCCGGAGCTTGTTCCACAGTAGTATCTGCTTTGGTTAAGTCCTTGTTAACCAAATTCATGTCAGCCTGGAATGTTTCTTTTGGTGATGCCTCCAGTTTCTAACCTGCTGCTGGTGACCTTCCTTCCTTTGTGTGGCATCTTGTTCCTTGGTGGTATGTCCTTTTTCTCTTGATTGGAAGCTTGAACTCTATATTCATGTTATACCCTGGTTTGTTTAAAACCCTTGCTAGCATGCAAAGCCATCTGTTATCCCACCCCAGTGGTGTCCTGGATTTCAAATGAGTACTTTTCTAGTCAGTGAGAGCAGGAAGAAAGTTCATGTAGGTGAGAATGGAGGTCAGACCAGGACAGAATCTAATGGAGTTTGTCACATATTTCACCTCTAATCAGATCATACTGAGCATAAGATATCCTTGAGTGCTGCCCTAACTATAGATGGTCTCTAAATGCAGTAGTCCTGTAATTTACAGTTAGTGTCCCTCAGATGGGACTAAATAGTTCTACAAAATGTAGGAGGCCTGAAAGAGCTTGAAGGAAGCTTGACTATGTCTCTTAGGTTGACTCTTAGGTAAAGAAGCACTCGGGTCCTACTTTATTTAGAACTCAACAGACAATCCAGAAACTGTCCTGGGTTCAATGTTTAAGGCTAATAAGAAAACAAAAGAGAGCTGAATTCTTATGTCCCAGTTGCTCATGATATTATTTTGAGGTTGGTCTGGTGGTAAACGCCAAGTAGGCTTTAAAAGGCTGAAAGGCCTTCTGAGTGGCGCACAAGACAAACAAGTTAAGCAAAAGCAAGGAGAAGTGAAAGGAATACTGAAAGAGACTGTGACACCTGCTGGGGTAGACACCATTAGAGCTGTTAGGCCTTTCGTGTATTTTATTGCTTTTCTGATATCTATCATTATGTGTCTTAGTACCATCACTTAAGTTTTATTTTTATGGCATCCTTATTTGGGTTTATGGACAGGGCCATATGGAAATGCTGTTAATACATTCTGAAGCTTCTCTGTCCATTTCAGGGTTCTGATCCATCCATAGGGGAATGGAAACTGTTTGGTGCAATGGCTAGCATGGCTGCCTCAGAGCTCCCACATGTTGGGATCAAATCTTAGTCTGATAACTGTCTTTGTAGGGGTTTCTTGTGCCTTGTGGATGTCTTACCTAAAATAACAATCACTAATCACTAGCCTGGAATGTGGCCTGCGATAACGATGGATTCTGCCTTGGGTCTGACTCTGTCAGGCTGGATTGAAGGACTTTGCCATTTTAAATTCTTTAACTTTTGTTTCACGATGTTCCTGAGTAGTTATCTGTGACCTCAGCCTGAGGTGGGTCAGGTAGGATGTGCCTTCAGGTGCTAACCCATAGTACATATGAATAATCCATCTACCAGTTCTCAACTCTTGACAGTGACGACGTTTATGCCTAGCTTTCAGCTATTTAAAAGAAAACAATGTGAGCAGAACAATTCATGGCAAAGTTATTAGTGTAACCAAGTAAGCAAGCAAACAAGCTTTACCCTCAGTTTCTGAAGTAACCAAATTAAACGAAATAAACTATCAACTTAGCTTACATAACAGCCAAAAAAACTTTTGTTGATCAATCAGTCTGGTCAAACCGAGGGTCATCATCACCTACTTTGCAAAGTAATTAACAAGGCCGAGTTGAGCCAAGTTCGAGGAAGCCCCTAAGCACTCCTGTTACCACATCACACAGCACAATAACAAGCAGGTAATTCTAAACAGCATTTGTCCACAACCCTGTGCTACGTGACTAAGTGCAAATGCCTGAGATTTCTTGAAGACTCATCCCTTCACTCCAGAAACATAAATAAGTCTCAAGAGGTGCTCAGATGGATTGTTGCAAATTAAAATGTCCATCTTTTCTGCTATTCAATGAGCCAATCATTCTTGAAAGCAGAACAGCAAGAAGATTCTGGCTGCATTGAGCATTAGAAGACAGTACTGGAAGATGGATTGATTAAACTCTTGTGGAACTTGACTTTGGAATTGGGGCTAACCTAGGGGTATGTGCTGCATTTGTCAGCTACTGCTATGCATGCTTTGTCTTACAAATTTAGTAAAGAGCAATAATACTTCTGAGCAGGGCCTATCTATAATGTTTGTATTATTAAGTGCTATGTAACAAGATATTAACATAGTCTTTACTTGGGTTGGATAGAAATACCTTAAGTAACTTTAGGATGTACTGTAGATAGTCCATAAAGCCCCAATATAGCTTGATATAAAATATCAATTAAGTATAAATGCAAGGTAATAGTTTAGCTTAATTAATATCTGTAACGCATTTGTTATGAATTAATACTCTACAAAAGGCTTCTTTTGGTCTTAATAACACTTACAAAGCACCAATTAAGTGGTTATGTATCTCTCTGCAATGTGCTCCACTAAAACAGCATCACTTTTTTAATTTAAGTGAATGTAATATGTCTCTCAGTATTGCATATTTCAGGATGAGGCTTGTGAATCTTTGATTAATGCTCAATAAGACCAAAAGAATCTGTCATATTCATAAGTAATTTTATTAGCGCATCACAAGTTCTTAATTTGTCAAACATTGTACTATCCATAAGGCATTTCACTTAAGCATTTTGTGAACCAGCACATTTAAACTTCAGGCTTTTGAATTACATGTTCATATACAATGCAAGCAGCTCATCACAACTGACATCAGACCATTTATGCTGCCTTTAGTTTGGTTTCAGTCTGTGCTGCTGGATGAGTTACTGTGCACGTCTGTTGGGCTCAGTCACAATGACAGCTAGCAATGCTACCAACTATGAACAGGCTGAAATTCAGCAGGGGATCAGCTTTATCTAATAAAATTGCCTTGCATCCTGGAGTTTCAATGCAGGATATTTTGAAAGTCATTCTATACATCTCCACAAGAGGCTTTATAGTTTGCAGGTTGAGCAGCCTTGTCACCTTCATATGCTTCAGTATCACTTTATCCTTTTTTCTGCTTTATGTTGACAGCCTGTATTCAGCTTGCTTTAAATTCACAAATGCTGTTTAAACAGCCACTCCATTAATAGCTAAAGTTCAAACCAGACAAGCAAATTCAAGGAGAACAGTGCATGTGCAGCTAGCAATGAATATGTTATCCCAGGTATAACAGTAGTAGGGTTAAGAAGAACTTGATTGTTCAAGCTAGTGACGGGAATATGGGGGTTTAGTTAAAAAGGCCTCAGGCCACATTGAGTTACATGAGGAGGTGACATAAAGGCTCTCTAGTAGCAGGACAAAAGGCCATGGCATAATAAGGGAGGGTGAGAGGTGGGGACTGAGAAGTGAGTGCCTTAACATGACATTCAGGAAGCCAACATGAATGAAAATTACCACTGATGTGTAGAAGGGGTGCTCTATGAAGAGAAGGCCTGAGGGGGCTGCAGGATGTTCCTCTTGGTGTTCTCTGATTCTCTGATTTTTGTGTTTTCCCTAGTTTTAACCCTCCTATATGTTGCCTTTTTATCCATCCATCCATCCATTTTCTAACCCGCTGAATCCGAATACAGGGTCACGGGGGTCTGCTGGAGCCAATCCCAGCCAACACAGGGCACAAGCCAGGAACCAATCCTGGGCAGGATGCCAACCCACCGCAGGACACACACAAACACACCCACACACCAAGCACACACTAGGGCCAATTTAGAATCGCCAATCCACCTAACCTGCATGTCTTTGGATTGTGGGAGGAAACCGGCGCCGGAGGAAACCCACGCAGACACGGGAGAACATGCAAACTCCACGCAGGGAGGACCCGGGAAGCGAACCCGGGTCTCCTAACTGCAAGGCAGCAGCGCTACCACTGCGCCACCGTGCCGCCCTGTTGCCTTTTTAGCTGAGAACAAATGTCTCTGTAGTGTAATTTAACCCAAATTCTGTGCACCCAGAAGGAATAAGAAACACTTCTCTGCATCTCCAGGGCCAGCACTAACATTTGCAGATGTCAAGACTTTTTTTCCTAGGACCATGCCGAAGATGAAAACAAAGGCAGCTGAGGGGCTTTTCTCTTTACCTGTCTCTTCGATTTGTACTGATCTATGGGATTGAGCCCACAGGTGGCTGAGATCTTCTTGGCTGCCATATTCTCTGACCCAGGACTGGTCAACTGCTTCCAGGAATGAAGCGGAATGACAAATAGCTGATTGAATAATGGATAATGTAAGGAACAAAGAGGATAAATGGGAAGCTTGCTAGATGCAGGCCCAGCTTGACAACTGTTTAAGGAGGACTGCTTATGCTCTTTTTCTCATTACATTTGAATGCCTAACCTTCCCCAGCACTAACCCTGTGTGTGTGTGTGTGTGTGTGTGTGTGTGTGAGTGTGTGAATGAGAGTCCCACATGCATGTCAAAGATAAATAAGCTTGTTTATGTACTGTGGTCTGGCACCAGTCCTCTGGGTTCTGATCTGTGAAGGGAGGTGCACTTGTAACAAATTGAGATCTCTATCTCAGATGCTCCAGACGGGATGTCACCACCCTGCAGTGACGGGCAAAGTGAGGACGTCTGAAACTCTGCAATCTTCTTATTGTGCTTGTTTGTGCCTTTTTGATTTTATTTTTTGTAGACAAGTTAATCAGTCCTGCTCTAATTAGGGGTGCGAATGGATTCAAAGTAGACAATGCAATAAGGAGACAGCTCGTAGTCGGGCCATTTTATATTTTAATGACAACCCTCTGGGCAATGTACCCAATGCCTCTTATCAGGTAGAAAAGAAATCATCTTAAACTAGGAAATAGCCCTTCCGTAGCATGCTGTTTGTTGCTGTAAGTCTTTGAACATTAAAGAAAGTACCACCTTCCTGTTCTTCACTCTAACTCTCATTTCTTCAGTGTTTCACTGTCTAACTCTCACTACTTCATTGTGCCTGCTTCTCTCAATTGATTTTTTTTTTTACCTTTTGTCTCTTTCCCCTGCCTGTCTCCTGTCATTTTTCCCAAATTTGCATCTCATTCCTACTCCGTACATTAACTAGGTGGGCCAGCACTTGTAAAAGATGCAGGCCCTAAAATGTAGCAGACATCTAACCTCTCAGTTCCAGTTTCAATCGCAAAAAGTTAAATTCCTTGGCATCCCAAATTTGTCTGCGTTAAAAGTAGGGTTTGATATTTTATTACTCTAGTGCTGAGCCCTCAAACGCTGGATTTTGAAAATCCTTATTTCCAATCTGACCCAAAGTCTTGGAGCATAGGTCTATATCCTTGATTGAAAAATCAGAGTGAAACACCATCACCTTTGTCAAAGTTCACTGTGCCCATCTTTACAAACGGTGGCATTCATAGTGGACGACCATCCCAGACTCCATGGGTGGTACACAGAGGCATGATGACTTTCATTATAACTGAGTAATCATCCAAGGTGACCTCTTCTTTGTCGTTGATGAGCTGCAGTAGCACTATCAGGTGTACAGTGAAATTCTAACTTCCTTGTCACACTACGATGCAACACTTTATCACTCCATGCCATGATAAACAAGAATGTGTGAAAATACAGAACTTCATGTTATTTAATAGAAATCACACTTTTTGCTACTGTTTGTATACTCTTCTAAATGATAACTCCATGACTGTCCTAAATCCTGCAGAGGCGACATGTTGCATGTTGATTAGCACATGCAAGGAAGAAGATTACTGAACATGTGACCAGAACAACCCATGTTGAGTAATTTATAATGTTGAAACTGGACAATGAATAGAAATTGTATTGTAGCCATTCTTCATTTATGTATAAAAACTTTTAACTCTTGTGGACTATGGGCGGCAGCTTATCCCGGCCAATACCCCCAAGCCGCCAGAGGGAGCCCTCCCTGCGACGTGGAGATGCCCCAAATACCGGCAGGTCATCATGAACTATGAAGTTTTAATGCACAGTCCTGCTGGATAATGTCGGGGCCACCAGGGGATGCTTCAGGGAGGCACAGAGACGTTTATTTTCCATACAGCCCGGAAGTACGTCCCAGTCACATGGACAGAAGATATTACGTACTTCTGGGTTGAAGAAAAGGAGTTTTCACTCCTTTGTTCACTGCTTAGTCCGAATAAATTTAATTATTGGACTTTTACCTGGTGTCTGGCATCTGATCTGAGGGTTCAAGGGGACAACAGCGCCCCCTATCTGTCACACTCT
Organism: Polypterus senegalus; assembly: GCF_016835505.1. Lineage (NCBI taxonomy): Eukaryota > Metazoa > Chordata > Cladistia > Polypteriformes > Polypteridae > Polypterus > Polypterus senegalus. The sequence goes on from NC_053157.1 coordinate 135,580,976, forward strand.
AAATCTTACAGAGTGTCTTACTGTTTGTTAGTTGTTTCTGCAGTGTTCTGAAAATACATGCATGAATAAATAAATATATATGTTTACTTTGGATTCTAGGCTGTTTTTTTTTTCTTTGCGCTTGACAGTTAGTGGAGCAGGGGGGTTATTTTAGCCTTACTTATCTTAATTGTCTTTGAAACCTACATTTATATCTTGACTCACCAACCACTCTAGTTGTGAAGAGGGAGGCTGAACGCACCCCAAAGAGACACAGTTGCTTCTCTGAAACCCCCTCTTAAATGGTGATACAATGGGAAACAAATGCAGTTTTTGTTTTTTAACCTCCTCTTTGCTCGATCTGCTGCTGGCTTTCTGCTGCTGCTGCTGCCATGCCGCATGATCTGCATCTCACATGGCACTTCAAACATTTAAAAGCCTGTACAGCAGCAGTTCTACTCTTTGTCTTTTATTTACGGCCCTGGGCATGGTTAAATCTCGTGGCACAAAGTCTTGTCTCGTGGGATGTGAGTTCTTGATATTTTTTAGTTTATAATTTAAAAATGGAATAAAAAAATCTAACAAAATCACATTAAAGTTTGATAAATTCTGAAAAGAATGATACCAAACATGTATATGTAGGTTTTAAAATAAGCCCGCTATAAAGCGTGACAAAAAACATGACATAAAATCATTGCACAAAATCGTTGCACTTTTAGGCTTAGGATTTTATATATATATATATATATACAGTAGAGTAGATATTTAGCCATAGAAAGGAGCAATGTCCTCAACAACTAGTCCATGACTATCCATCATTTGTTGTAAACTGCTAAAAATGGCTGAGTCATCCACGCATTTGTCCTTTTTTAGTCTCTGGCAATGCCAGTTTACCACACCTGGTGGCCCCTGTGTATCCACACTGCGACATGGCATGCACATTTCTCTCTCGCTCTCAGAGATGTCCTCTGCCCCTACTTTCTCTGTGTTACCTTTACCCAGCCTTAATATTAATGAGTAAATTAGATGTTTTTGTGGATCCTGCTTGTTCACCCGCAGTCTCAGTGAGTCATGACAAATATTTCAAACATTTGTGTTGTGAAGTGCAGATGGTAAAGGTAGTCTGACACCCTCCACTGCAAAATGGGCACAACTCTTCTACTTCTTTCAGTTTTTATCCTTTAGGATAACGTTGATCTAAATGGAAAATCTGGGTCTTGGCTGGTGCACCAGGAAATTCCCTTCTTTTATTTATTTTTCTGTTTACACCATGTTCTTCATTTACTAGGATGTGTCAATTTAATGTACTCCGAACCCTCTTTAATATTTTCTCAGGTGAGGCAAACATCTAAAAAAAAATGAAAAATGAACAGTGTGTTCAGGTTTGGTACTTATCAAAAAGCTTTCTCTTTCTGCAGTGTGTTAGAAGTGCAGCCCTCAAAGTAAGCAAAGTGGCCGATTCATTTCCAAGTTTGATTAAAAAGGCAGCAACCAATCCTGTATGGTACACAAGTCCATTAGAGAACACGCTAACTCCCACACCAGCTTAGAATTGCCAGCGTTCCTAACACACATGCACCTTTGTGACTTAAGAAGAAAGGAAGTGAAGATTCTTAAGATTTCTTGGAGTTGAGTAAGTAGCACAGCACTCAGTGCTGCTGTTTCACAGGTCCAACCTTCTGAGTTGAAAAACAGTGCCCGGCCACTGTCTGTTTGTAGTTTTCATGTTCTTCCTGAGTCCTCATGAGTTTTTAACTGGATACTCCTGGTCCCCCCCACCCCACAGTTAATAGGAGATTCCTAATTGGTGTTAGGTTGAGTTTGAGTGCAGGTGTTGACATGAGTGGGCCCCAACTCCTCATAACTATTGAAGGGACATAACATATGACATAAGTTAATAGTAATAATACTCCAACTGGAAGAGCATAGGAAATACAGTTCCTGCAAAATCACATTAAACAACCAACACTGCAACTATAGGCTATGACTGCATTGCTACAGATTGGTTTAATTTAAAGTATAAGCATGTCTCAAATGGATTGGCTTACATTAAAACTCTCTATATATTGTCCTCCATTGTTCACCACCATCTATAACTTGATTGACTTCACTCTACACATTCACTTCTGGCAAATTTTAAAGATTCTCCATAGTTGATGTCTGGCTGACAAACCTTTGACGTCTTGTATTCATTGGATGGTAATATTGCTTTCTTTGGATAGATACATTGATGAGGATACAGTAAACTGGAATCATGGGTAAATGTTTAAAGATGATCATATTACTTTGATTTATATTAATTAAAAAAATAGAAGATCAGAAATGAGCCAAAAAATAGAAAGTGAGTCACTTTTAACTGCTGTCTGAATTTAGCCTTAGTACGCTTTAGCAACATAAAAGACCCAAATGCAGCCACTATTGACTGTTTACTTCATTTTCACCATTACAATATTAGTTTAGCATTGTTCCAGGATTAAGGGAGTACTTTAGAATTTTGGGTGTAACTACCCCTGGAGCTTCCAGATAATGGTACCCTACCCAACCCTGAGTAAACAGTATGTTATCCACCCATCCATTATCCAACCGGCTATATCCTAACTACAGGGTAATGGGATCTGCTGGAGCCAATCCCAGCCAACACAGGGCGCAAGGCATAAAACAAACCCCGGGCAGGGCGCCAGCCCACCACAGTATGTTATATTTTTCCTAAACACAGGGCCTCTGGTCATCTCTGATTCTGTGTGTACCTTTGCACTGGTCAACCTGTCTGTATATGGTGAGCCAGGGATTTCTTCTTACTTCTTCTATGATAAGCCCTGGCTGTCTTCTAACATGAATACGGTTAAGATACAGAAATGGCTGTAACCAGTGGGTTTTCCATAAGTTAACCTGGAATATTGATAAATTCAAAGAACATAAAAATATGAGAAGTGTAGCAAAAGAGAGAGTCCAGCAGGCTTGATTTATTAACTGAGAAGTCACAGTAGCTCATCCAGATACATTTTAATGGAACAAGGATAAAAAAAAAAAGAGATTTCCTTGATGAGAGAAGAATCTCTTCATAAGCTTTGAAGTTAATCAATCTTCCATATAAAAAAGTCATATCATGCTATTCATTTTCAATGAGTTTAAATGTTTTTATTTAAATGAGTGAGATTAGAACATGTTTATTTGGTAGAATAGTTGTTACTGCTACTGCCTCACAACTCAAAGAACCTGGGACCTTTGCTTGTTGGGGGTCTGTTTGGAGTTTGAACGTTCTCCTTGTGTCTCTATGGGGTTTTCTTCTAATATAACAAATATGTTAGGGTAATTAATAGCTCTAAATTATCCCAAAGTGTGTATATGTGCCCAATACTGGACTGGCACCCTGATTCTGGGTCCATTATAGCCTTGTATTGCTCTGATAGGCTCCATCACTTTTGGGCCTGACCTGGAATGTTGCATTCAATGTGCTGTATACATTTTGTGGAGAGTATGTTTTATATTATATTGCTGTAGTGTCACTGTTCTGAGTATACACTCAAGTAAGAATTTGTACGTGCACACCATAATAACTGTGAATATTGATGTGAATGAATAATAAATATTGCTTGATCTCTGAATCTAAAAAGTAAGCAGTACCTCTTCTTAAGGTTAGGGAAGCAAAATTAATAGTAAAGAAATCCTTGTTTTCAGTAGGACATGAAATGACATTTCGGTTTATGACCTTGCCTGTTGCAATTAGTATTCTGTTTTACCTCATAGTTCTTCTTCTCTGCCGCTCAGGCCACTAATCAACACTGTAATGCAGTCTCATTGTTTATGGACAGACAAATTCAGCCATAACAATGCACTTTCTGTATGGTTTATATCATTCTAATGGCTATTTTTTTATTCCAGAAATTAGATTTGTTCTATCAAAACGAAGTCACGTACACTTATTTCTCATGGCTACGCTTTGCATGTTGGACATGCAAGTCAAAATTTGACCACACTCTGAATACATAACAATACTGCTAACTACTACTTCATTAAACCCTCATGAGATTCTTCTATCATAGGCTTTTCCATTCCTTCATAAACTGTCTTTTGTGCTCAGAAACACTGTTATCTAAGCACTCATTTGTCCACTCCTTGTTTCTCAATATCCTCCCAAACTCTTGACTTTCCCGCCAGGACTCCTTCATTCATAATAACTCCGGACACACCTTCAACTCTTAAAGGAGCGCAGGATGCCTGTGTAGCTGTAACACCGTGTACACACCATCCATTTCCTTCCCTAAAAAAAAAAAAAACAGTGAAAGTTATTTTTAGGTGAAATAGAGCTGGATTTGGACAATTTCTCCATTTTGACTTTTTTAAATTTTTTAATTGACAACACATTTTTTGGAAGCCCTTTTTGATCATATATCATAACATCGCTGAAAGGCTATACTTATGCAGCTCGGTAACAAATTGTCATGTAAACTTCAAGACAAATTGCTTTTCTGAGCAGCACTGCTCTAGGGTTAGCCGAGCTGCAGCAGCTTTGTAAATTTTAGTCACGATCACAGCCTCCGGTTATTTCACTTGGAACAATGTCAGTCAAATGATGTATTTCTCCGATCGATATCTCAATGTTAGAATTTTTGTTGAAAAATGTTAATTCGCTTGTTCTATTTTGGGTAATATTAGACAACGCATGTACATATAGATATAAAAAGTAATATTTATTAATGTTTAAAGTAAAGTAATAAAAAAATGTAAACTAGCCATACTATTAACTGAAAAACCTGAAAGATATATGTATGCTGTGGGTTGATGTGAATTTGTATTCATCCATTCTATAAACCCATTTATTCCTCTCCAAGATTAAAGTTAGGAAGTGGGCATTTTGGCAGAATCAAGTTAAGACGGGGTGGTGCTTCCTCACAGACTCATTTAGAGCCAAGTTGGCATAACTGATCATTTTAATCTTCATGTCTGTGGGATGTAGTAACTAAGTGCCCAGAGGAAGCCTCACGCAGGCATTGCAAACTCCACACAGAGAAGATCCAGGCTGATACTCACACCTCCTGGAATAGGTCATACCATCACTATTCTCTGTGCCGCGCCTCTGCCACCCCTCTGCCTATGCATATATATTTGGTAATTATTTGGATAGATCTAAAAAGTAAGCACTGTTCTAAGTGCTGTGTATAACATTACATACACACACGTACACATATAAATATATAAAGGTATACAATTATTAAAAGCAAAACCTTCAAAGTGATAAAAAGGTCTAGAAACTACCCAGGTGCTATATTAACTGTGTCTCAAACTAGCAGAAATAGTAACCTGGGTGGCATAAGCCAAGGCAGTACTCCTACACTATGGATTTGTTCCCATCTCCATCTGGCTGTCCTTCTTCTCTCAGGCACTCGAATTTGCCCTTTGCTTTCTATAATGACATCACAGTGCATTTATGGACAGCTTTTAATAGCAGCGAGGTGGGTGAAGCTTCAGGGAGAAACACACCCTGTGAAGGTGGGGCTTTTGTAAGAGAGCGAGAGTCAGTAGCCCTAGAGGAAAGGTGGAGAGTGTCTGAGTCCTCTGGGCCCAGCACTCATCACACGTAGCTTGGGAGTGGCCCAGGTGAGCTAACCCTTCATGGAGTAACGACAGCTCATGAGCTGAAAACACACCAAAGAGGGTTTGATCTAGAAATGAAACTGGTAGAAGGTGTGAAGCTAGCCTATGGAGTCTAGGATTGAGTGGTGAGCTGATGGGGAAATTGTTAACCCCTATCACCTTTGAGCTTTTCTGTTCAGCTCCTCGTTGCAGACACTGAGGCCCGGTGACTAGGGCACTGGACTTTAAACAATACAGTTGCAGTTCACTTCTCACCTTATAACCACGTCATGACCCTGAGCAAGTTGCTTAACCAGCCTCTGGACTAATTGTAAAAATAACTGGAAACAGTAAGACTACGCATCTCTAATTATAAAGTGCCTTTGGGCCGTTGTTTGTCTGCCCATAACTAAAGTAATAGTTGATTTGATTAAAATTTCATAGTTTGGTTGTAGCAAACCCAGTAGAGGTGAATACACTACATGCTAGTCTGAGATTGAGGGGTGTAATGACAGACGGAGAGGGAGTGAGGCATGACAATCATGAAGGGGGAAATCTGAGAGCAGCAGCTAAATACTATGGCAGGAAAGTACAGAAGTGAATGCACCTGGCTTGTCTGCTTAATGAGGTAGCTGGATGATTGAAAACGATCTGGAAGATGAAGCAGAAGACACTGTGTTGATGTAAAATGTCTTTTTCAACGTCCTTTTAATCAAGAGGAAAGAAATCTATGACAGGAAAGGAAAACAATACATCATATGGCACAACATTACTTACAACCTCCACTTCACACTTTACCCTGTTCTGCTCTGGGTGACATTTCTATTAGTCGACTCTCTTTCTTAGAGTGAGCAATCTACAGCACTGCGGGCTGATGCCTGCAATCTTGTGATTGAAAGAAGGTGACCGGGCAGACCAAACCCAAAGGTCGTAATCTGAGTGAGTCCTTCAATGTTGGTATAGAAGGTACCCTTCCTATGATGGACCACAAATTTAAAGTGCCGTAGGTTCAGGAGCCAAAGAGTAACCTGGGGGCTGTAATCCTTGTGAAAATACAACCACTGTGCTGGTGACTGATCACACCCCACTCCAAACTCCTGTCTTAACAGGTAATACATGAGTTGTGTGATTGCCTATTTGATGACCAGGGCCTCCCACTGTGCTGTGCTGTGCACGCACTTTATTTCCAATCTCAGCAGCTTTCAGCTGGGGTATATTATATGGTGTTCAGCTCCATCAGTGATCTGACATGGATACATTTCTGGGAGCCATGTTAAGCCATTGGTCTGGAGGAGGAAAAGTAAGGTAAAGTTAGGGGAGATTAGCACAGGAGCCGACATTAGGCCTTTTTTCAAGCCACAGAATGCCGTCTCTGTTTCTGAATCCAATGCCACAGCATTAGGGCCATGTTTTTATGTAAGATTGGTTGAAGGTGTAGCCCTATCTGTCGATCAGGGGATGAACCTCCAATAGTACCATGGTCAACGTGAAATTACATTTTTTTGGGTTGATCTATAGGTTAGCATTCCAGATGGCACAGAGGATGACCAAGATGTGTTGGGTGTGCTTCTCCCAGGTGCTGGAATAGATAATAACATCATCAATGTAAGCAGCAATGTAGACATTATGGGATTGAAACAGTCTATCCCCCAGATGCTGGAAGGCACTGGTTCCCCGTGTAGCTGAAAGGGTAGGACACAATATTGCCAGTGTCCACTGGGGGTGCTAAATTCAGTCTTTGTCATATAGAGGGTAGACAGCAAATGAAAACTGCCTAAGCACTCCAGAAGGTTGTCTATTTTCAGCATAGGATATTCATCAAAGTGAGAGACCTGGTTTAGCTGATGGAAGTAGTTGCAGAAGCACTAATTCCATCCGGCTTGGGGATCAAAACTATAAAACTTAATGGAGTCGATGATGATCACAAATGAGATCACGATGATCACATTTCCACAAGGGGCTAAGGAATTCCTTGAAGTTAAGATCATAGACAGCCACAAATAGCATCTCTCCTAGGGTTAATGGATGGCTGTCATTTTCCCGTCTGTGCCACGATTTGAGGATGTTGACATGGTACATGCACTCCGATTTGGTTAATATACTAGGTAATTCACCATTCCCTTCCTTTCCCATACATTGTATGACCCTTGCAAAAGGATGACACATTTCTAATGGGTGGTGGGTATCAGGATCATTACACTGTCCCTGGGCCATTAGTGTCATCATTGTCTACCAAACCTAGCATTGTAAACTGGAGACAAACACTGAGGCCAGGGGCATTAGTGTCTAGTTGGTGCTCCCTCAATAATCTTAAGTTTAATGTCTATGGATTTTAGGATTCACTCCTCTCCTCCTACACTCCTAGTTATAAATGATTTTGCTGTCAACAGGGTAGAATCATTTACATTTCTTGGCCCAACGATCAATCACAGTCTATTGTGGGATGAAAACAAAACTGGTCTTATCAAAAAAAGCTTAGCAGCAGGTAGTTTTTTTTTCCTGCCAAATTTTAAACGTTTAACTTGTTCAAATCAATGCTGGTACAGTTTTATCGAGCTGTCATTGAACTCATTGTCACTTTCTCCCTAACAACCTGGTATGGCAATGCATCTTCTTACTTGAAACATAAACTGCAGCATGTTATTTGGACTGCAGAAAAGATTCTAGGACTGAAACTGGACTCCATTGAGGTCCTGTATGCAGGCTAGGAAAGAAATATAAGCAAAGATTAGATTCACCCAGACAACCATCTCTCTCTCTCTCACTTCTTACCATCAAAGCAATGTTACCGGTCACTAATGGCAAGAACTGCTAGCCATAGAAACAGTTTCTTTATTACTGCAGTCACTATGGTTAAACACACTTTATTATTAATCTCTGTCTTTTCCTAATTTTTGTTCTCCTCTATTTATTATAATTGTGTTTATATTATATTGGACTTACCTAATATATTACTGGGTGGAAGTGCAATCCTACTTTACTATAGTGTTTTAAATATATATTGTCACAAGAATAAGACATACTCAGATAAAGATTTGGAGCAGCCACCCGTATAATCTGGTATCCTGGCTGCAAAGTCGTTCTTTTATAGAAATACACAGCACTGAAGTGCATACAAACGAGTCCAAAACAAGACTGAGGGAAAAGGGAAAAGGGAAAAGGGGCAGGCTTTTAAAGTGGAAGACAGGAAGTGAAGTCATAAGGATCGGGCATGTGTTCTTCAATCATTGGATCACACCCGGACATGACGTCAGAGGGGCCGGAGCTGGTAAGGTCTGCTTCCATTGGCTCGGTCCCGGAAGTGACGTCAAGAGAGCCAGGTGGAGTCTCCCAGGAATGGTCTACAGGGAAGTGAGAAAAAGAGTCAGTGCACTCTGCCACATCCCGGCATGCCTCAGAACTGCCTTCACTCAAGCCCTTTAGCTGCCTCCCATGCGCATGTGTTTGACAATATGTATACTGTATATAATGGTGTGGTGGGCTAGCGCCCTACCCGAGGTTTGTTTCCTGCCTTGCACCCTGAGTTGGCTGGGATTGTCTCCAGCAGACTCCCGTGACCCTGTAGTTAGGATATAGTGAATTGGATAATGGATGGATGGATGTATATAATGGTGTGATGGTGTATTGTATATTGTGTTGTTTAATTCTATTTACCTTTTTGTGTGTATGGATGTAACACTAAAGGAAATAACTAGCAACTACATGGCCTGGTAAAAAAAAAAAGTTCACATTCTAGATAAGATTTAAACTCAAAAGATGAAAGGAAGACACAGTGTCAAACTCTGGTTTATGATTATCCTGACATGATGTTGCATGAGGTTAAAAAGAGTAAATAAAATGTGGGGAAAGATCAAAGATAGCTTATCTCAAGAACTGCATAAATAGTTAACAATAAAGGCAGATGAATGATAACAGTGCGGTTACCGCTGCTGAGGCCAGGCTTCAAGTCCTGTGTGGAGTCCGCATGTTCTCTCTAGGTCTGCTTGCTTTCTTCTGAACTTTTCACCTTTCTTCTCATGTCCCATTTGATGCTTAACAACTGAACTCCCACTTTAACAGTCTGTGCAGCATGAAAGGCTAGTAAGACGTGTTCAAGACATCACCGGGATGGTACAGGGCATAGAAGTGTCTCTCAGATAATCTCCTGGGAAAAGATAAGAAGAGAGGGATGGTCCCACAAACTGTATGCTAGTGTGGGAATACAGGAGCTGCTAGAGGGTGGTAAGTCCTCGAGACAGGCAGAGGTTGGGTTTTTCAGAAAGTGCTTTCAGGGTTAATCTGATATTTGACTACTAGCACTTGGTGATCTGCTTCATGTTGGTCAGGCCTTCCAGTAAGCTTTTGTCAATATGCTGCACATGACACAATAACATCAAACATGAAATTGAAATGCTATGGAAAAGAGAGTGAGGCCATTTGGGAGGAAATGTGCAGTTTTTTCCTTCGTTTTACAATAGCCTGTTTCCTTTCATTTTTCTTTAGTATTCTGTATTTAGTACATTTTTATTTGGCACTTGTTATCATTTTTCAGAGGTTCCTTTTTTCTTTTGTTTTAATTTGAGATTTGCTATTTTATAGTTTGATTGTGTTTTTGATTTTTTCTATAAACACTCATTGCTATGACTTGGGTGTCAGAGAGTCGCATCACATGGTGTCATTGCCATGACACTATTAAAGCCTGTGCCATGTGGATCTTATTATCCAAGTTTGTGGATAACCTCTAAAAGCTTTTGCAGGAGCTTTCTTGGGTTCTTTCTGGTTTGACAAATTCTTGATTAGGTTCTCTAAGACTGTGGGCTTTATTACAAGATAGTTTGATTCCTGGATTTGACCCCTGCTAGTCTTAATGTCCTTCATCTTCTTTTGTCTTGTGGCCTGCCAGCTTATGTTCGTATCAGAACACTGAAACACTAAAGGGCAAGGTGACTCGGCAGATACGAGTAGCCAGACCACACTCAGAAGTCAAGGGTTCTTGATCCACCTGACAGCAAAGGTGAACAACAAGGAGAACATACTAACTTCACACACAACTGACAGTCAAAACAGGGACTAAGAGTTTTGTGACCCAGAACAATGGCTACTGTCTGGTATCAGTGAAATGAACAACAAAAATAACAGAAGGAGGCCCATGAGTTGCTTCACTTCCTGCTAAAATTATCAGCAGCCTGCCTAGAAGGGCTTGTTTTGTATTTTTGATAAGAAAAGATCAAAGTGCACCAGCAATTTTTTCCTGCTTTGTTGCCCACCCCCACTTTTTTCCAAGTACCCTCTTCACCACATTGGGCATTTTGTCATATTTAGTGTGGCCACCTGAGGTTTCAAGACCCTTTGTACACATTTAAGCTTTTATTGAATTCTTGTAACTTTGTCTAACTTTGACCCAGACTGACACTGTGTACAAAACAATCATCAACATTAACATTGTGTCTTTTTTGCCTTTTGGTGTCAGGAAGCAGAAATGGTTGTTCTCTTTAAGCCCTCCCTTTTATGTGGGCTGGGAGCTGTACACCAATGCAGCCTTCATCCTCAGTCCACATTTTTTAGATTTGGATTTGCTTTTGTACAGAAACAGAACCGAATGACAGAAGTCAAGAAGAATAATATTGAACTGTCCATCAGCCGTTTTCATATCTTAATAATGTTGCACTCGGCAGGAACTCACCCTGGAAAGGACACAAGCCCGGTGTATGCATCACCCTTACCCCATGCCCAAGCACATTTGTCCACATGTTGCCCTGCAAAGTTTAGTTCATTTGGTTAGTGTGATTGCTCCATGCCAGGCCAGCCATACTGGGCCACGGCCCACTTGGAAGAGGTAGGCCCAAGCACAGTTCAGTAGTATTCGGGGAACATTGTGATCGCTAAATGTGCCCAAGCTCGGAAAACAGACATGACGTCAATGATGTGACACGTCACATAGTGCAATTCTCAAATCATTCAATATCTTTTGAGTTAAAAACAGGTTTTTATTCTCACATTACACATGAACGTGAATTGTAGTTGGCAAGAAAAGCTGCAAATTCCTCCCTTAACATCATTTGTCACCATGAAAGTCTTCTTGCAGGATGATTAACAGGAAAACACTGCGCTACACACTCAATAAGTCTCTTAAGAGGGTATCTTGCCCTACACGGCTCCAAAACTACCACAAAATAAGTAAAATCATTTTGACGTACTTGTTGTCACTCTGTGTTCGGAACTTGTTTTGGCTTTGCACAAAGTCGCATGGTCATAACAAAAGTGTGTTTGGGCCCAGACCATTAAGCACAGGCCAGCAGGGGAGTAGGAAGGGAGAACAATTGCGCTTCGACAAGGTATGAAACAAATGTGCCTAGTGTGAGTACAACCTAAGAAATGTCATCTAATCCAAACTGCATAAACACAAAGTCACACTGAGAGGATTATGAATTCAAATTAGTATTTGAACGAAATATTTACACCCGAAACACTCACTCCTATTGGACCGATTAACTGACTTCATCCAATTAAATGTGCACCTCCTTAGATTTTTTGATGGATGAAAATCCACATGGATAGGTGAAAATGTGCAGATTCTGCATCTTTAGTGATCCAGTCAGGCGAAAGGGGGTATGAGGAAGGTACTAAAGATTTTCAGCCTGCTCACCCACTACATGACCATGCTCACCAGGAACATTCAATTGTAAATGACAGTGGGATTCACATTAAAACAGTGCCTAGGGGAACAGAGCAATGTTTTCAGGGATTCGAGGCACTTGAAAATGTTCTTCTCCTTAAATCCGTGAAGGATGATTGATCATAACATTCATGGAGTGCCTTAAACCCACCTTTCTTACATTGTGGCTCATCTTCAAATTCTTACGGAATGCCAAAGAGGCCAAAGTTAGGATGTCTTTTTTATAAGGTAGGTACACAAAAAAAATGAAAAAAGAATTTGATTTTTGGCTGTATTCTTGTGATTTTTGCAGCATTTTTGGTATTATTTAATGATTTTCCCATCATGTTTTGGATGCAATTTTGTAACATTTTTTTTCCTGGTAGTCACCATGTTGTTTGGATTACTAGGACTTGTTGCTGTTATGTTACTGTCAGTGACATCAGACTTTGGATATACATTGACATCCCAATGTCCTCAGGGTCACTTAGGTTGAATCAAATAAATGTAAAGAAAAAGTGCTTTTGAAGTTTAAAAATCTCCTTATTTTGTTTTTAGATTCAATTGTAGTTTATTTATGGTTTTGACATTTAAATCTCTGGTTTTGGTAAACTAGGACTTTGTCTTGGCATTTTGTTATTTTTTTCATCTTCCTATTCCCTTTTCTTACTAAAATCGCAGACATTTGCTGTCTACAACAGCACACAAATAAACAAATTAAGATAAAACTTCTGCCTCTCTGGTCCCTGTGTCTCTCAGGTGAGCTGCCAGGCTTATATCTCACCAGTCATAGTTTCTTTCCCTTTTCTCCATTTCTTTGCTCACTTGAATGTTATTTTGTAAGTTTTGTATTTGAATTTGTTTTTGCTTCTTTCCTTTCTGCACTATATCTTGTTTAGTATGTGTTTTGTATTTTATACTAATTCTGGTAATATTTCCTATCTTTTGTATGTTGAGCCTCAGGGGGCAGGGCCCCCTGATACTACAGCTGTGGTCTGCCCCATCCCAATTTAAGGGACCAGCAGGATGATTAGACATTCCCTCCTGTTCATGTTTGATTGCCGTGTCTTTGGATTTTAATTTGTGCATTTTGTAAGCCTATTTTTTGATTTTCTGGTTAATAAACTTTGCATTGGTGCTTGGATTCTGATGTTTGAATTACGGACTTGATTTTGCTAATCTTTGGGCTTGTCCCTATCATGCAACCCTTTTGACATCCTTTGTTCTTGTTTTTACACTTTTAAATGTTTGAATAAAACCTTTAAATATATTAAAGAACATTGTTTCCTTATCTGCGGTGGGTTGGCACCCTACCCAGGATTGGTTCCTGCCTTGTGCCCTGTGTTGGCTGGGATTGGCTCCAGCAGACCCCCGTGACCCTGTGTTCGGATTCAATGGATGGATGGATGGATGGATGTTTCCTTATTTTGGGCCACAGGTTTAACTATTCACTGTTCCCAGTTGTGAGAATTAGTTTCAGTCTAGTACTTCTTACCTTGTGCAGGCTATGAAGTATATTTCTTGAATCGTGGCCTGTCTGATTCTTGTTTCTGGGCTTAGATTTTTTGTTTAAAGCCTGCTCTTCTGTTTGAGAGCTGGCAAATGTAATTCAGTTTTAATTTGTTGTAGTGCTCTTCACTGAGTGCAGATGTAAAGTGCTGTGACAAGGTTTCAGCTAAAATGCAAGTCTAAATTTTACAAATTGCTGAATACAGAATTAGTACACATAAAAACACAGATTTGTTTCAACGCACAGGAGACAAAGTATCTTGAAACTGATTAACATAAATGGAAACTAACACTATCTGTCCATTAATTATTTGTTGATCTATGGCTAGTTGACAATGCTGAGAAATCCTGACACCATCTCAGTACCATACTAAGCACCCCTCCTTTTCATCCTTAACAGATAGTCTTTGATAGAGGGACGAGATCAGTGGGACAGTAAGAGATACAGACACAGAAGTGTAATTTGACAAAAGGTTCAGTTTATTGTGCAATAAATGTCTAAAACAGTCCTAAACAATTGTGCGTAGCAAAAAGGCAAAGGACAAAAAAAAAACCAATAGCTTATAGAATGTACTAAAAATACACAACAAATATGTCAAGTAACAAAACAAAAAAATGACTGTGAAAATTGCACCCATCCAATTGTTGTTCCATCAGGGTGCTTCACTCCCTACAAATTTCTATTATTAACAGACACTTAGTCTCAAGCAACCCCGGACATCCTACCTTTCACCCAGCTTATCCTTTTTCTTTTTCCCTTACTACTTTCCCGATAGGCTTTTATTAGTTCACCTAGCATCAGCTGACAAAGTCCCTTGTCACGTGTCTCGTGCCCCTTTAAACCAGGGAGTTGTCCACGCCTGCAGGCTCACCTGTTCACCAGGTGGTGCTAGTTCTCACTCACATACGCTTCCAGACACCTGCACAGGGCTTCCTTAACTGCGCCTACTCAGCTAACAACAAAAGTGACAAAAAAAAATTAAGAAATGCAGTCTTTAAGGATTTATTAATTGTGCCCTAACTTGCTGCCTTGAAACCCTCGGAAGCAAGCAAGCGCCTGCAGAGGAAACAGATGAGCGGTTGCCGATACAACACCCCGCAAGCCTGTCAAGGAGAGACACAACCAACGCTATCTGAAATGCTCCCAAGATGCATCACCCAGTGACCACTTGACATTGTCCTACACTCCTTCATGAGCATCAGAAAGGATGCAGGTACGTGCCATTTCTAAAAAATGTATTTATAATATCGCTATGGACAGGGCACTGTTAATTATACTCATTAGGACACCTCTGGGAGGAACTATACACTGTCCTGCAAGAAGCTGATGAGGGCTAATATACACCTACATTGTGGTGAAGGGAGTTGCATCTTCATTCATCTCTTGCATGATTTTTCTTTGAATCTCTGGCCTCTTCATTGCATAGCCAGTGGAGCCTTTGCACTAATTCATCTCCTGACTCCAGGCTCCAGAATATCTTTTCCTGAGATCTTTAGCCTGAGATCATTTCCCTAGCAGGCCACATAATGAAATTACTTCTGGAAGTCATAAGGCTGTCCTCCTAAAGCTCCTTCTGATGGCCCAAAGTAGTGTGTCCTGTATGATACTCAGCATCGACTCACAGATGCCGCAAAAGGCCTTGTTGCAGCCACCTCTCTGTGTTAAACCAGATTAATTTTTGGTATTGTGCTAATTTTTAATTACTGTTTTTATTTTATTTCCATTTGTTATGGTGATATCATTCTTCCTCGATTCTGAATTTGTCTTGCTTTCATTGTCACTATTATTTACCTATCACAAGGCTAGCTATGGTCAAGTGACTGTCATTGTATAATCTCAACATCGATTGATTATTTAAAGATGGCAACACAGTATGCTCACTATCTTGGTCTTTGGATACAGGTATCCCCAACTTTTCGAAAGTTCACTTTACTCAACCTACATGAAGTAACTAATTTTTGCAAACTGAAGAGGATTTTTGATTTTGCAAGAAAGGCAAGCCGTTATAGAGGCAGCACGCACCAGGAGGAGCAACAGTGGAGCTTAATGCAACTCTCACTGCTCTGGGTGTGCACTAAGCACCTTCTCTGGAAGTACATTCAGCATCTCAGCATCAATCTGCCACTGTGTTTGTGAACATCTGTGCTTTAGAGTATCTCAATTTATTTGGTGGAAGTTGGAAGATGATGTTGAAGAGGTTTTGACATTCCATGAGCAAGAAGCGACAGACAAAGAGTTGATGCAAATTAATAAAAAACAAAATGCAGTAGCAAGTTGCCCAAAAGTGAAGTCGTTAATGAACTGAATGTGAAGCACTTTGCTACTATTGACATGCTGCAAAAATTGTAAAAAAGTGTGACTTTCATTTTGAAAAGGTACATAGGTTCAGGACAGGTTTTCTGGATGTTTTGACTTCCTACAAAGAACTGTATGATAGAAAAATACATGAGACTAAGCAGTCAAGCATACTGTTGTGTTTCATACCTTCATCATTCAGGCACAACAGGCGACAAACCTCCAATTTTGACATTGAGGCAAGTGCAATTTTAATAACCTGACTGCCCTGATGGATTCAGAGGATGATGAAATGTTAATGGATGGCTCTATTCCTCTCTCTCTTACACTCTTCTTTATCTCCTACCACACCAATCTCCGGGAACTCAGCCCAACACACCACCATCACAGCCTGCTCCCTGTTTTCCCGATTCAGGTAAGTGAAACTACACTGTACATAAATAATTTCTGCATTATATAATCTGCATATTTATCATATCATTCTTGGTTTTACTATATGTTAGTGTTATTTTAGGTTTCATGAGTTTTTTGTTTGGTTATTTTTTGGGTCTGTGAAACTTCAAAACTTTTTTCTCTATAAATTAATAGTAATTTGCCTCTTTGTTTTATTACATTTTGGCTTGTGAAAGGTTTCATAGGAATGCTCTACTTTCGGATGGTATGGGAAATGTGTAATTTTATTTAATGTGTGGATTACAATTTTTTCCAACTGTTCTTTGGCTCCAAAGAAATATTTGAGTCTAGTTTTTGGGATTTCTGAGGTCAAGGGATCTAGTGGTTGTATTCATCTTTTTCTGACATTTAAAACAATTCATAACTGGGAGAGGTCGGTTATCATGATGACATTAGTGCAATGTTTTAAAAAGCTGGTGATGATTACACCTAATTCATTCAAGATTGAATTCCTGAAAGAAAAACCTTTCGCATTGTTGCTTTTTGATTTCTGGTTATGGTATTTATTTCTGCTTTCTGATTACGGTTTGTGTTTCTTGGCTCTAGTTACATGTACTCTTTCTAGCTTAAGAGATACTGCTCTGTTTTCTGACAACACATACCAAGCATTTTTATTTAAGGTTTATCTTCCTGGTTGTGACCCCTGCATGTATTCTGACTTCTCCATGGCATCTTCTGATTCTGTTGTCTCTCTAAATGGCTGTCATCTTGTGCAAGCAATACAACTGTGTCACTTCTTGGCAACTTTGGTTAGGATTCAGTTCTTGTTGATTTGTCTTCGAACTCTTTTGACTACGATTCTCTCTTGCTCATCCAAGTTGTTCTCCATGTTTGTTATCTTTCTGACTTCAGACCCTATCACATTATTTGGCTCTGAAGTTGCCAGATTCTTTTAATGGTCTTTCTTTCTTTCTCAGATCTAGTTTCAGGCTCTCTGTCTCTACTTAACACCACTGATCTGGGGGTCATCTCTTAAATTGCCCATTAACCCCACATTGGTAGTGTATACAGCAGGGATCACCGGCTCCCAGGGAATAGGTGCATTAGAGACTGCAGCCTTTACTAAACCAAGCGTCAGTCTGTCTATCTATCTATCTATCTATCTATCTATCTATCTATCTATCTATCTATCTATCTATCTATCTATCTATCTATCTATCTATCTATCTATCTATCTATCTATCTATCTATCTATCTATCTATCTATCTATCTATCTATCTAACCCTAGTAGTACATTGGTGATTCTAAAAGGAAGGAATAATATACTTAGCTTCTGTTTAATATTGGCTTAACCTGCACAATATTACAATACATACTGACAAGTGAGAGAGAGTGTGCGGGAGGCATAATGTCCTTTTTACAGGCAGGAGCATTGTCTTCCATTGGTCCGTTGGTGAGCTCTGGGCTTCATTTCAGTTGTTAGTGCTTTTATGCTTTCCCTACAGTTCAACGTTCCTGACATACAACCTTGCAACTTCCAAACAAGGATATAATCTTATGCTGTCATAGCAGGAATAGAAAATAGCACACGGTTACTACAAACCATAAGTTGACCATTAGATTACTGAGCATATCTACTCTTCTTTAATAGCCTGCTTGAGCTGTTCCCAATTGTCTCTTACCATGTCTTTGTCAGGTTGATAGTATGACAGTATCAGTCTGGGAAATCTCTAAATAGTTGACAGTGGCCCCTGGCCATATATTGATCATCACCAAAAAGGGCACATGAGCACTTGTCTGCTTGCGTCATCTTCCACTTATGTCTTCCATGCATTTTTATCACTCTTTAATTTAATATTGTTTTTTATTAGTATACTGCTGCTGGAGTATGTGAATTTCCCCTTGGGATTAATAAATTATCTATCTATCTATCTATCTATCTATCTATCTATCTATCTATCTATCTATCTATCTATCTATCTATCTATCTATCTATCTATCTATCTATCTGTCTGTCTGTCTGTCTGTCTGTGTGTCTGTCTGTCTGTCTGTCTGTCATTTTTTTTAGTTAGCTACTTCTGTAGCCCTGCTGTAATCACTTCTGAGGACTCTCTTATTCTTCCACTCTCTGTGCTGGCAGGATGATGACCTTTTTTTTCCTAAACTCCAGGATTCATAAAATCTTGGTTCTGTCCTGTATGCCCACCTATAGTCTGTAATCTCAGGCCTAACTAGTCCTCTATAGCACGTTCTCCACTAGGTCCCAATAGGCCATGTGGACTTTGTATGTCTCCTTATGTCAACACTGGCGTTACTCCAGTTACTCTCACACCCCAAAGGTTTGTAAATTATGGGGAATGCCAATTCTAAATTGACCTGCCATAAATAAAGGTGAATGACTGAGCCCTGAGATGAATTAGTGTCCAGCTCTTGTGACCAGTGCTGCAGATTTACAATATAAAGGGATGGGTGCTTGGGCATACCTCAAAGACTTATGTTTAAATTATTCGGTGCTCCATTTTCCTTTGCTATGTTGTTCACTTTTTAACCAATTGATTTAGGAGGCCTGTCAGAAAAGCAGCACTGGGCTTCCGAAACAGATGAGCATCTTTTTGAATATGAGCCGGCCCACGCCTGTCTCCGTGCACTCCCTGCCTGCTGGTGCTTTTCATTGTTTAGGTTGGTTTTTCTGCTCTTCTACACTCATTAGGTTTACTGCCTTCTTGGGTTTCCATTCTATTATTCCCCCAACACTCTTATGAATGCAAGGAAGGGCCAAAAATGATATGTCTGTGGTGATGCACCTCCCAGCTGCCAGGGGCATGCGGGGGCCATCACCTGCTACCACCCAGTATCCATTCAGGGTCTGCCTTGTGGCGGATTGCTTTTGTGTTAACGATTGTTCTTAAATTAGCGGGTGTGATTACTATAGAAGAACAGCTGAGATCAGCACAAACTCTGGCCCGGCTGTTTATTTTAATTAGTGAATCCAGGCCTGGGGCAACGAGACTTTGGCCTTGCTGTGTAGGACGAACTCCAATCTAACTACATAAGTAGAGGACAAAGAATGGCTTAAAAGAAAATAAATTGAAAGGCAGGTCTGAGTATTAAGTAGGGCATTAAGTTTCCACTTTGTATGCTGTAATGGCATTGACTGGGATCCTCATGTTTTGTCCTAGGGTACCATTATGGCTGCAGGTTTTCATTCCAACCAGTTTCACAAGTAAGTGGTTCAGTCTTACTTCTAATTGATCCAACTACATTTACATTTACATGTATTTCCTTAGCAGACACCTTTATCCAAAGCGACTTATGAAAGAGGTCAACTTAATCAAGTAACATCAGTCAGGGACTGTATGTGGTCAAGTGTCACAGGACAAGAGTACACAATTGATTTCCACAAGTGAAGGGCTGAAAACAAAATATATACCAGTTACAATTCCCATGGTAGGCGGAGTGGTGGCTCTGAGACTAGGGATTTGCACTGGCAATCAAAAGATTCCCAGTTTGAACCCCGTAAACGCCAAAAGTGACTCTACTTTGTTGGGCCCTTGAGCAAGGCCCTTAACGTGCAATTGCTCTGTCCTGGGTATGACGTTAATCTGCATCCAGCCCTGCAAAAGAAGCTCCCTCCAACCTGCATGGAAAAACCTGGGGGTTGGTGGCAGAATTGGCACTGCAGCCACCATAAAAAAACCTCACACTGTTCCACTCCACCTGAACTAGTGTGGTGCTGAGGTGTCAACCGTTGTATGGCTACACTTGGGTCCTTATCTGGGATCCTGAGTTGGTTTGCCATGTGCTGGCTGCAGCAATGTGCTGTATCAGTGCGTGGTCCTAACCTCCTCTTCTACTCTACAATTCCTATACACACAAATCCTAATGGCTATAACAAAAACAAGAGATCCTTCAAACGCTTCTTGAACACATTGAAAGAGTCAGGGTTTTGAATGGAGCCATGAGCTGCGCAAGAGTCTGGACTGAGATTTGATACCACGCAGAGGTGGCATCGCCAAGCACTGATCATTAGCAGATCTGAGTGGTCGAGAAGGAGCACAGGAGCATTTCATTGCGTTCTTAAGAAATACCCCTGACTCCTCTGTATGAGAAAACCCCCACATGTGATATAAACCTTGATGCGTATTGATGTTTATTTATGTAGGAGTTACAGTTTTTTGGGATTCCCGCTCTTTTTGACTATCTAAAACCCCAAAAAAAACATTTTTGGCTAGTTTTGGACCATAATTTGTGCAAGAAAATACACACTTATGATAAAGAGTAAACCAAAAGGCATCTTCAACAAAAATAATCAGAAGAACTTGAAGTTGTACATGCCACATCAATGGACCCCATGGGTACACCCCCTAATGGAATACAAAAGGTGAAAGTTACTCCTTTTCACAACAATGGGGATCAATAAGAGAGGCATGTGTTGTGTCGTTTTCTGCTATTTTGGTGTTGCAGGTTATGAATATGATAATATTTTTGATATTTCATTCTTTACCGGTGACCCTAGCCCTCCTAGAAGGTTAAAAATGGCAAATTTCAAATAGGGTATTGTTTTAGAGTATTTCAAGGTAAGTGATCATGAATATGATGTTTTGATCCTTTACTAGGGAGCTAGCCCACTTAGGACTTCCTCTATCAGAGGGTGCAAAATGACAAATTTCTACTACAATCAGGAATATTTAGACATTCAACATGAAGCACACATTTGAATATTTCAAATATCTGATACAACTATTGTTGTTTTTTTACACATTTCTGCTTCATGAAGTAAATGATTTGTTATCAACACCCTTATTTAGAGGGCAGCTCATTCAGACTTTTTTTTGTCTCATTTGGCATTCGGAAATATGTGCTACTGTATTTACATGTAAAAAGAATTCAGAAATTTGCATTTTTGTGATATCTTTACATTTTAACTTTCTTTTACCGTGTTCTTTTTAAATCACCCTTTTCCCTAAGTTGTATCCAGATACTGACGATTAATGATGATCAGAGCAGACACGAGTGCAAATGACACTGAATTCTTAAAGAAAGCAGCTATTTCAGAATAAAATTCACATGTGGAATATTTAATTTGAAAAGGTTTAAATGAGCAGAATGTAAAAAAGCTCAAAACCTTGAAAAGCAAGAAAAACATCCATTATCCAACCCGCTATATCCTAACTACAGGGTCATGGGGGTCTGCTGGAGCCAATCCCAGGGCACAAGGCAGGAAACAAACCCTGGGCAGGGTGCCAACCCACCGCTGGGCACACACACACCAAGCATACACTAGGGACAATTTAGGATCACCATTGCACCTAACCTGCATGTCTTTGGGAGGAAACCCATGCAGACACGGGGAGAACATGCAAACTCCATGCTGGAAGAACCCGGGAAACGAACCCGGGTCTCCTAACTGCGAGGCAGCAGCGCTACCACTGCACCACCGTGCCGCCTGCAAGAAGAACAGCATTAATTAATGTCACACACACACACACATGCTTGCTACATCCCCCTAAAAATGTAGCAAATTAATTTTGTAGTTTTTGGATCGACACAAAAAATGGCTGGGAAAGCACAACTTGTTTAGTGAAGACAGGCTTCCAGTTAAAAGCAACAGGTCGCTGGGATGAACACCTGCAGTTAAGGTGGTCCACAAGGCTGAACTTGAGGACCACTTAGTTAACCCTTTCATTATTAATTAACTCCAGAAATTAATGTGACATTGAAGTAGAGGCTCTGATTTAACACTCAGTGGCATTTGAACCCGTGCCTGCACCGCTCTTCTTTAATTGTCAGTATTTGGATACAATTTAAGGAGCAAATTCCATAGAGAGAAGGTGAAATGAAATAAAAATGGTAAAAGAAAATCTATCTTCTAAATGCAAATAATGTATTATACTAGAACACTTTTCTGAATGCAGAATAAGAACAGAAAAAAAAAACATCTAAACAATAAGATTGATGAGGCATATTAGTGACCCACTGATCTGTGAAAATGGTGGAATGAGTAGCCTGTGGTGGTACACTAAGACTGAACTTGGGAACTCCCAGCACACATGCTTCAATACGACTTTCTACGCCTGCCCTTTTTTATTTTTCTTTATTTTTTAAAGTATTACCCATTTATAGTCTTCCACCCATTATGAAAGAGTGGCTTAATCCAGGCTAAGGTTGTGGGGAGCCATTACTTATATTGGCCTCATCGGACGCAGGACTGGGACCACCTTTTCATGATGTGTCAGTCCATGGCAGGGCTGGGTTTAATTTAGAGTTGTCTGTTAACATGGCTTGGATATCCTTAAGATGTGAGAGGAAAAACCATATTTATACATGCAAGTCCCCAGAGGAAGAGTCTAGAGTGGATTCTGAACTCTGAACTCTGTGAGACTGTAGTACTAATCACTGGGTCACCATGCATGTTTTTATTACAGAAGTCCCCTGTGTTTACAAAATCTAAAAGTCGTGGTAAGTCCCCAGATCAGGCCTCTGCAGATTTGTCTTTATATTTCAAGGTTGAACAAACAACACATTGAAATTAGTTTCCTGTGCAAAATGTTAAGTGTCTGGAAAATTAAGCATGATAGGTATGACTGTCACTTGAACATTTTAGTGCTGGACATTCATTTTGCAGTAATTGTTGCTAAATATTTCAGCAGCACAAACCTGATTTGCAGCATCCAGCCTTTAAAATGACTTGCCTCACAACCACAACCTTGTCAGGAAACATTTTAACAAATAATACAAAGCTTTTCTCTTGTCTTCCATGTGTCTGTATAGAGTTGTCTTTAGGTTTTCTTTTCATAACCCAAACACACTCAGAAAGCAAGAAAAAAGGAAAAAGGCTTACAAAGACACAATAAGAATGTGCAGACTCCACATATATAGTGACTGAGCTAGAAACGCAGGAGTGGAAGCCATTCTTTACTAATACAAGTCAATGTTTTTTTTTATTATAATGCACTTAATAAACAATAAAATAATACAACACCCTGCTGTATGTACAAGAAATTAACAGAGACATATTCTACATGTTGTCAAATGGGGAGCATCGATCGGACTCTAGCAATGTAAGCTCATCTACTCATGTGCCTCAGTGTCCATGGTCACTAATGCCTGCTTCTCTTTCACCCGCATGCTTGATGAACTGTGACTTCACGACTGGGTTTCACCTAGAGGTCAAGCCTCCTCCACCCAGAGAGCTATTTAAAGAATGAAGGCATCGGAAGTTGACATTCACACAGGAACCCACAACCGACAAGCTTGGAGCTCCATGGAAAACAAATCATTCAGCAGGAGACAACGTCTTTAAGAGCTGGCAGGCAAAGTCTACAAGTACATGAGACGTCCGTGATTTTCATTTGAACGTATTCTTTACCCTAATATTGTTACAATGAAATGATGTACCCAGTCAGCCTTTAACCCAGTTCTTTTCATTACAGTGTATATACATTGTTGAATACACATTCTTGCTGTTAACTTAGCTTTACATATTTTCTAAAAACAACATATAAAAAGCATTACATTTTTGAAAAATGGTAATTTTATTAAATCTCATCTTTCTATCGTAAAGCGTGAAAAACAAGTATAATAATGATACAAATAATAATAATAATAATGATAATACTAAAACCATCAGCAGCTACTGGTTCTCATCTCTTTGAATGGGAAAACTGCTTAGGCGTACAGTCATTTACGTGACACATTTTGGCATAACGGTTCGCTTCAACAACAGTTCTTTCGATCACATCATCATCAAGAAATTACTTCAGGTAAGCAAGTGGATCTTGGCTGTCAACATTCACTTTTATTCCTGGCTGCGCTACAAAATCAAGAAGAGGAGGTGCTGGCTTATTTGAAGCAGGGTCAACAGAAACCCAAACGTGAGGGTGAATCACTTTCGATTTCACTGCCTGAAGACAGATTCACTTCGTCATCATTGTTGATGAGAGGCTTTTCAACACCATTGCTCGTATCACTGTCAAGAGCGTGCAACACCTGGGTTGCTAAAAAATGTTTCTTACGAGACGTCATTATGAAGCTAGAAGAAGATGCGTCTACTACAATGCCCAGGCTATGCTCGGTCCCGAGGGACACTCGGACAAATGCTTTTAGCACTGTTGTTAACAGCCCGAGTGACACTCGGGTCTAATGCTAAAGAGGTTAAGGGCCACGGAAAACACCTAATAAAATAGTGAATACGCAGTTCTGAGCTAGACATGACTGTTGTGGTGTTGTTCCATTGTCATGTAACATAGTCAGTATTCTCCAATCCTCTTCCTGTTGATTTACTTTTTTCTGCATTGTACCAAGTACAAGCCACTCTCTTCTGTATGGAGCTGCTATTTATTCTGGTTCTTTGAAAGTCTTCACTCACATTGGCAGCATGCTGGCATGCTCTACTGTATATCTAAATCTTTACATACTGTCAATCATAAAGGGAAGCATGCAGAATAGTAAAATGCTTGGCAGCACATCTCCTGGCAGGAAAGCTCTTATCCAGCAGGGATGTCATGGTGAAAGACTTTTGGCTGGCTTCTACCTAAAAAGGAGCTAGATTTCCCCAGTCCATTTGTGGTATCATTTGCTATAGTTGAGGCTCCTGCAGGAAATGAAGTGTTGGTTAGAATTTCTATGGGAATGATGGTGAATTGTAAGTACCTCCCAGCAGATTGGAACTTTTCTGGAAGAACTCCCAGGATTAGCTGTTTATGGGCTTCCACCTTCTGAGTCAGGACAGTATGGCGTTGGGAGAAGAGCAAAGGTAAGGGCCTCACCTGCAGAGAAGGTGGCCAATAGATTACAGAAAAGGAAGGACTAGTGTGTAAAAGTTAGCCCAGGAATACTTAGTAAGACCCAGAGGGGCATAGTGGTTGTTATTTTGTCCCCTGGGTTGTGTAATTGTGATGTTTTTGTGTTACCCTTTCATGTATATTGTGGGAGTATAATAGACAACACAACATAAAAGGGTTGCAATCTTTTCCAAGAACCCTGCCTAATACCAATGATGCTAATAAATGTTAAAAAGAGGTTTCGAGTAAGAGCTTCCAGGAGAGGCTTCTGTGGACTAATGTGGCTACAACAGATTTTTGGGTTTGATAATGACAGTCAACTTCTGGCCTGTTCTGTTCGGGTAAATGCTTCAGATCGAAAGAGATGGGACTTCTGAAACACTTCTCTGGGTTGATCCTTCACTCTGAAATGGAAGAAGGAACAGAGGTTAATGACTGTGCCTTGCTCAAACTAACCCCCGTTCAGATCTTGACTTGATGTTATTTTGGACAATCTAGGTAAAAGGATAGATGAGCTTGATGACTTGAATGGCCTATTCACGTTCCAGTTGTTCTAATTGTTGTACTTCTCCCAGACAGGAAGAGGAGAAGCAGAAGCGGAAGTGACATCAGTTGGTATCGAGCAGGACTTCCTCCTTAGGGTAGCTGAAACAGAAATTAGTGTTCTGCACATTGTAACCCTTTCGCACTGAAGGTCCTTGTAATTCAATACTGATAATTATGTACATGTTATTATTTACCATATAAATATCGATTGATAGGCTAACATCATTTAAACCATTTTCTCTAAGTACTCTTTTCCATAAAATATACAAAAGAAGTTCATTGTCACTTTGATTAAAATGGCAGGCAAGTTTGCTGTGTGTTTGAAGTTTTCGCATTCACTCCATGCCTGCCTTTGATGTGTGTGTTTGATTAATTAGCAACTGACCCTCTATTAGTGAGTGTGTGTGTAACTGGGCCCACTGATGAACTGGCTGTCCTCCAGTTCAAGTTATTGCCTTGTGCCCAATACTGTGCAGGGTAGGTCCTTACCCACCCAATACAGACTCCTATTCAAATAGCATGCACAACTTTGGAAATGGAAGTGCCTTAAGGAAGTATGGAGAATGTGTTAACTCTAAATGGACAATGCTATTGAACCCACATCCCTTGAGTCACCTCGCAGATCACTGTGATGAGTCAAAATCCTATATTTGCTTTAGTCCTCAGTGAACCTGATTATACAGCCCAGAGCACCATAGATGAACGCACCAGTTTATGGGGTGATGTGATGTCCACATACAGCTAGAAACGGGCAAATAAGTAAAGTCCCCTCACTGAGTGTGTGTCACTGCATGCATTTCTATCCCTTCCACGGGCTAACAGGTAATAATTACAAACTGGCATACACAGGCATGGCCGTGCAGGTTTCAAAAGTTACCTTCAAGCCAGCTATTTCGCTCAGATCTACGCTTAAGTGACAGAGCTATAGCTGGGATGGGTTAGAGAGATTGTGAAATGTCAACACTTTGAAAAACAACTAAGCTTCCTGGGAATGAAAGCACAGACAGCAATCAATCAAACCTTTGGCTGTAACCTTATTATTAAAGAGAGACGTTTTTCAGCATGGTTAATCATTCCAATGCAATGTGATTACGTGGAGAGTGATCCGACTGTGGGCATGACGCTAACGGAGCCTTTTATTGATTTACGGAGGGGATTTCTCTTCAGAAATATTTCTGTAATTTCCAAAAAAACTAAATCACTGACGCCTTAGTATTTTTCTGATGCTTTACCCTCACAATGACATTGTGATATTTGACTAATACTCTTTTCAATATTTAACTCTGTTTTCTTCAATTACATTTAGTCTTAACTGAACTGTAAAAGATGTTTGAAGATTTCCATGTATTACTTGTGTTTCTTGAATGACTTGCCTTGTATAATGAAGGCAGCTTTTCTGTCCTGCCTGTGTAATTTCTGACTCACACAGCAAAGCACTGCAGAATGCCGGATTGTTCTGTATAAATTCTAAGGCATATAAATTATTAGCAATAACACAGTTCTGTCTCAATCCTGTAATTATATCTGAGCACAAAAGTGGCGTGCCATTTTCCCACTGAAGATGGCAGCCTTAAACAAAAGGAGAATTGTAACCTGAGCTGGTTGATCGCCAGTGTATAGCAGGAGGCTGGCCAAGAACATTAGATCAGGGTTTGGTTTGGGGTACGGAAGAGGATTTATATAATGCGGAAATTAGAGCTCGCCTGTTAGTCAGCGATTGTATTTTGTTGAGCTAGCAAAACTCTTCAAGCGGGTGCTGCATATATGACATAATGTAACATTTCCAGAC
The DNA here is from genome assembly GCF_016835505.1 of Polypterus senegalus. Classification (NCBI taxonomy): domain Eukaryota; kingdom Metazoa; phylum Chordata; class Cladistia; order Polypteriformes; family Polypteridae; genus Polypterus; species Polypterus senegalus. The sequence goes on from NC_053157.1 coordinate 135,608,480, forward strand.
CCTTCTAATTCAATTTAGGGTTTAAGAGGGCTATCGTGGTGGTACTGGGTACAAGTAGTTTCCAGTCCCAGACAATTCATCGCAAGGTTACGCTCACATAAACAATGGACAATCAGTTGCTAACCTAACATACACATCTTTTCAGACGTAAAAGAAAAAATGGTCTACCAGGCGAAAAACCCATACAGACATAGGAGAGTACACCAACCTGAATCTATCCTTCTCCAAACCACCCTGAGATAGAAAAATCAGAACATGGGTAACAAAAGAGAGAACTAAAAATAATAATAAGATGGCACTAGAGACGGTTGCACATGAACTTATTGCAAGCGGCTCTCTTCTCTAGAATTGTTTCCTTACAGTTAAAGAAAGGTGATGCCAAGGCTCTTTATCTCTGCTCTCTTTGTCCTCTGTTTCATGAGGCAGTTCTTTCTGTACACTCGGGTCAATTGTACCTACACTATGATCAGCAAATTAAATTTTGCCATGTAAATGCCACATGAATTATCCATCCATTAATTTCCGAACATTAATCAGAGCCTGCCAACTTTGAAAAGTCTCTTTAACATCAAAACTAAGTTAATAAATATTCTAATACATCCATACGCTACTATGATGTCAACTATTCCCAGCCATTACAGAAAAAGGTACATTTGCCCAAAATGGAGGAGGCGCTGCGTTATTTTGTGCTTTGAAATGAGACATTAGAAGTTTAGTACATGAAGGTCAATTAGAACTCTTACTGCCTTTTTTTGGCCAGCTTCCTCTTATGATTCTGTCAGAGTCAGATAAGGATTTTGTATATGTGTTGTAGAGGAGCAAAGAAATGGGGAGCCAGCTGGGACGCATGTTTCTTCTGACATTTGTTCGGAGTGAACCAAAAAAATTGCTTGAAATGCAAAATAACAAGCAACTTAAAGAGTTCAGTCTTCTCAGCTTCGACAGAAATATGGTTCTACAGAGTAGGCCTCGATAGAGTCCTCTTTCCGTGTATGTCTAAATCTTATAGGGCTCTGATGGGAAGGGGCGTAGTCAGTTGCCCACACTGGGTGTATTTTTGCCACTGTGAGTGAGAGAAGAGTTAGTGCTGTTCATTGCTATTAGTGACGGTGCCCCCTCTCACCCTGGTGAGGTATTACATATCTCAGATAAGCTTGGAAGTTCGTCTCCCATGAAACTGTTTATTGTTATTTTTGTTTGTGGCTATAACCTTATAATAATTGTTGCAGTCATGTATTGAAATTGCTGGATATGGCTATATTGAGCCCCCTTGTGCCTTGGACACACTCTCGGGTTACTGAAAGTCACACCGAGTTATGTCTGCTTAAAGCAGACTGCAGGAAGCTCTCCTTGTCTAAGATTGTGGACACATCCCCATAAAAGGTCTTGTTCATTATTGATTTAGATATTATGGAAAACAATTGAATGATTAAGCTTCCAACTTCAGTTTTTGGGTTACATTTTGGTTTATGCAAGACAGGATTGATTTTCTGGTTTTCTTTCTTTTGCTTCTTCTTCTGACCCGTATTTCTCTCCCTTTGTGTCCTGGCACTTTCTATATCTTGGCAGTTCAGTTACTCACTTCAGGAGCTTATCTTGATGTCCCTCACGTGTCACATAGACACATACTCATCTCCCTCAAGTTATGCGGGTCGTATTGTAGGTGTTACCACTAGGTACTTTATGGCTACAGTCTGGTTATTCAGTCTGCTGAGTGGAGCTGATCAAGTTTGCAATCATGCATAGGACTTAGGCGATATTTTTTTTTTCTCCCAGCCACCAAGGCAGTTTTTGTCAAGAAACAACGATGAGCAATGTCTTTTTTCAACATTGATGGCCTTGTTAATAAAGTGTTTATTCCCCATGATCAGACTGAGAACATGCATGAGGGCTGTGAGGAGATCAAAGCCCAAGATGACCCGCTCAGACACCAGCAGAGGAGAAGCTAACATCAGTGTTGCAGTGATGCAGGGTAAAGCAGGGCATGTGTGGTTATTAAAGCGGGGCATATGCACCTACGTCTTCTTGTGGACTTCACAATATAACCCAGAAAGTGAGTGTGATATATTCTTAGTAGCCGTATGCCTGTAAAAATGAAAAATATGCTGTTAGGAAAACTGCTAATTTTAAAAACTTGACTGGGACATGCATCATGTGTCCCCAGTTCTCTACACAGTGTCCATTTTGAATGTGCCACCGAATCATAAATGGAGTAAATTTTAAAGCCAAGCTGTTTTGGTTTCAATTCAGGCATTTGTGGGCCCTCTTACATTCCAATGAAATGAAAATTGAAGAGATGCCAGGAGTCTCAAACAAACAAAACTGACAAAAAGCTCCTTTCTCCATGAGCTCATTTTTCCTTGCTGTTAAAAGAGAGACAGCCAAAGGATCGAACAAGAAGGAAACAGCGACACAAATACATTCTAAATGCTAGGCATATCAGCTATTGTATCTGAAAATGCAAGTTGTCTGTTTCAAAAATATTAACACAAGCCGAAAAGCTATCAATCTTTTACTAATTCATTTTTGTCAGTTTCTTTTTTGGCGATACATTGACAGTGCAACTTGATAACACAGCTTCAGCCTGCCCTCATGGAATGTGTTATCATTCTAACCTGCAGGTAAAAGAAATAAACACACCATTCAAATTCACCTCCTAGGCGAGCTACAGTCAGGTATTGTTCACCGCAGAATTTGCATTTCCTGTTTTCCACCCGGAACGCCCTTCTGGCAGGCGCACGTCCTGGGAGTAACATGACAAAGGTCATAAATCACTTTTGTTTTTGGCAGGCAGGCCAAAAGCATTTGTCCTGCAATGACTCTGCATCATGATGTACTAGGCACAGGCTTCATAATAAGTCTCCAACTACAAGAAGAGTGCCAAGAAAATGAGTCACTGTGTGAGCATAGGTTGTGACTGTTCTTGTGCGACCAAAAATATCGAGTACGAAAAACAACGGGGGATCCAGTCTTTGGCCTCTTGACAAAATGTATCTGGGAAACATTGGAAGGAATAAACAAAGACAAATACATGGAATACCCAAAATCCAACAGGATGAACTGAAACACGGGATTGGTGTTCTTTTATTAAAACCCGAAGTGTCATGTTCCCTTAGCCCTAAACAAATATTATGAAACTTTTCTCTCTTGCATCGCTCTGGCAAATAATACTCCTCCTTCCAGTTCAAGTCAGTTCCAAGTTTCTGCCTAGAAGGTGATATTTATTATGATCTTCAGTTATTAAGTGACTGGTATACCTAGGTGTGTCCTAACTGTATCCTGAGTACCTCCTGGCATGTCTCTTAGGACCAGAAGTGTGGTGCATCTTACCACCACTTTAAATGTCTAAAACTGGGGTTGCATTACAAGGCTTCTAGTCAGAGGGAATGTCCAACTTGACATCTTCAGTTGCTGATCTTGTCGCCTGAGGATGTCAAATTACATGATTACGTATCACAGAGTATGTCAAATTAGACAACTCCATGGTGACTTTTTTACATTGCCAAAGAATCGTGTGTGTGTCCATTTCTCTGATGGCCAATAAGGTGCTGAATGACGGAGCCAGTGCTGTACAAATGCTCTTTGTTGTGGTACAGATGAGGCTCCCTTCTGTTTGTGAAGACCAAAACACCCTCTTTCCTTATTCATGTAGCTACATTGTATAAGTTGTACTTCTGGCTGAGTTCGCATTTATTCTCAAATCTTGCACACGCAGAGCCCACCCCTACAACTTTAAGACAAAATCAAATTGTTGAGGTGAGCCGCCGACTGGTTGGACAGAGTTGCTAGGGATGTCAAACAACATGACAAGTGATCACAGGAATGTGTTGCGACTGCCTCCGATTCATCAAATTTATTTAAATGAAGTCTTCTTCTGAAAATCGTGGGAAAAGTCATGTAATGTGACAGTTAACAAAATGATGATAAAAATGATAGCAAATGATAAAAGATGATAAATGACGTTTTGCTTGTTATTTGGACATAAAAGTAAGAAATTCACTGTATTCTATACACACAACAATACTATTACTACTACTACTACTACTACTACTAGAGGGGAGCCTATTGTCACACACAAGCGAATCAGGAGCATCCCCATGGCATTGTTGAGGTAAGGACTCAAACATCAGTGTCTCAGGAGATGTGGTTGCTAACGAACTCTCTTCTTCTGCCCACAGCCTGGTGGATACAACCCACTAATGTCACTTTCACTTGGATCCTGGAGGTCCTGTCACTTTTACCTCACTGGATATTCAAAGAAGGGGATTACCAGAAGTCAGAGTTCAGGCCAAATTTGAGACCAAAGAATACAGAGTGGTGCTGCAATGAAGCAAAGAGTTGGAGAAGGCATTAAAGGATAAGCATCATCCTCAATAATATATTGCCCAAGCTTTTCTTTCTTGTTAGGTTTTCCTTTTGCGGTGAACAGGGTGCTGTCTGGCTCCCCAACACTTTATTTTCTGCCTGTTGTTTATTCATTTTATGGTTTTCATTTCTATTTAATATTATTCCCCAAAGGAGTAGGGTAAATTCTCGGTCCTGGGATTGTGATTGTGTCTTTGACATGATAAAGCCGCTTGTGTGGGTCAGTGATTTGTACAGTTATAGTGCCTGAAGCCTTCAGCTCTTGGCAGAGCTCATGGCAAATTATTCTAAAACAAGGATCTCAGGTTCAATCCTGGAGGACCACGGTGGCCACAGGTTTTGCTTTGTGACAGCTTAGTAATTCTCAGTTGTTCACTTTTTCCTCCTTCATTTTTTTGTTAATCTTTTAGTAAAACAGAAATGTCATGATTGTTATGCTTGCAAAATAGCAAGAAAGATGTTTGGAGTAACTGAAAGAAAAGGTGCTGTCGCGATCAAAAATAAAGGTCAAAACCAGAAAATCAGCTACAGGGTTTTGAAGACGCAAATTCAAATACGTTGTAGAAAAGTGATGCCAAGGATGATCTTTCAAACTTGTAGTGTCATTAGCTGAACATCACATTCTTGAAGGGTACACCCCTGACAATGCAGGAGCTGCCCTAACAATGGGAAGACAAAATATTGGTGGTCACGTGTAATTAAAAAAAAAAAAACTAACATTGGAATCAAATTTTAGGGCAAACCCCCATGTTGAGTGATAGACCTTAAAAAAATACAAGAAAGCATGTGCAAAAATCTCTTATATATATTTCTTTTCTGGTTCGTTCTGCTTCCACCTCAAAACCGGTCCCGCCCACACGCAACCGACACGGCATTTTTCGATTCCTATTCGTCCTCTTCCAAACCCCTCCCCATGCAGCCAGCGGCTCCTCTTCAAAACCGGTCCCGCCCACACGCAGCCGACACGGCATTTCTCGCCAAGCTTCTGAAATACGCTTCTTACAAAACAAAGCAAACTCTGCATGCAGTGAAAATTTACTTCTCCAGCTAGATTCCATGCTCAGAACCATCAAACCCTTTGCTAAATCATAGAAACACATGCATGAAATCGCTCAGTCCAATCCAACGATATCTGTATGAATGCTTTTCGAGGAAAACCCAGGGCAGGATTTACGACGATACAATGCTCCGACATGTCACACCAATGTTGCAGCAATTTTCATCGGAGAAGATGGCGAACCGCCTGCTGAAAGGGACATTTGAATCTGTCCCATAGGTAACTCCTGTAAACAGATTTCCACGCTCAATATGAATTGCGACCCTATGGTTTACCCACTTTTATTCCCTTACGGAGACATTGGCTGGCACAAAGATTTACAACATGTTTCTGATAAAAGAACCACCAAGCGAATAAGGCTTACTCAATGCCAATTTTATGCGTACAGATTAGCAATGAGGAATACATTTAGTATTTTGCACTCCAGCGGCGAACTGTTCCTACAGTACGTCGTAGATGCGCATATTAAAACATATGGCGCGCATCTCTACTATCTCAGATTAGATCAACAAAATTTGCATGTGGAACAATACAAAGGACTGTCAGACGCACTGCAAACAAACGCTGAAAATAACAACGTATGTGTAGGCAAAATGATCATATTACCATCCACATTTCCAGGAAGTCCAAGATACATGCAACAAAACTAGCAGGATGCCATGGCCATAGTACGTAAATTCAGACAGCCTCATTTATTTATCACTTTCACATGTAATCCTGCTTGGCCGGAAATTCTGCATGCACTGTCAGATACCCAAAGACCGGAGCACAGACCTGATATTGTAGTACGAGTCTTTTGAAATAAGCTACAGGAATTAATTAGAGACATTCTACAACAAAATCTTTTTGAGGTTGTTATCGATTATATTTACGTAATCGAATTTCAGAAGTGCAGCCTTCCTCATACCCACATGCTGTTTACTCTTTGCAATAATTCTAACAACCAGTCTTCATCCATGGTCAGCTGTACGTGTTTTTTTCTAGGGTTAGATCTTTCAACTCATTATCTGTCGTCAACACCAAAACACCTATTCACAACTGCATCTTTCAAGAAGTATTTATTTCTTCTTAAATTTCTGAATTCCTTTCTCATCGTTTTCCGTTCCTATTCTTACACTGCCGTATGCTACGGCGGGCTTCAGCTAGTATATATATATAAATAATTCAATAATAAAAATAATGAACAAACAAAGGTGTAAATTGGAGCAAGTTAGGTGGTGAGCTGCTGACTTATTTATTATTTTCATCTCATTTTTAATTGGCGGCTAGGTAAGAATATACGTCTAATAGGTTTTTTTATATGTGTGTGTTTGTGTATTTCATGGTTTTTGACTCATGGATTATGTTTTTCCAGTTAGATTATTATTTTGATATATTTTGCCAAAATAAAACTCTCCTAGGCACCTGAGGCCTAGGACGAACTCTCGGGTTACAGGTAGTTGCACCGAGTTACGTCAGGTTACAACAGACAGCAAGAAGCTCTCGTTGTCTAAGGTTGTGGATACATCCCGCTAAAAGGTCTTGTGCATTTTTTATTTAGATATTTTGGAAAACTATTGAATGACTGAGCTTCCAACTTCAGTTTTTGAGTTACGCTTTGGTTTATGAAAGACAGGATTGATTTTCTAGTTTACTTTCTTTTGCTTCATCTTCTGACCCATATTTCTCTCCCTTCGTGGCCTGCCACTTTCTATATCTTGGCAGTACATTTAATCACTTTGGTAGCTTATCTTGATGTCCCTCGTGTGACACATAGACACAGATTCATGAATACTTATACCACTCAGGTTATGAAGGAGGACCACAAATTCCCAGAATGTGCCACTAAATACTGTATGGCTACAGTTTGGTTATTCAGACCACTGAGTGGAGTTGTCAGAGTTTGCATTTCTGGTGTTTATTCTGCAATCATTTTTTTTTCTCCCAGCTACCAAGTTAGTTTTTCAAAAGACAATGATGATTACTTTTTTCAGTATTGATGGACTTGTTCATAAAGTGTTTGTTCCCCATGATCAGACTGAAAAAATGCATGAGGGCTGGGTAAGAGATCGAAGGCTGAGCTGACCCACTCAGTCTCAAGCAGAGGAGTTGTTTCTTGTTTCTGTCATTTATGTCATGTGGCCATGTCTCTTGAATTGCTGCTATTGCATGATGTACTGCTATAAATATGGTGACCGTCACGACCCTTGCTATCCTTCGGTAGATGAGTCTATCCTGTATTTCTCAGCATAGTTAGCTAATTCTCCAAGTAGGCTCTAGTGTTAAGTGCTTCCCCATTCTTTTGACCTCTGCTTCATCTTTGACTTTCTATTAACATCCAGCCTCTTTAATACTGTTTTTCCAGGTTATTTTGATCTCACAGTTTTGGCCTGTCTTTTTCGTGAACTCATCTTCTGGTGTTACGTTTTAACTCATAAAAATCATTAGACACATTTATGTGTGAATACCAATAAGAAGCAATTAAAAAGAGGTAATACAGCTGTTTCAAATGAAAAGAGACAATTTAGGGTAGGAATCTTAACAAGCCAGTTAGACGAAACTAAAGTGAAGCACCAAAACGTCACTTGAGCAATAACTGGTTCAGTGGCAATTACTAACTTCCAATTAAACGGTTTGGATAGTAGAAAAACCTAGAGCCACTACACCCCGACCAGGACCCCAGTCTAAAGGCAACAGTCAGAAAGGAAGACTCCAGTGATAGTTCCAAATTGATAAAGCAGACCCTCATCCTGGACAGATATAGAGCCCACTACCGTGGTTTATCCTGGCAATTGTGTTCTGACATCTGTGTGACCTCCGCAGTCTGATAAGGCTCTTTCTGAGAAAGCTGTCGATTGAGATGCTGACATTTCACTTGAAGGGTGGGGATTGTTACACTAGTTAGGTGACAGGTACAGTACATATTTGGACTTATTTGGAAAAATGACATAAAATGTTTTAAAACAATATAGATATTATTGGGGGCGGCATGGTGGCGCAGTGGGTTCACTTCCCAGGTCCTCCATGCATGGAATTTGCATGTTCTCCCCATGTCTGTGTGGGTTTCCTCCCACAGTCCAAAGACATGCAGGTTAGGTGCATTGGTGATTCTAAATTGGCCCTAGTGTGTGCTTGGTGTGTGAGTGTGTGTGTGTGCACGCCCTGCAGTGGGCTAGCGCCCTGCCCGGGGTTTGTTTCCTGCCTTGTGCCCTGTGTTGGCTGGGATTGGCTCCAGCAGACTCCCGTGACCCTGAAGTTAGGATATAGCGGGTTGGATAATGTATGGATGGATAGATAGTATTGAAAAGCTAGAAGGATCAATTCGTTTTTTGGAGTCGGAATGCAGCTGTCATTAAAATACAGATTTGCATACACAGTGAAGTAAAAGAATGTGTGATGCTATCTGGAAAAATGCCATACATACCAACCAAGGAAAAAGTAGATATTTTATTGTATGTAAATTGCTTCCATGGAATTAAAACATGAGTAGCAGCCATTCTGTAAGTTGCTGTAAAAAAAATCTTTTACACGCAAACTGTGTCCAGGTTCCTTTTTGAAGGATGATGGTTTTGATGTTGGATGGATGTGTTTTTATCAGATCTATATTTTAAGCTCATGGTGTGGTTACAGAAACTGAGAAATTAAACTTTTATTGGTCTTGAATATCATTGCTGCTCTTATTTTGGGGGAAGCGCAGGGCATAGGACCGGCAAGGAGGAGAGCTGAAACTCTTCAGCCATGTGCGGCGAACATGTCATCTCATTTTCAGTATGATGTGGATTTGTGAGAGGCTGCATACTTATTTTAGACATCGCGGCTATCCACACCAGAACCTGTGTCCCTGAAGCTATCAATGCCACTACTTTTAGAGCTACAGTGCTGCTAACAATGAGATCTATAAATGTGTTCATTGTAAGATTTCCTTGAAATTATTCAAATGTAGTCACTGTCTGTGGTGAGATCTTTATGTTCTTCTTTTATGAGTTTTCTTTGGTATTCTTCCCACATCATAAAGATTTTTACTATGTTAACGGACGATTCCACACTGGCCCGATGTGCATATTATGGTGACCCACCATGTCACCTGTCAGGTGCTCGTACTTCCTGTGACGGCTGCACTAGAGAGGGCTCAAACCCAGCATCTTCAGATTAAAGACCAGCCTTCTGTGCCAAAGTACTAAAGGAATTGGTCTTTAGCTTGATTGGCAGAAAGAGCTGTTCTGTAACACCAGGTCTGAATGCTGCTACTGCTCTTTTACACAGGAGGTAGTCAACCTGAGTAAAATCCTCAAAAGAGATGGATGAACACCCAGTTCAGGTGACAAATTCTGGAGGGGTTAGCTCTGGCTCACCTATGATACTGTATTTGGAAAATTGGTACAGGAAATTGGTGGGTGGACATTTAATTTTGAATGTTAGTGCACAAACAGAACTTTTAAAGCAATGAGTTCAGTATATACTTGTAGCAGTCATTTGATTCCAATTCCAAACTAAGCCTCTTCATGATGATTAGATTCATCCATCGGTTTTCTAAATTCACTTAAATCACAGCTTTTTAGAGAGATGGCACCTATTCTGGGATGATCCAGGTCAAGACTGGAACCCATCAGCAAATGGTACTGTATGTCACTCCAGTAAAATGCAATGGAGAAATTCAATTGAGGATAGTTATCAATATTTTGTGATTTTTCTTTGTGATTTATGTGATTACTAAGTGAAATTGCACTAGTTAAACAGTCGTCAATCAATCTGGAAAAAAAATGCAAAAAATTGGCATCGTCATAAAGATCTTCAGCTCCTCTTCCAAAAATGTGCTGGGAACACCAGGTAAGCCATCGACAAGGTGTTGAGGACTCGGGCTTTCTCACCACCTGTTCTTTTCTCTTTTTCAGTTGTGACCTGAAAATACATCAGTCCAGACACTCACCAGCGGGGTGGCTGTATAAGCAGAGGAGCCAGATGGGAGTAGGATGTTAGTACTGCTGGGTCACAAAATGATAAATGTGCATTTCATCAAACTTCACTGGGAGTCTATCCCTGGCACATCAGATGGGGGAAAAACACCAGTGTGCCCCAAACAGGTTCGTACTAAAAGAGAGCCCACTCTGCTAAAGCAGTGAAAATAAACATTGGCATGGCTGGTTTGAACGCCATATTAAATGGTATTGAGTCATTGTTTGATGAGCACCTCCTAGTATAAACACTTGTAAGTCGTGACAAGTATGAAAATTTAAAATACAACACACTGGATGTTCCAGGCAAGACCACAGGCATTTTTGCTTAATTTTACAAATTCTCTAGTACCTCATGATTCCCCAATATACTGTATGTGCCAGGCACAACATACCTAGGACTGAAAGTGATTGGAAACTTTAAATATTTAAAGAGGTATATCTGGGAAAACAGAAGACAGACTGAAGATCTCTGACCAGGAATGTCAAAGTAAAGAGAGGCACCAAAACCTGTGCACTAATCAGGAAGAAAAGTCTTTAACAAAGGAGATATTAGCAGGAGATCTTAAGCTAAACTGAGTTTCTTTCTCCTAAATAATATGCTGTGAAGTACATTTGATCAATAAGATCCAATACTAGGATAACAGAATGCTGTGGGCTGCCATCTTATATAGGCAGATTTCATAATTCAAATGATGCTTAAGTCTAGTTTTGGGTGTGGGGGGAAAAAAAGAGGCAGTACTCCAGGTGTTTCTGCTTCTTCCGCCAAGGGGTTAAATTTCCCTTCATACATAAATAATTCAGAAGATAGATAGATTCTAGGTAGGTGACTAGGGGTGGTGATGATATCCTGTGTATATAAATAACCTAGGAAACAGAAAGATAGGAGATCAGTGAGGTTGTGAATTAAAATATATACAGAATAACTCAGGAGTCGGAGAGATTTTAGGTAGGAGACTGGGGGGTGGTTGTCCCCATTGTACATATATAGGAGTCTTAAAGATTTTAGGTAGGAGACCAGGGAGGCTGTGATCCCACTCATACATATAAAACCTAGGAGTCAGAGAGATGTTAGGTAGGTTATTAGTGGTTGGTGGCTCCCTCATAGATATTGCTGAGTTTGGACTTCTGATTTGCACTAAAATGTCAGTAGGGTAGGGGAGAACAGGGGAAAGAGAACTTTATTCTGGCACTTGAAGTAACAGGATATGGACATTATTCAGTATTGAAACTTTTATTCGAACACACAGCAAACCTGAAGACTTCCTTCTCGCCTGTCTTACTCTGACGATCACCATTCAGATTAATAGAACTTGAAGGTGTTCTCTTCGGGAGCATTCAAATGAAGAGAGACAGGAGCAGTGGCTAAAGTGGAGCAGGTGGAGGTCTGGAAAGTACAAAGAGAGAACAGAATAGCACAAAAACGATTTGGCTTTAAAGCCTCCAAAGACTGTGCAATAACTGCCTTAGACACTACTGTCTGCTGCTGATCCTGGACTGGTAAATCTTAGTACTCATATCTGAATGCTGTTTGAAAGTGTGTTCAATGTGGTTGAAGAAAACCCAGACAAATTCCGATCAGTCATAATACATAACTCAGGAGTCAAAGAGATTTCAGGTAGGAGACTGGTGGGATGGTGGTCCCTTTTGTGAATATATAGCCCAGGAGAGGGAGAGATTTTAGGTAGGAGTCTGGTGGGGTGGTGATTTTCCTTGTACGTATATATAACTCAGGAGTTGGAGAGATTCCAGCTAGGAGACCGAGACAGCAGCCTCCTTGTACATGCAGTATATAACCCAGCAAAGGGAGGAGACTGGGAGAACAGGGGTCTTCCTTGTACGTATATAACAGAGGAACTGGAGAGATTTTAGGTAGAAACCTAGGTCCCCGGGCTACAATTCCCTGGGGATAGATGCTGGTTAGCACAGGCGGCATTATAGTACCACAAGGTTGTGAGAAGTGCTAGTATGGAGGACTGAAAGGAACAGTGACCAAACCCCAAAGAGTAAAAAGTAGAAGTGCTGATACTGCATATTGTTGAGTATTCAAACACTGCCAGTACGCATGGAAAAACTCCAATGCTCCAAACAGCAAACTAGAAATGTTGGTACAGACAGAGTACAGGTGAGTTTGGGCCAAGTTCATATACTGCTTAAATCCTTTAGGGCCTCTTCCGGTTTTAAATTCATTTTGAAATTATTTCTTTGTTTATATTTTTTTGTAATTGACATTCCTCATTTAACTTCTTGTAAAACACTTTGAGCTCACCTCTGGTATGAAAATATGCAATAGAAGTAATCGTTGTTGCCTTGTCTTTGTTCCTTCAGCCCATAAACTGCCACATGGCGTACCGTTACCTGCCTTGTACGGGTGTTCAAAGATGACACTAACATAATTTATCTATAAGGTGCCTTCAACCTCCTCTTTTTTGCTTCATCTCAGTGTCTCTCCAGACTCCTTCTTTATATTAATTGTGGTCAACCTGACTCTCTTACTGTGATGGGCTGGTGCCCTGCCTGGGATTTGTTCTTGCCTTGCACTCTGTGTTGGCTAGGATTGGCTCCAGCAGATCCCCATGACCCTGTGTTAGGATATAGTGGGTTGGAAAATGACTGACTCACTGACTGACTCTCTTATTCTCTTAATCCACCTGGTAGCTGCACAAGAACTTGGAACTGAAGACTAAAACGGACCATTGTATTTTTAACAAGGTTGGGAGTAAAGCAGGCCCACTGTGGCATGTTACACGTTGTTGCCATTTTTATAATGCAGAATAGTGACTGGTGTATCCTGCGGCAGGAATAGTACGCCTTCATAAAGTGAGAGATGTCAAAGGACAGACTTTGAAAGCTTTTCATTCACACTCACTCTGGGAGAAGAAATGATGGAGAGAATGCTCAATGAAAAAGTGTGACCCAGAATCAACCTGTCGGTACTTTGTCTAGCTTGAACCACTTCTCACTGAATTTGTCCAGTAAACTATGTCTTCGGCATAATAACCCTGCAAGTGATGTTGTCAGATTTCCTTAACACCCTTACAGAAGTCATATGACATACTGTATGACATGATGTTCATGTCGCAACCCCCAAAGACAGTTAATTGCCACCACTAACCAGATTGCACTAACGCTGTGCATGCAGGTCTTTGGCTGTTGCCATTCAGCCTGACTGTTCTTGCTTTAACCCCTCAGGGTGCCTACTGGTGAACCAAAAAGTCACAATATGTACAAGTATCTGTAATAACAGAGTTTGGGACCAGCCGCAACATGCACAAGGCTCCGTGCGCTCATTACTAGAATTGTCATAAACAATCACCTGATTGTACATATGGGAAACAAAATAGGAAACGTTTGTTTTTTTTTTAGTATTAAGGTACTTATATTGCTGTGTGCATTGTACTTCTACCGTGTCACACATTTAAAGAGTTTTGAAATCTGATTTGATTTTACGAAATCTACATTCTGTCTGAAATTTGCCTTTTTTGTAGACATTTACTGCAAAGCCAATTTGGAATGAAAAAGTTCAAAAATGCTGAACAACCTGATGGAGTGCAGGATAAAAAGTAAAAAAAAAAAAACATAAAAAAGCTCCCCTTCACTTTGTAGGCGAAACAAACGAGAATCCGGGCTCCTTATCTGATCTGCGCCTCGGGAATTCAGTGAATACACAACATCATGATTCAGCAGGACTTGGTAACCTAAGTAAGGCACGCCACACCCTCGAAAAATGAAAGTAGACATTAAAAGCCTGCCTGCCAAAGTATTCATTCAAGTGATAAGAGCCAATCGTTACCCCAGCAACTGGGCCCAGCATTCCTTGTGATTACTGAACCTCTTATTAACCCCTTTGTTGAAGTCTGCAGTTTCAGATGACTTTGATACACTTCCCGGTGATCATGCTCTGTATGAGTATATAAAAAAGAGTTGAAAAAGATACCTGTGGCTTCTAATGACAAGAAACATAACATTATTGAAAAGGTGTAGGTCTTCATTATTACATATTGCAAGCAAAAAAATAAATAAATTCACATGACATTATAACCCACATGTTAGGGCTGCTGGCCTTTTATAATAACACAAGTCATAGGGGATGCCCTGCCCTTCAATGAACAGGCATTCTCTTCTGAAATAGTTCCTGCCTTGTGCCTAGTGCTGTAACGTAATGGACATTACCAGTTATTAAGATTATTACTTTCATAACTCTTACCTCTACAAATCCAAATTGTGGAAGATCATCATCACTGCACTAGGTCATTGGGAATCACACACTGACCACAGGGTAAAAGTCCCCTGCTTGTCTTGCCAACACCTCCTCCAGCAACAATCCAAGCCTTTCCTTCCTGATCTCCCATCCAAGTACTGACTGGGCCCAAACATGCTTAGTTTTAGGTGAGTTACCTGTTGTAACATGCATATGGGTGTAAGCTGGCAATTTATGCTGCCAAATGGGCAGACTTGGGATTGTGTTTTCCTCTTGCAAGAGACAAAGAGAAGAAGTTGTTGCCTTCTGAGACCTGGCCATTTGAAGACAATTGAGAGCTTAGAGGTGCAGAGATAGCGGGTGTCACTGGAGGTCTTCTAGGTGAAGTGACCAATCCTTGTCCCTGGAGTGACACCAGGGCTTTGAAGTAATCCTCAGAAGGGAGTTTAAAAGAGCATGAAGGTGGAGAGCTAGAATTGGGACAAGGGTGTACTGGGGTAAGGAAAAGGTTTAGGGTCATAAGAAAGTGAAACCTGAGTAGATAAGCAGATTTTGACTTGATTTGTCTGAATGAGAGTACCCGTGTGAGGTACCTACAGGATGGGTCAATGGATGAGCCATCACCATATTTGTGGGTTTACAGATGCAGAGATGGCACCAAAGTTGTACTGGACAGAGAAAAGGGACATCAATATTGGTACTAGCAAAACAATAGCAGTGTGGGAAAGTGGCAACAACTGTAGGTCATCTAAAAGTGATGTACCTGCTGGCACCAGGGAGGTTTAAGGAAGTGCCTCCAGTGACTGTAGTACCCAAATGCCATTAATGGCTAAAATACAAGCCCAGGTTGGGAGAGCTGGCATCATGTTACCTTTTTAAGGGTAAGGAAATGTTTCATAACCTTATACTTATTCACATTTCCATCCATTATCCAACCTGCTATATCCTAACTACAGGGTCACGGGAGTCTGCTGGAGCCAATCCCAGCCAACACAAGGGCGCAAGGCAGGAAACAAACCCTGGGCAGGGCGCCAGCCCACCACACTTATTCACATTTATAGGGCACTTTTCTCACTGCTCAAAGCACTATACATAGAGAGCAGTGGCGGCAGGTGAACAAAAATTTGGGTGGGGGGCAAACTAAAGCAGCACTTTAAAAAGAAAAGAAAGAACATACAAACTGTAATGTTGCCTACACACAGAGTGCTTTGAGTAGTGAGACAAGCACTATATAAATGTAAAGAATAATTATTATTATCATTAGTAGAGTAGCAAGAAATGTGTTGGTGGGTGGGCATATATGAAATTAGGTGGGTGAATAAAACTTCATCTAATAGCTGAACGAGGGGGATTCTGTATTAAAACCCTGCTCAGTATTGCACACAAATTTAAAGACCCAGCTGTCTGGGTATGCCATTACATTGATGCAAAAAACAAGACAAAAAAAAAAAACACATTTAACTGGCATGATATCACCCAAACTATAGACACCAATTATAGCCTACAGTCAACAACACTGACAAGTTAATGTTCTTCTCTCTCTCAAGAGCTCTCACTCAGTTCAATCTTCTTAGCCTGCATGACTTTAACAAACAGTAGGCCTATTACTAAAGCACACTAAGGGAATAAAACACACAATGTATAAAAAGGAAAGACAGATTTGGAAATGTTTTACCACCTGAATCACAATATCCCAAGTCTATTGTCAAGCTGTTTGAAAATGATTTTGCTTGATTTTCTTTATAAATATTTAGTTTCTTTTTTCTGAAATAAATAACATTACTTAGGAAAGCATTGAATTGCTTCTGTGATTATTCATCATGGGTATTTTGAATGCTTATAGTTGCAGGAGCTGTACAATGTCTAGCAAAATTTAAAAATCTCAGTAACTGATATCCTTGCAAATATTACACACACAAAGACCTGCCCTTTTTGTATTCACAGGTAGCTCCTGTTTGTCATAATAAGAGCAGGAAAAAGTCTGTCTGTACGCTCGTCCTCGATCACTTACCGTCTGCTGAATTCAGGTCAATCCAGTCCAAGGTCCTTTATCTTCTTTTCTTCTTCCAGTGAACGACTTAAGAAGGGGTGTTTCATTAAAGAAATAACCACATTTTCTTTGATTTCTGAAGTTTGCTTGAAGTTGCCATCTTCTTAAAATCTGTAGTTACGTTAAAGATGGGTGTGAACTGTGAACCATTGACGTCAACATGACATAGTACCTCGATGATTGTCCAATCACCTTAGATTAAAAAAAACCTAAAACAATACTAATTTGCTGCCAAAAATGTCCTGGGCGCTAAGGGCTGGTTCCCTGAAAAAATCTGAAAGCAACCAATTAAAAGGCAGCCTCAAGTCACCTGCTTGCCATTTGGCCGGTGTCCTTCACTCAGGAAAATATAGATATTCACACAGAAATTAAACAAATACCAATTTTTAATGTACATTGAGATGTGCTGACACTAGGCATGTTGTGCAAATAAACACATTTATTTCCAAATATTTGGATAAGTGACGCCCTAGTGCCCTGCATTACAAACCACCACTGATAGAAAGTGGTGAGCTACTTCAACCACCACGATTGTGCAGCATTCATCTGGATGATGCAACAGCAGCCATTTTGTGCCAGTATGCTCCCCACACATTAGCTGTGAGGTGGTGAAGGATGAGAGAGATAGTTAGCTAATTAAAGACAAAAGATGATTATGGGTCCAGAATGACTAGGCCTTAGCAGGCAATTCTTTATGATGCCCAGGGACCTTTAATGACCACAGAGAATAAGGTCCTCAGTTTTACATTTTATCCAAAGGATGGTCCAAATTTTTACAGCACAGTGTCCTCATCACTGGACTGGGCAATTGGGAACCACACACTGACCACAAAGTAAGAGTCCCCTGCTTGCCTTGCCAACACCTGTTCCAGCAACAACCCAAGCCTTTCCTTGATGGCCTACTTACTGGGCCCAAACACGCTTAGTTTTAGGTGAGTTAACTGTTGTAACATGCATATGGTGTGGGTTGCCACCATGTAAACTGGGAACAAGTGTTGTCCAACTGGCAGATTTTCGATTGTGTTCTCCTCTTGTAAGAGACAAAGAAAAGGAGAAGCTGCCTTTTGAGACATGGCCATTTGAAGGCAGTTGAGAGCTTAGAGGTGCAGAGACACAGGCGTCACTGGAAGACTTCTAGGTGAAGTGACCAATCCTTAACTCTGGAGTGGCACCAGGACTTTGAAGTAATCCTCAGAATGGAGTTTAAAAGAGTGTGAAGGTGGAGAGCTAGAATTGGGACAAATATGTACTGGCTTAAGGGAAAGGTTAAGGGTCATAAGAAAGAGAAAGGCGGGAAAATGAGTAGATAGGCAGATAGATAGATTTAGACTTAATTTGTCTGAATGAGAGTACCTGGGTGAGGTACCAACAAGATGGGTCAATGGATGAGCCACGCTACATGTTATACAGTATGTAGCAAATGCCTTTACAGTCAGACCCAAAGGAGCAGCAGGATTGTATTTGTCTCCTGTCCTACCATTTTGTAAACATCCTCTGGATGTTTTTTTTATAAATAAGGGCACCCATTTTGATATACTTCAGTGTTTTTTGGTTTGGAGAGATGCATGATAGGAGGATGCTTTCCTATTACTCTTTCACTCTCTGTCTCTCTCTTCCTCTCCTTGTATATGTATGTGAGGGTGAGTCAACAGGTATCCACACTTTTGTGATAATTTTTTCGAGTTGACTGTACAGCTTTACCAGTTCACGTGTGGAAGCATGGCGTGCCTCTGGTTACAGTGGTTAAATTTGATTCAAATATGATTTGATCTTTTCTTGCAGTAAACCTGGTTGCTCCATTCTCCATTTGTGCCAAGGAAGAACATCAAGATGTGATGGGCTGAAGGGGTACTGGGGGCCAAAACCCTCATAGGATCATCAGACTCATGGTACAGACTTACTCAGTGTTGTCACTGGTAGTGCATGTTGGTGGGGGACCCCTAGCTCTCCTTCAACTTCATGACTTGGTTTTTGCTCTTATACACATTGTCAGCTGTGGAACTTTCAATAAACAGGTGTGTGGCTTTATTAATCAAGTCCTGTCAATGTAATTGGCCACAGGTGGACTCCAAACAAGGTGTAGAAATATTTCAGTGATGATAATGAACAGAATGGGATGCAACTGAGTCAAACTCCAAGTGGCATGGTGTTGTGAACTTGTAGTCCCAAACCACATAAGTTCCAAAAGCACCTCTAAAAGATGCAAACAGAAGGGGGATATCACTATCAAATCTCAGCTACTAATACGGGCAAGCACCAAATCTTTATAAAATAAAAAGTTTATTCTCATAAAATGGAAGACCCTCCAGAATTATGGGCAGTTAGTTCCTGACAGTGATTCGTAGGTAGCCCCACCTCTTGGGGGACCACCCATAAGACACATGGAACATAACAAAAGCAGCTTGCATACATAGACAAAACCAAAAATAAAGAATAACGCATATAAGCACAAATAAAAAGAATCAATAGTTTAGTTTTTAATTTTAAACAAATTTGCAAAACTTCCTAAAATCTGTCATTCTGGTATACTGAGAATAAGCCAAAGAATTCCTGGTAAAATTACGAAGGGTATTCAATCAACTATAAATACACAAGGGGTGAAGCATTACAGAAGGAGTTGAATGTACACTGTGTCGGATGGCCAGGACCAATATATAGCTGGGACGTCAACTGGGTGGAAGGACTGAGGGAGAGAGCATGGTTGGGACATTATCTCCCCTGTGACGCTAGAGGGCAGTCCCCTGGGTTGCTACAGCACCACAGATTCACGCAGGGCACACTGGGACTTGTAGTTTGGAACAGCCCTGTTGGGTTCCTGTTGAGGTCTAGTTCAGGGCTACTCAAGTTCATTTGTGGTGATGGGCTGTTGTGGCTGCAGGATTTTGTTCCTTTCCATTTTCTTACTTAGTAGCCAATTACTGCTGCTGAATCAATAATTGCTCAAGCAACATTTTTGTACTTCATTTTAACTCGCTAGTTAAGATTCTGACCGCTTAAATGCTTATTAAAGCCTTAAACAGCTGCATTCCCTATATTTAATTGCTTCTTATTTTCTTAACTATGTGTCAATTAACAATGAGATACAAATGACAAAGGAGTCAGCCATTCTCAATCTACATCGGTCCCATTTACATTTGTGTGTATTCATCATAAAGTACCGTTAGATAAAGAAATGGATGTGAAAAAATTGAAGGAATGAGAATCAATAATGTGTACCACAAAAATCATTGAATTGATACTCTCATTAAGAAAAGTCTATAATCTTTATGTATAATACGCTACCGTGGCTGTTCATTTGTCTGTCCAGGATTTTAAATCAACTGTAGCTCGCAAACTGTTTCACCTGTTGACCTGAAATTTCGCACAGATATACTACATGATATCTACTATCTGCTTTTAGCTTGATAAATGACCTCCAAGGTTATTCCTCTTTTTATTTCTGTGTTATTTTATTGTAGACTCAACTGTCAGCAATGGCCAACAGGGCAGCCATACGACGCATGCATACGGGCGCCGTTCTCAACCCTACCACCTTCACCGTCGCTTCCCCAACTCTTCATATCTTAAATCATTCAGATTGAAGACTTAAGTGCCTGCTTAAGTGAAAAGTTAAAGAAAACTTACTAAGTAATTGTAACACAAGCACTGACTTAATCAGTTTTAATGCAAAAAGATGCCGACGAAAGAAGAGAAGAAGTGGGCCACTAGGGTGGAGCTGCTCAGGTAGCAGCAAGCACATCAAACTCTGAGCAAATGAATGCTAAACGTACAGAGAAACAGTATGAAAACTAGGAATGCTAAAGTCAAGTGTATTCACTGTGCGTTATCATGCAGTGCGCTGTTACTGGTATAAGAATAAGCTAAGCTGGCCGAATTAAAGCACTAACATGCCATAAAAAATGAACTAACAATTTGAGGTTCTCATTAAACAACTGGTTTGAAGTAAACCTGCAGCCACTGGAGCCCTCCAGGGCCAAACTTGAACACTTGTAAAATAAAATGTAGCATCACTGGGTGCAAGGCTGGAACCAACCCTAAATGTGGTGCCAGTCCATTAAAAGGGCATAATAAATATGTCTATTTCCACCAGGAAGATTTTAAACTATGATGGAGCTACATGAAACATTTGAATGTCCATTTGCTGATATTTAGTGGACTATTTTACAGCAGAATATACGCAAATCTGCAGAACTACTTAAGGTGGCACTATTAACATCATGAATCTTCCATCCATCCATCCATTATCCAACCTGCTATATCCTAACTAAAGGGTCACGGGGGGTTTGCTGGAGCCAATCCCAGCCAACACATGGTGCAAGGCAGGAAATAAACCCTGGGCAATTCGCCAGCCCACCAGTTTTATCTTGGTAGAGTAATATATATATTGCTCTACTTTCCCCTTTTGTATTATTAATATGTAGCCTTAGAATGCCTAATCTCACAGACTTACCACTGTTTATAATGTATTATTTTATATAACTTATCCCCACCTTCCCTTCTATATCTATAACCTCAGGCAATTAGATGTAGTAAAAAGACAAGCAGGAGTTTAGTTACACATGAAATAATGTATTACTGATAATATTCATAAATAATAGCAAATAACAAAATGCAAAGTATATTTGAATATTGGCAACCATACAACCTGATAAAATGGTGATGTGTAACTCAGGTGGCACACAGACATAAAATGTCTCTAGTTAAGGCATCATTGGTGCTCAGCTTTCAGCCACATGTCTGTTCAATATGTCTGCTGAGCTGTGCTCTTCATTGTGTTGTATTCATCAGTTCATGGTGTGATGGTCTTCATCAGTTGTTAACAATAGAAAGATACTTCTACATCATCACAGGTTAGCAAGAGAGATGCTTCTTTTCAGATGTTAGTGAGAGATAGAGAATGTGGTTGAGCAAGCACATTTATAGGTTTTCTGTCCAACCCCTACAGCCAATATGATATCATGGTACTTAAAGGCCTCTGAGAAAAGCCAATTCCAAACAGCCATATCTCAGAGCTAAACTAACCTGGCTTTGTGTGTGGGATGAGAGAAAGACTTTAGCAAAGAAATACTCATCAAACTGGTTTAAGACACATCCCCCAAATCCTGTCGTAAAATTACAAGGAAAAGTCGTAAACGGGGGGGCAAACACGAATGCATCTCACCAAAGTAACACTAAATTACATTGCTTCGCCTAAATTACAAATAAAGACATACAAAACATTTATCAAGTTATATGCAAAATCTTACATCACAACACCACTGCAGATGAATCTTTTAACAATTAATCAATAGACAGTTTCTCACAGGTTATTAGAAATATTATAATTACTTGGAATATACTTATGATCAAGTAATTAAATGCTGTATTACTTGAGCATTTTTGTAGGATGCCAGTATGTGAACGCTACTCTAAGACACGGGTCAATGTCGACTTTGACACACCTACAGTATTCATCCTCCCCACTACTTTAATATAAGATTTTGTTTTATCTTTCTCTGATGGCTGTGAGCAATCCCTCCCGTTTCAGACAGATTCTCTGTTAAAAGAAGGCATGTAATGTCTAAATGTTCCCTCATTCCTTCCATTATGATTAAAGTCAGTGCGCACTGCATGAACTTGTTTTTTACACAGCATCTGCCAAAAGCGTATAAGAAGCACGCAGTCCCAGCCTCTATTAGTTCTCTCCAGTCTCAGCTTTCAGCTCAGCTAAAACAAGTTCCGACCCCATCCAGCTTTTTCCTAGAAATCATACAATCATACCTTATCTCTTTGTGTATTATTGTCTTGAGCTTTGCAACAACGTCATGAGGGAGCTTAGTTTCCCTGCCTTACATATTTAATCTAAAAGATTTCCAGCTTTATTTTGATTCCTAAAAAACATTGAAACTGGAACTTCAGTCTTTTTTTTTGCTGTGTTATAAAATACAAAAATGCTAGTTTGCACTGATCATCATCAGATCTGTATAATATATAATATTTCCCACCCAGTGTGCCATAAAAGGATTTCATTTCCAAAAGTTTCTTTAGAACATGCTAAGCTCTAACCACAAAACCTAATCTTTTGATGTCTCATTCTTTCACGCCATCCTAGGAGGCCTTTGAAGTGGTGATCTAGTACACCATGCTCCTTTCTAATTTCAGGTCTTTTCATAAAAGTTTCTACCTGCATTCCCTTTAAACAGTGTGGGATTGCAAGTTCATCAGCCTGCGTGTTTCATTCTCCACCATATTTGCTTAGCATGATATGCTGATTTGGGGTCCCCAAGAGCAAAAAAGATCCCAGTATGTTTGTGTTTGTGAGATCACCATTTTGCATTGTCCAGGTCTCTGAATCTTAGGGTCACCCTAAAATGAAAGCCAGAGAGAAAGCTTTGGGAACAGCCTTGAAATGCAACATATGGATAAGCAGTTATGTGTAATTAGATTATTTTTCAGCAAGAGTTTATTTAGAAATATTCTTTATTTGTATTTCACACGGTGTCCTTTTTATTGTGAGGGTATTCCATGATTTTCACAGACTTTCTTGTCAATACAGCACAGCCCATAAAATTGTCACGCTTTTACGTGCCATTTTTAATTAATCCTTGTTGCATCTTACCTCATTGCTGCACACCCTGAAAAGTCAAGGTATCTTATTTTTAGGTGTTGTCCTTATGGTACTTGCAGTTCCGAAAATAAATGATGAATAACATCTTGTAAAGGCCCACTATGATAAATGAAATGGCTTATAGTGAAGTATCCCATTGTTGTTGTTGATAAGAAGCTGATTTTTTTTCCTGATTCAACAGAAGCTTATTCCCACTGTTTTCTTTTGTTAATAGGCTTATTTTATAATTATGGCGGAGTTATATCACAAATGCATTACAAATATCAAGAAACAGACAGCCACATCATAGTCCAGCTTTGATTTATGCCCTGGATCCCACACTGAACCCCATATTTTTGGTGATATTGCACATAAGTACTTCTTTCCTATAGAAATACATAAAGAGACAGATTGTAGCATGTGCTTAGCAGTAAGATGTGTATAATCCAGAGGCGGAATATGGGAAAAATCTGAATCACATCAGAATCTAAACATGCTAACACGCTTCATATGTGTTACGCCTGCAAAGCAAACAAGATTTGGAGTGACCAGGAGAATTATGTGAAATTAAAACAGGCCAAAATGTAGAGCAAGAAACAAAGTCAAGGACATAAGCTAACAAATGAAGCACAAAGATTTTTAGCAGGTGATATTTTTGTTTGTTTTTTTCTACAACTTGGATAAAGAAAGATTACCCCAGAAAACCTTTTATATCTATTACATCCCAGCAACAAGGTTGTGACCTCCAAGGACATGACCATAATGACCATTGCATGTTGAAACAAAGGGTACTCAGCAGCAAAGTGAATGCAAACACCTATAACAGAATAATTCCTATTATCATGTGGGCAATCCATTAAATTTACCAATTTATGTGCAATTAACAATTATGAATTAATACTCCATAATGAAATCAGAGCCCCTTGAAATGCGTATAAAGTTTCACAGATTCTTATAACTCTACAGACCTTTATGAGGTTCTGCATTTTTCACTACATTGGCAGCATCAGGTGCAGGTAGGGAACATCTTTGGATGGAGTGCCAGTCTATCACAGAAGAAAAGAACACACAAATCCTCAAACACTTATAGTACGCCGGGCCAGTTAACAGATGCTAAACAAAAATAGACAGTGATTTATACTGCAAAAAAATCAACAAGAAGAGCAACTGCACTTCAAAGAACTATCCATCCATTCCTTTTTCAAAGCTGCAGAGAAATACCCAAATGAAAAAATCATCCTGCAAAAACACCATGGTCACGAGATTGATAAATCACATTGTGTTAATAGATTTAAAAGGGAACAAACAAAATTAACTTTATTAGGCATAATTCAAATTATGTAGAAAACCCTAAAAATCAAACATACATCTCTCTATTATAAAAAAATCTTGGGAGGGAGACGAGGGAAACGAGACATGATCTTATCAGAAGACACTTTGACGTCCCATTAGAGAAAGCAGTGAGACAAAAAAACAGCTGCTGTACAGGCTTTTAAATGATCGACACACAGCGCAACAAGCAGAACACGCAGCTCACCAGCAGCTGATCCAACCGCATCTCCTTAGAGTGCGTTCAGCCCCTTCACAACGTGAGCAGCGTTATATGTTCTGCAAGAAAGAGATTTAACCACGCCTGGGACAGAAATAAAGGACAAAGAGTAGATGACAAAGTAGAACGTCGTAAAGAATTTTTAAAATGTTGGTGCGGTACACATGCACAGCAGGTTAGAGATAATGGAAAATTCCAAAGTCTCAAAAAAAGGACAGGAAAGATCGCATTAGTGCAAATAAACGGAAATTATTACTCGGTGAAATAATGGAACAGCGAAAAGAGATCGAATATATTGTTCGGATTTAAACTTAAAGTTGGAGACTTGTAGATCGTCTAAGTGGTGTTGCCAGGGGCAGAGCCCCCTAGTAGTAAAAATGGTTATCCAAAATACACACATAAAACATTTCCGTTAATGTAGGAACAACACCTACCTGCCTCAGAAAATCAAGACACCTTTGAAATGTTATAAAATCATTGCTTCAATATTACCAATTACAGGCTGAGTGTGCTGTTCCCTCTTGATGGGAGCACTACAGCTCCTGTCCTTCTTTCCGTACACAAATGAGTTTTCCTGCATGGCACTCGCATGTTATCTTGATTTAAGACTCTAAACTGACTCTGCACTTGAATGTACATTAGTGGGCCGTGCAATGAACCTCCCCACTGTGTTTTTGCCTTGCACCCATTCTGTCAGAGGCATTAAACTCTGTCAACAGCTCACTTACAGATTAATGAGTTGAAAACTGAAAAAAAAGGAAAAAACCCTTTCTCACTCATTATGAGACAGTTTAGTGACTGGGGAATACAAGACACAGCAGAAAGAATTTGAAAACTCTCAAAAGATGGTGCTCTGGTGGAGAATTGAGTGCATGTAATTGTAACCGACCTCAGGCCTAGGGGAGCCTGGGCCAGGTACAAGCCACTGTTGCTACAGGGTGTAGCCACAGCAATATGGTGTAAAGCATAAAAGAAACAGACAACAGTCCCGAGTCTCAGACCATACTTCTCTGTTTTCTCTCTCTTTTCTTTATTCTCATTTTCCCAGAAATATATATATGCTTCAATTTCTGCATAGATCAACATGGCAATTAGTGAAAACAATGATGCAGGCCAATTTCCTCTGCATAACAAATAATGTAAACATGTTTACTTTGAGTACTTGATTAGAAACCAATTTCTCCAGAACTCGTTAATTTTCCAAGGAAGCAGACAGTTCTGTATCCCCACATTGTGTAGATGAGATACTAAATCAAAGCAGTTTGACTGTTCAAAGCAGGTGACTCTTTTGCAAGACAGGTAAATATTTATGTTCTGTAGATAGCCATCAGCAATAACCTGTAGCAGAATTTTCCAGAAATTCTGCCTTTTCTTTAAAACATTGGTTTATAGCCCATTACACTAAGCAACACACAGAATTTTCTTTACAATACTGAATTGTAGCCCATTACACTCTCCCCTACTTTTTTTGAGATGTCTCCTGACATCTTGCTGCAAAGGCTCAGCCATTGGTTCAGTGTCTATTGTGTCTCAACCAATGGTCTTAGGTAATAATCCAATCCTGGGTTTGCTGGATACACTATTGTGTGGCTTGGTAACAAATACATAGGATTCTGTATAACTGCATGGACACCAGGACTCTAAGGCTGGTATGATGGCTGCCCCAGTCTGTGATATGTGAATACTTCTCTGGGTCTGATAGTGTAAGCCGATCTTCTTAAAGTGTCCCCTTCTCTGTCACTCTGGTGTCCTGTTGCTAGGTCTTCTTGACCACTGCTTCATCAATGTTCCCCACCTGGGGTTCAGCAACACTGGTCTCCATTTCCAGTCCTTGTTCCCTTGATGTTCCTTGTGAAGGATTTCTGTCAGGTTGTTGTGGTTCTTGTGGTTTAGGGTAGAACTCTCGGGCCTTGGCTCTGAGCCTGGAGTGTGACTCAGGTTCTGTGACCTCAGATCTGACATGCGCAGGAAAGCGTGGCAAGTGGCCGGGGCCATATGAGATTTCAGCTTCCTCATCGGAGTGATCAGATGCTAAATCTGGTTTCTCACTATATGTTCTTGCTGGTCTCTGCATTTTCCTTTTCACTGTGTTCGATTTAGTGTCTCTTTCAATAGGTAAGTCATTGACAGTCCTTAGACTGGTGTGTCGCGTTGTGGGTTCCTTAGTCTGAGAGGACCTGTTACACCTGTTTCTCGATTCCCGCCTCTTGGTACAGCCAACTCCTCTGCGTCCCATCTGACCACAGTGGAAACAGTGGTGGCACAATTCTTTTCCCTGCTGGACACATCCCTTGCACCTTTGTTTGGGACTAAGACTTGATACCTGAGAGTCCAGTTGTGGAAGTACACGAACGGCTCTCCAACTATTGGTATCAGTATATTTTACAATGTTTTCTAAATTTTCTGCTAGTTCTGACACTCGAGCTATTAGCTGCTCAATAGTTGTATTTTGAGCTTGAGGTGCACGGATAGCTGTCAGATTTTCATTATAATTAAGTTTCACAATTGTGTCAAATTTCTTTGGTAGTTCAGACACTTGATCTGTTAACTGCTTAACAGCTGCACTGTCCACTTGCATCCTATCATTTGCCCGACTCACTTTAGTCTGATCAGCCTGTGCATCATCTTTTGCCTCTACTGAATTTACAGTGGCTGACCTATGTTTACTCAGTGGGTTGAGTCGCTTTATTCTCTCTGCTTCTTCCCTGGTGGATCTAGTTATCTGCTCTAGTATTATAAAATCAGTCACCTTCGGGTCAGTGAGAATTGGTTTTAGGTCTTGTCTGATGTTGTTATATTTCTCATTCAACCCTTGATAAAAGGTATGAAGAAATATGCCCTGCACTAATCTTCTGTCATAGCTGAATTCAGCTCCATGCTGCTCTGATGCGAGCAGCACACGCTGTCGAAGATCCATTATTCTATATACAAATTCTTCAGGTTCTTTCCTATCTTGTTGCTTTGTATTGCTTAGTTCCCGAAACAGTTCTGTGCTGCTTTTTTCCTTAATGTGTAGCCTAAGAAATTCTTGGAGTTCTTCTAATGTGAGATCATCTCTACTCATGAGAAAATTTTTGAAGATACCTGGTTTAACTACTTTTAATACAGACTTAACAATTTCCGACTCAGTACATCCCTCATGTAGCCCTACATCTATTTGTTTGCAAAGGTTACTGTATAAAATTTCAGAACCTCCATCATAGATTTGGCCACCATAGACTTTGAACTCCCTGCGAGGCAGAAAAGCAGCAACATCATTAAGTCTTACCACTTGATCTGAAGTGATATAAGGGAGGCATCCTTTCTCCAAGTCCCCAGAGTTCCTCCTATTTTCAAATTTTGTGCCAAGATGTTTAGCTTGGCTCAAATGAGTATCCTGATCCAGTTCTGTGGTGATGACACCTGTAAAATCCTAACTCCTAGCAGGGGTGAAATCCTTTCCGGTTAGGAGTTGTGAAATCATATCCTGGAGGTGAAGTAGCTGCGACATGCCTTCATCCTCCAAATTTCTCAACTTATCACCCTTGACATAATCAAAAAGGAAATAATAAAGTTCTTGTTCACCTAGTTGTGAGAGTTCTACAGTTTCATTCCCTTCTTCATCTTCTATAATTGCAGCCAGAATGGTGAGTTGATTGTAATCCAACAATATTAATTTCTTATGGATATCCCAGATCAGCATCTTGCGTGGTCCAGATGTTGCCATCTTTCTTCCGTACCTGAAGCTAGTCTCTCTGGATGACACACTGAAAGGAGTCCTCCCTGAAGCTTCACAACAGGAATTCCCAGGCGTATTGATGACTGTCTCCAAGGCAGGGTGCTGATCCCGGAAGAGCCCTCAATTGTTACCAACCTCAGGCCTAGGGGAACCTGGGCCAGGTACAAGCCACTGTTGCTACAGGGTGTAGCCACAGCGATTTGGTGTAAAGCATAAAAGAAACAGACAGCAGTCCCGAGTCTCAGACCATACTTCTCTGTTCTCTCTCTCTTTTCTTTATTCTCCTTTTCCCAGAAATATATATATGCTTCAATTTCTGCATAGATCAACATGGCAATCAGTGAAAACAATGGTGCAGGCCAATTTCCTCTGCATAATAAATAGTGTAAACATGTTTACTTTGAGTACTTGATTAGAAACCAATTTCTCCAGAACTCGTTAATTTTCCAAGGAAGCAGACAGTTCTGTATCCCCACATTGTGTAGATGAGATACTAAATCAAAGCAGTCTGACTGTTCAAAGCAGGTGACTCTTTAGCAAGACAGGTAAATATTTATGTTCTTTAGAGAGCCATCAGCAATAACCTGTAACAGAATTTTCCAGAAATTCTGCCTTTTCTTTAAAACATTGGTTTATAGCCCATTACACTAAGCAACACACAGAAATGTCATTTTCTTTACAATACTGAATTGTAGGCTATTACACTATAATGAATGCATATAATTTAAAATACTATACTTTTTCATAATTTACTTCCTAGTAGTAGAGGAAAAAGAAATACACACAGATGCTGCACCCCACACATACAGTCATGGCCAAAAGGCAAATACTTTACTGGTCGCTACACTTTTGTGATGAATCCTGTGGCCAGCAGTGTTATCGCCCCTTTAAAGATTTTTGTGCCGATGCGCACATGCCCAGTGTAAGCGAATGTCTAAATCATATGTGTTTGCAGTCTTTTTAGCAAACAATGGGAAATTTTTTTAAGCTGCTTTTAATTAACTATGTATAAGTATGGACATAGTCTTAAAATTTATTGGAGGTGGTAGGACAATAATGTGATCTCAAAGACTTTGGCAACAATTTGCAATCCTATTACAACCTGTGAAATCCACAGAAAAAGGGTAAAAATTAAAGTAAAGAGGCAATGTAAATGGACTCCACAGTGGTTGCAGCTCTGGTCTTTGATGGCATCCTTCCTGCTCTATAAAGTATGTGGTGATTAAGAAGTCCTGCCATCCGTCGCTAGTCACTCCTGCAGCTCGATGGGAACTATAGTCTTGTATCAGTACTGCCAAAGGTTACAGATAAGATGAAAACAAATTGAGTGAAAAATGTTTTTTATGTATTCACCTAACTTTAGGTGTCAATGGAGTGAATGGTCCTTGTCTACGTTTTGCTGCAAGTTTCATGTGAATGGCTGGCTCATCATTACTTGTAAGCAGATATGTCTCAAAGCTCCCCGCCTTACTATCATAATTTGAAATTCCGCTTCACACACATGCATTCAGGAATAAACACATTATTATGTAAATAAATGAATAAAGTGATACACAAAAATCTCTTATTTTTACTCATGAAAAAATTGAAAATGAAGAACAAAAATGGATGTAACCTCTTCCCGCACTAACTATGCGATATATGGCATCAGCTACAAGCTAAACGTTATTGTGGAATGCAGTTAGATTAACAAAGCTTTGGAAAAAAAAAACTTTATCCATTAGACAGTGGTGAACACAATAGGATCAAATTAGTACAGTGGATGTGAGATAAGAAAAAGTAACCGGAAAGGGAGGATGCAAATGTGGCAATTTAAAAAATTCATTGTAAAAACCAAGAGAGACAAAGAAAAGGCCACAGGTAGGGATCTCAAACTGCTGGTCTGCAGTTCTGCAGGTCTGAGTTATTGTCATGCTCCTAACACAGCGTGTTCACAATGCGACCATAAATAAAGAGCCCAGTCTAAAACATACAATGTGATGTGACCGAAAAGTAGCCCAGAGACACCTGCTGCTTCTTCTCTAAAACTCTTTATGGCTTTGATCAAATTGCAGCTACCAGAGACTCAGTTCAGATTTTAGTTCCTTATCTTTTTTTTTTTTTTAGTTTGATTGTTTAAATTAATTTTGCAGGTGATCCAAATCTGATATGCATATAGGTGTCTATTCTGAATGTGAAATGCAACTGCAAAATGAATTGAAGCAAATTTGTCAAACTAATGTGGCTACCTATTAACTGATGTTAATCGACCTCCAGGAACACCAAGAGCAGATGGCCGTGCTACTTCACATTGTTTTTAGTACACAATGTCATCAAACTAGTCCGTTTGTGGTGGCATGGAAGAGAAGCAAAAAAAAATTAAAAATTGCTTGTAATTGTCACTGCTGAACCTTGATGTAGAAACTTGAAGACACGAGAGGAGGCAGGAGTCATAAGAGCAAGAAGTGACACAAAACCATTGGCATGCTGAGTCTGTGCTGCCATTCATCTTGCTCTTCAATGTAGGGACATGATAAACAACAACATTTATTTCTATAGCACATTTTCATACAAACAATGTGGCTCAAAGTGCTTTACAGGATGTCAAAGAGAAAGTTACAATAGAAGAAAAACAAATCTATACAATCTTAAAAACAGATACTGTACTGTATATACTCTCATATAAACTTGAAAAATCGATCATTAAATCAGACCCCGACTTGTGCGCCCATTCAAAAATATGACAGTTAAATTTTTTTTTCCATCTTCTTGCCTCCTCCAATCTTGCACCAGTTTCTCAGACACTTAAAATTTTGTTGCAGCAGCGCAGTTACCAATTTCTTTCGCCTCTTCTACAACTTTTAATTTAAAACCAGCTTCATATTTTCTTCTGATCGAACACTCCATCATAGATAAGGGATGCTCTTACGATAAAGGTGTATGAGGGTGTGAAATAGAAAAAACACAAAACAGTGCAAACATCAGAATAGTTTGGGTATTACCGTGTGGTCACGTAGGCACAATACATAGAAAAAAGAAGGCAGTGTGCTCTGTGGTTACTTTCTCGGGTGGGCGTTAGCATATCATAATCTCTTGGACCAATAGCGTTAGTTTTCTGCATTCGACTTATATGATCGACATTATAAAATACCGGAAATTATTTGGTAAAATCAAGTCCTGACTTAGAACTTAAAAGCGGCTATACAGTATATGATAAATATCAACTAGAAGAGTAGGATCCTTATATACAATATCATGATGCAAGTCTTTAAAGATGAGTCCGGTGATAAGGTCAGATGGCCAGAAGTAAGTGATTTTATGATTTTTTTAGTTTTATTGTTTTGGATATGTTCAAAATCTTTGGATATTTTTCCATGTTTACTGAGCCACTACTGCGTCTCCTTTTTTTATGAGTGCTGCCACTTTATGCTTTTTCTGATCCTTTGGTTGTTGGTAAAGATACTTATCATTCAGCTTGAGATGGTGACTTGCTGTTGCCAATTGCTAAAATTTTGGGATAATTCTCAAATGACTTTTATCAATGTCAAACCCTTCATTTTTGCCATTTTGAGTTCCTTGAATTTTGGTTAGTGTTTCATGCTTAGGGTTTTCTGTGTAATTTAATATTTTTGTTCCAACATGCTTAATTATGATTGTCTCTTTCTCTGTGTCTAAGCTTCTACAAGCTGTATGTATTTATTAGCAGAACACTCTATCTTCTGAAGTGTGGCGTTTCATCATGTGAAATTCAAGTACCCTTATTTTATAGAAGTTTGACTCACTTACATATGACTCTTCTATCTGACATTAACATGAATGGTACCATTTAAAAACACTAGCATGTGTTTCTGAAATCTGTTGT
This sequence comes from Polypterus senegalus, assembly GCF_016835505.1. NCBI lineage: Eukaryota > Metazoa > Chordata > Cladistia > Polypteriformes > Polypteridae > Polypterus > Polypterus senegalus. Next base: position 135,640,778 of record NC_053157.1, read on the forward strand.
GAGATATTCTGGAAGCTTCCTTTGAATTCTTTGAAACTCTTAATGTTCTTCTGATGCCTTCTTCATGACTCTAATAATGAGTAGAAAGAATGTGTGAGAGGGAGGTAGGAAACAAATGTAAGGCTGTCACAAGGCACTGGGCGGCAGCACATGGCTTTATCTAGATTATTATAAGCTAGGATGGAAGCTTTCTGTTAATTGTGACAACATTAATATGACCTTTACAACCTACCTAAAACAACATCATCTAAGTGAACATTCTGAGCTTTACGTTAGATTGATTATGTAGCCTAGATCATCTTTATCGACCTTATTACTACGACTTTATTAGCAGGAATAATTCAATATAAACTGGTGTAAACGCTAGGGGTAACTATTGCCCCTTTTACCCCAACAGACAGACTCTCTGGACACAGAGTAACAAGAGGTATTTTCCTCCTAGTGACAGTGTCTTAAGCGCCACAGCCACAATAGCACAGGTAAATAATTAAACAATATAGAATTCTCTCTCTAAGTCTCCTCCGCACCTACCAGCAAGCTTTATCCACCTCCACCCAACTCTGGCTCGCTTGCTGGGTTCACAGCAGTCCTTTAAATAGTCCTTGACCCAGAAGTGCTTCCGTCCTTCCGATCATGTGACCTGTTGCCACTTCCGATATAGAACTTGAATTTTCTTCAGCCCGGAAATACTTTAGGGCTTCCGTCCTCGTGACTAGGGAGTACTTCCGGGCTATGGATAAAATATGAATTCTACAGTCCGTTATATTTGCAATATGTACATTTTACAACAGCGTGTTCTTGTTTGCCGCAAAGTTTTTGGGGTTAGAGGGTGAGTTTCTGGCGGGATTAGTGGTTTGGAAATAAACGCCTTTCTGAGACAAACTGCACCTGTACACTCTCGTATTGCATGCAACATTTTGGCGACAAGGATGGCTGAATTTTCACTTCCAGCACCTTCTCCCTTTCTTTCCCAGCCTGGAGAGCCTCCAGTGCCTTGGTCCTGCTGGCTGGACTCTTTTGAAATGTAACTCCTAGCTCTTGATTTGCAACATGTAAGTGATGTGCGCAAAAGAGCTTTGCTCCAACACTGTCTGGGAATGGAGGGACAGCATGTGTTTAAGACTTTGGGGAATGCAGCCACATACTCCGCTGCAGTGACTCTCCTGGAGATGCACTTCTCTTGCTTACAAAGTGCTATCCTCCACCCAATCTTATTTCGTAAATGGCAACAGCAGGCAGGCAAATCAGTTCACCAATACGTGGCCAAACTTAAGGGGTTTAGCCAGTTTATGCAAGTTCGGAGACATGCAAGATTAATTTATTAGGGATTAATTGGCTCAGCACACTAACAATCCAAAAGTCCACAAAAAGCTCTTGCTAGAATCGGATGATTTAAGTCTATCACGGGCAATCCACATTGCATTTCAGATCGAGTCTGCCGCGAAGTTCGCTGCCAAACCCGACACATCTCCTGCTTCCTCAGTACTGACACGAGACGCGGCTCAAGTGCTGCAGTGCACAGAAGACTTGGACATCTGCAACAACAATCCCACCGTGCAGTTTTCACGACAGCTTCCTCCAAGACCCCAACGTTTTTGCAGGAATTGTGGCTCTAAATCACACTCTATGAGAGTGCAAAGCTGCCCTGCCAGGGATCAGATATGCCAGCGCCGCAATAAAGACAATCATTTTGTGAAAGTTTGTTGTTTCACTCTGGCATCATCAAATCCTGTGACAATTCATAATGTGACATCTAGGCATACATCTTAAAACATGCACAGTAGAACTAGACGACATATGACTTCCGCTTTTGCTAGATACTGGGGCAACAGTGTCTCTGTTAAATCTAAAGACTAAGAAGCAGTTTTTCCCAGATCTCCAGCTATCTGCTCCAGTCTTCACTCTCTGTGGCTATGCCAGCTCTAAGATTGATATTGTGGGTTCAGTTGAGCTGTCAGTACGCTATGGTTCTACGTTTCTTCCTCAATTCACATTCCATGTCTCCCACCATGGTGCCAACCTCTTAGGCCTGGATCTTTTTAACAGACTTGGTTTTACCCTTGTTGACACTAGTGGATCTGTAATTCTTAATGTCTGCTCCACTTGGCAACAGAAGTGGCCATCACTTTTTGATGGACTTGGTTGTCTCTCTGCCTTTCATCACCAGTCTTTGCTAGATCCCACTGTGCCTCCTGTCATCCAGCCACCATGCCACATTCCACTGGCTTTCCATGATGGGGTATCTGCTGAGCTGCAACGCCTCCTAGAAGCTGAAATTATAGAACCTATTAATGTTGCCCCATGGATTTCCAATTTTAGCAAAAAAGTCAGGGGAACTAAGAATCTGTGTCGATCTAAGGGCAGTAAACAAGGCAGTCATTCCTGACAAATACCCTCTGCCAACATCTAACTACACAATTTTATGGATGTTGTTTCTTTACAAAGTTAGATCTCCATCAAGGATATCTGCAGATGCCACTCCACCCCAGCAGTCGAGATCTGACTGCATTTGTCACTCACATTGGGGTTTTCCAATATACTAGAATGCCATTTGGACTCGAGCTGCTTTCAGAAGATAATGTCAACCATCTTGGCAGGGATTCCAGAGGTTGTCATTTATCTTGATGATATAGTTGTGCATGGTCCCACAACCTCTACCCATGATGAGTGTCTAAAAAGAGTGTTTTCAGCACTGGCCAGGCATAATCTCACTCTTAATGGTGATAAATGTGTGTTTTCTGCACCTTCAATTGAATTTGTGGGTTTCTGACTGTCTGCAGATGGTTTAACCCCACTCCAGTCTAACACAGAGGCAATTCAGAGTATTCCAGAGCCCACATCAGTAGCACAGGTTGCTTCATTTTTGGGTATGACTGAATACTATCTACATTTTCTGCCGCAATTCTTCTCCACTACTGCACCCTTACATCAACTTTTGAAAAAAAGATGCTCCCTGTAGATGGACTCCAGCCTGCACAGAGGCGTTTCAGTTGCTAAAGGCTCAGCTTATTTCATCACCTGTGCTGACACACTTTGACCTCAATAGTCCCACCTTAATCACTTATGATGTACCTGGAGCTGCTCTTGGGGCTGTACTGTCTCAGATTCAGGAGGGGACTGATAAACCTGTGCCATTTGCTTCTAGAACTCTTAGCCCAGGTGAACAGAAATCCTCAGTCAGTGAGCGAGAGGCACTCGCATGTATCTGGGCTTGCGAGTGGTGGCACATGTATCTGTATGGCTGTGCATTTACACTCAGAACTGACCACCAAGCTCTCACTGCAATGCTTTCTATGTCTGGTTCTGGCCACAGGCCACCAAGACTGCACTGCTGGTCAGAGTGTCACCAGCAGTACAATTTTAAACTCCAGTATACTCCCGTGCGCCACAATGTAGTGGCTGACCTACTGTCTCGGTTCTCAAGTCCTCCAGCCATGACTCCCTTCCCTAATTCTGCTGAGCCTGAATATGTTAAGCTTCTTCACACACCTCTAGAGGCTACAGTGTCACTTCAGGAGCTGCAGCAGGCCTCAGAGCAAGACCCCGTGCTCACTCAGCTTCGTACTTTTATCATGCAGGGGTGGCCTACTCAAGTACTGGCTGAGGTGACACCATTCCATCGTGTCAAGGATAAACTCACTTGCTGGAATGAAAGCTGTGTTGCTCATGGTCTCTGCACAGTAGTTCCAAGGTCTCTCCAAGCACGTTTCCTGGCAATGGCACATGAGGGCCATTTGGGTATTGTCCGTGTCAAGCAACGATGTTGCAATCTTGTGTGGTGGCCAGGGTTTGGTGCTGATATTAAAGCTCTGGTCAAGGACTGCCCTGCTTGCCGTGTTAATGGTAAAATGGGTCCTCCATCCACACCCCCATTGCAGCCAGTCAGTGGATTGTTAAGACTTGGGAACACATACAGCTAGACATCTGCGGCAAGTTACATGGCGTTCCACATCATCAGCATTTTCTTATTGTGGCATACGACCTACATTCTAAGTGGCCGGAAGTAGCCTCAGTTGGATCAGTTACAACCAGAGCTGTGATCGAGTTTTTGGAGTCCATTTTTGCTCGCTGGGGGTTGCCAGTGGCTGTTTCAACAGATAATGGTCCACAATTTACTCTTCTGGAATTTACAAGCTCTGGAATTTACTCTGTGGAATTTACAAGCTTTTTGATGAATAAAGGAATTCAACACCATCTCACAGCATTCTACCATCCTCAAGCCAAAGGGGGTAGAGTTTAGAGCGTCTAAATAAAACTTTAAAAAATGGCATTAGGGAACATTTGCCAGATGGATGCAAATTTCTTTCGGCACTTCTTCAGACACTTCTTCACTGCAGAGCTACACAGCACTCAACAACAGCCAGTTCACCTGCAGCTCTTATGATTGGTCATGAACTTCCACTGGATTGCCTGCATGCCCAACCAGCTTTGCCCACTGCAATACATACACACAACAGTGTGTCCAAGAGCCAGAATAAAATGAACATTTTGATAGGTCACACCGGGTGAAAATGCCAGACATAACTGTATCAGATTGGGTCAGGGTCTGGAGGCCACATCAAGAACATAAGTTAAAATCTCTTTGGTCTTCTCCTTTAAAAGTAATAAACCAACTTGGACCTGCCACATTTTATCTGGCTGATGGTACCTGCACCACCAGTGCCGAGCTATGACTCTTCAGGTTTTACAGCAGAGTGGCTCGATTCAGCTGCAGGATCATCGGTCCCTATGCAGACTGAGGACCATGAGGTGTTGAAACCTCCGACTGAAACCATCTCCAGACCTGAACGTGTCAGAACTTGGCCCACCAGATTCTAAGATTTCCTTACTGATTTTCATGGTTAAGCAGACTTTAGAATGACATTTGGGTTTTGGAAGAAGCACACAAAAGAGAAAAAAAAAGACTTCTGTACAATTTCAATTACTTCTGAAAGTTCAAGCCTTATATTATGTTTTTCTGGGAGCTACTGTATTTGGTGGGGGACGGGAGAAATGTTAGGTTTGCAATATGTACATTTCATGACAGTGTGTTTTTGTTTGCCGTAAAGTGTTTGGGGTTTGAAGGTGAGTTTCTGGCAGGATTAGTGGTTCGGAAATAAACGACTTTCTGAGACAAACTGCACCTGTACACTCTCATATTGTATGCAACTCAGTCATCCTGCAGCATCTCCTGGCAGCACCCACGGTACCTGGTAGGGCTGTGAAGACGAACTCCAAATCCAAGGGTGCCCTGTAGGAATCCAGGGCACCGCTATGCTGCTGGGAACTCGCCACCTAACATCCAGGGGCAGGCAGTGTCTCAAAGTAGCTGCCTTCCCCCAACCTTCTACTCTTTGGACGTCCCACTTGTCCATCTCACTGGACTTCTGGTAATGTTAATATTTCTCAACATAACTGTTTTATTAGGTCACAACCATTTGTGACCTAACCATTCCAACAGTATTTATTGATTGAAGGTAATTCACTAAAGAACACTTCACTTACCTTCCAATAACAACAAATACTGAGGACTACATTCCTGAAAAAAGGTGAAGGGTTAATAAAATGATGAGGACAGAGGTTAAGAGCACACACTGATACAGTGCTTTGCCGCACCCACCCCATGACAAATCAACCCAGGATCTCCAGATTAGGACCCAAGTGCAGCCATGCAATGGGTGACACCTCAGCACCACGCTAGTTCAGATGGAATGGAACCAGTGTGAGGTTTTTTATGATGGCTGGAGTGCCAATTATGCCACCAACGCCCAGTTTTTCCCTGCAGGTTTGAGGGCCTTCTTGCAGGGCTGGATGCAGATTAACTTCATACCCAGGATGAAGAAATTGTAGGTTAAGGGCCTTGCCCAAGGGCTCAACGGAGTAGAGTCACTTCGGGCGTTTACCGGCAACCTTCTGATTACTAGTGCAGATACCTACCTCAGAGCCACCACTCCACCCATAAAATGATGAACATATTTTAAGTACTCTTAAAAAATTAGTAATATTGTGAACATGACAAAAGAAATATGCATTATGCCAATTAGTCTGTCATTAGCTAACCTGCTTAGTCCTGAACACGGTCATGGTGGGTGCTGGAGCCTATCCCAGTTAGTACAGGGTGCAAAGTAAGAAGAAACCCTGAATAGGGAGCCAGTATATCGCGGGGCAAACAAACACACACACACCCTGAACCACACACTAGGGCCAGTTTAGTATCGCCAATCTACTTAACTTGCACGTCTTTGGACTGTAGGAAGAGACCGGAGCACCCAATGGAAACCCATGGAGACACGGGAGAACTTTCAAACTTCACACAGGGAGAACCCTTGATGCGAACCCTGGTCTGTTTACTACAAGGCAGCAGTACTACCACTGCGCCAGCATGCATTAGACATAAATCAAAATTGGGAAATTCCTTTAAATTTTTAAAATTGTAAATGACTTAGGCCTCTGTTACTTGATCATTTCAAGGAGTGGGCTGTTTTATTGTTTTATGGGCCAACATAGACTGTTTGGTTACAAGGGGCTGAAACTTTTCAGTGATCAGTTAGCAAACGTGATCTATGCCCCAATGGCTGTAGATCATCTTCTTTAGCCTTTCATGCTTCTGTGATTCCAATTGTCCACAATTCTTTATTGATTGCGTTATTTTTAAGTATCATTGGTACAACTGCTAGAACGTTCTCCCTGTGTTTTTTAGCATTCTTGTTTCCTATTAAATCTCAAAGATTTGTGGGGGTCAGATAACTGGTGACACTGAACAAGTGTGGATTGGTGTCTCTAATTGTGTTAATTGCCAAGGGATGTAGGGCTTCTGGCTTTCTGTGGCTATTTTACTTATACTCCTACGACTAAGACAAAATCACGCCTGCTTGATTGTTGGGGTGAGTGGCAGACTAGTTTGACTCGGTCATTGGGTATTTTAGATTGCATGACTATTGGCCATGAGTGTGCCACCACTGCCGCCAACTCGCTAAGATAACTTAAATGACCATTAAAATGTTTAATCATATATAATCCTTTTTCACCCTTCAAAGCTGTAAAGAAATCATTAGCTGTGGAGGAGACAATACAGTTGTCGAGTTACTTAAGTAGCTATTTAGTGAAGAAGGTCACGAATGCACAGAGTTTTTTAAAGTTATATGTTATAAGCAAATCTCCACAGTCAGAGACTGGGCGGTCGGTTCTGTTACATAACAGAACTGGAGCAAGTGAGACGTAGGAAGTGACAGATTGAGTTTCACTTTTAGTAGATTTTTTTGAACCCTTTGTGAATACAGGCAGATTAAGCTCCAAGAGGGGATTTTTTTTAATAATAATAATTCTTTGCATTTATATAGTGCTTTTCTCTCTACTCAAAGCGCTCAGCAATTGCAGGTTAAGGGCCTTGCTCAAGGGTCCAACAGAGCAGAGTCCCTTTTGGCATTTACGGGATTCGAAATGGCAACCTTCTGATTACCAGTGCAGATCCCTAGCCTCAGAGCCACCACTCCACCACCCCAACATATTTTACTTCAGGAAATATGGCATTCTGTAACCTCTCTTCCTTCCTTTTTTTTTATTTTCTTCATTTTGACGCATTTACATTATTTTATTTGAAATTCTTTCAGGATGCAGTCTGGGGTCTCTACAGTGTAACCCTTTTCAAAAAGACCATTTATTTTAAAGATAAAAGAATAATAAATGTGTGGCTTTGGCTTTAGATGAGAGAGGAAAAAATGTGAGAGAATATGTATAGATATTGACTAATTTGCCTGTAAGGCCCTTGCAATTAATTAAATTTAAATAGCCCTATTTACACGTGGTGATGGCTGCACCCTCCCCTCCCTCCGCAGCAGTAGTCATAGAGGAAACTTACTGTATATGGCTATAGGCAGACGCATAAATCAAATAATGTTTAATGACTCAGGAGAACTTGTTCTTGAGGTGTATAAGGGGTCTGCTAAACTCAAGCGCTTAGGGCTTGTTAACCGAGCAGGCAAACAAGTGAACTCTATGCACCTCTATGGCCGCTTCTAGGTGGGAAGGACATGTTATTCATCTTATTACTTCATTGAGCTGAATTTCTCTAATGAGCAGCAAGACAAATAGATATGGATTATTAGACTGCACATTGCTATTTAGTCAGGGATATCAGATTTTGTTTTTTTTTTTAAACTTGACATGTTTTTATGTGCTAGAATGCATTAGATGTAACAGATTTTTCACTCTAATCTTTCAAGGCTGTTTTCATTCAGTTGAATGTTTGCAAATGCAATAGAATGTGCAACTTCATATTTTGTGGTTGTTTGCCAAAAAAAGGAAAACATAACTGTATATTAAAAGCTAGGACCTAACTCCAAACATTCATTGCGTCTCTTACCAAAGTCAATTAAGTGGTGTATTCCTGCACTAGAGCCATCGACTCATTTTCTTTTCATTGCTGGTCCAGTTCAGAGTCAAAAAGAACTGGAAATGGCATAAGGTGGGAACCAACCCTAGATGGGGCACCAGTCCATCGTAGGTTACACATTCATGCACATACACTCAGTCGTAACAGGCTGACGTGGCATTTTATTGAACAAGCGATCAACACAAAATCCAACAAATAAAAGATTCTCTCAGGACAACATTCAGTAGTTTATCAGTGAAATGTTAGCTGTCATTTTGTTCTGTTCAGTAACCTGTCAGGCAGGTAGGGTGGCGGAGCTGAACTCTAAACTGTAAGTGCCTACAAAACCTACTACTTGGCCCACTTTATGAATATGATCATCAATAAAACTTAGAATTATGATAAAAAGAACATAAGAAATTTTACAAACAAGAGGAGACCTTTCAGTCCATCGGACTTGTTTGTTTAGCTGATAGCTAAGTTGTCCCAATATCTCTTCTAGATATTTCCTAAAGTTTATTGTGAGTTCTGTTTCAACTACATGTCTCAGTAGTTTGCCTCCATAATTTAATAATAAATGAATTCCATCATCATCCAGACATGCACTTAAGTGCTATGCACACAATGCATAAAAAAGATGAGATAACCATCACAGAATTCTTACTGTGACACTCTGATTAATGCTGGAACTGCACAAAACAAACTCTCCGACATAAATCAGAGTCCAGTAGATTTAACTTCACATAAAAAAGAGAAAGAAGCTTAATGGATTATGTGCCTGCTATAAACAAAATTTACAAGATTTATCATCCTGACACACATTATTTTGCTTCTTCTGTAGCACATTGTTTAGTGCTGCTCCCTCACAGATTGAGTTTGAGTCATAGACTGCTTGTTGATGGAGTCTGCACATGTTTTTTTTCTTAAGGCACAAAGAGTTTTCATCCACATCCAAATTGTTTGATGCTCCAGTTTTCATCTGATTGGCCTAATGTACCCATTGAAGACCTGAAATTGGTTCTTGCCTTGCAAATAATTCTGTCAGGATATGCTACTATTTGCACCATCTCCATATGGGGTTCAGCTCTGGATACTTCAAAGTGTGAGTCCAGGCAAGGACCAGAGGCCACACCCAGAAAGGTCAAGGGGACAACTGGAACAACGAGTCTTCCAATAAGGTCTCTAGAAGAAGCTAATAGGACCTCTTCTGAGGCCTCATGCATAGTGCTGTGTGTAGAGTTCACACTAAAACATGGTGTACAGACAAAAGCAGAAATGTGTGTATGCACAAAAAAAAATCCTGATGCATTAATATGTGTGTACTCCAACTTCCATGTTGTTCCGCTACATAAATCCCGGTCATCGTGAAAACTAATGCATGTGCAAGTGCCTGCTGCCACTCCCCAACTCCTCCCAGAATTATGCCTCTTTGAATATGCAAATAAATATAAATAGTCCTTAAGCTCGGTGTTCTGTGAAAAGGCAATGGCAAAAGTACATGGGAAAATAGAAGAATTTCAGCGAATACCAAGTGAAGGCAAGGAAAAATGTAGTATTTGTTGGTTTAAACAGTGGTAAAACAACAGAAGGAAGTTGATCGAGTGACATAGAGTGTCATATTAACTCGAAAGCTCAAGTTCACAAAGTCGCACAGTGCCCGAAATAAAAAAGTTGTCAGATATCAAAGTCGCCGTGAAAACGCGAGCCATAGCCCACCGTCTGAGTGTCATATGAAAGCTTATTAGGGTACAAATAAAAGAAAAAAATTAGGGACACAGTGGGAAAGAAGCTCGAAATGTCAACTTTAATCTCTAAATTTCCAATTTAATCACATAGTTTATTTTGTCATTAAAGTAGAACATCATAAACTTTATGTTAAAATTGTTTAATTTACTAATTTCTCAAATCCCATCGTAACTAAAGTAACACGTTTTGCTTTGTTTTGTATTTGATCTTCTATATGATCTATGTGTGTGAATCAGTACATGCTTCTTAAACGGGCTTTCTCTTCATCTGACAGGACACAGAATCCATTACATTCGTGATATTACAGCTCTCTGAATAATTACAATACTGAGATGTATACTTGATATCATTTTCATGATGATAGGAGTTAAAGCATGTTATTAAACATGGGAACATAGTGGCGCAGTGATAGTGATGAACTGGCGTCCCGTCCAGAGATTGTTCCTGCCTCCGGCAAGATGCTTGCTGCGCTCTGCATGACCTTCGATGAAATAATTTACTGTAGCAGTACTGTCTCTTTCAAATGTACTAACCCCGAATTCCTGTCCTTTGTTTTCTTTCTCCAAATATCCAATCGCCACACAATCAGCTCTGTAATAGATGTTAAGCCATCTGTAAGCTTAGAATGCAGATTCTTCAAAACTTTTAATGAAGATTGAAATATCTTCGTAGTACATGTTTAATTATTTTATCCATCCATCCTTCCAGTGTTGCGCCAGCCCCAGCAAGAATACAGCGCAATGCAGGAACAATCCTTGAACGGGGCTCCAGGTCCTTATTATCGCTGCGACACCGTGTCACATGTTTAATTATTAACAACTAGCTGAAATACCCAGTGTTGCCCGAGAGGAGATTTTTCTTTTTTTTAATTGTTTCAGAAAAATATTACTAAAAAAACACAACTTTAAAAATAAAAATAAATTAACAAACAATGAAGACTCATTAATGTGCTTGTCTTGCTGTCTTGTATGTATGTTATCATCCAGCTGATGCTCGGAAATGGCCAACTCTATTTAATTTCAAAAGCAACAGTGGCACGATGGAGCTCAAACATAAAGAATGCTTGTAGTCACCTCCAGTTTGCCCTCTGGTGGTCGTTCCGAGTGTCAGCTGGATGATAACATACATACTGTACAAGACCGCAAGATCACACCCCACCCTACCCAGAAGGGGATGATTTAGGGTTGATTTTACACTACAGTATTTTTAGTCGACCAATGAGAAACATGTGTATCAAGTTTCATGAAAATCGCTCCAGCCGTTCGGACGTGATTCTGGAGCATACATACTGTACATACACACATTGACTTTTATATATATAGATATAGATTATATAAATGATGTTAACATTTTATCTGTATAAAGTAATAAACATTTTGCTGCATTTCATCTTAAAAAGATATTGTCATCATATGTAAATGTGCACTTTATAAAGTGGCTCAGGTTGTGCGATATTGTAACTGTATCGCAAGTTTACAGTGAGGTAATTGTACTTATTTGTAATGAAACTGTTTCTGAACCGCGAGGTCAGTATAGGAAAGGCTCTGAAGCGTTTGCTGTAAGAGAGCAGTTCAAATAGAAAGCGTGGCTGAGGCAGCATATGGTTGATGCTGTATATTGATAATTCTCTTTCAGATCAGCTGCTGTAGAGCCGTCATTCCACACTCAGATACAGTGATATAAATACTCCGAGTGGTGCAGTGAGAGTAATATGGAAAAAGATGGTCCGCTGTGGCAACCCCTAACGGGAGCAGCTGAAAGAAGAAGAAGAAGAAAAAGGTGCAGTGAGAGTAACAACACTAAAGCAGCTATGGTATTTGGAATAGTTTGGCTATTCTGTGGACCATTATATTGTTACAGGTTAATTACAATCACATGCCTCAAACTAATAAACACTATGTGGTTAATTTCAGTGTATATGATAGAGCCGCATCAGGGATGTGGATCTAGAAAAGAAAGGGAAACCACACTGGAACAAAAGCACTGCTTTGACGTTTGCAAAACCGAGCAGAGAACTTGCGTATGCCAGGGATTGAGCTACTATGAAAATGTATGTGGCTTTACGCCAAGTTTAGTTTTTATATATTGTAACGTGAGCGTGGAAACAAGAGTATGCAACATTTTTGTGCATATGCACCATTTATACATGAAACTCCTGTTCACTTGATCCAAGACAAGTGGATAAATGGGAGTCATTTCCAGCTTTATCCAGTAGAGGATCTCCACCCTTTGAGAGATGTAAAATTGGTATAGATAGATAGATAGATAGATAGATAGATAGATAGATAGATAGATAGATAGATAGATAGATAGATAGATAATCATATATGTATTTGTTTACTTGATATTGTACTCTGAGGAAACATGCAAGTTAATATTTCATTGTACAATTTATGCATGAAAAAAGAAATGACTTCTGAATAATTCTAATCTCATTTTAATCAAGTTTTCAAAACCTAAAGAGGTGGAAGCTTGCAGTTAATCAAGGCAATGAAAAAGAGCAACCCTGTAATTCTTCATGAAGGTCTATATTTTACTGTCTGAGGTTGGAATTGGTTCTTTCTAACTTCTCCATTTTCACATTGACACTTAGTGGCAAAGAGGATTCTATTAATTCATCTTGTAGTACATGGTATTCAACTTCATAGGCAAATCATTTTTCTGAGCTATCCATTCAAATACTTGTAAAAAAATACTCCTTTTACTACAAAAGAATTAATTACAAAGATTGCAAATTAAGAGTGAAAATGGGCACACATGCAAAATTCAGACAGAAGTCACACATCTTATCTACATTTATTATTAGAGATTAGTGTAGCATATCCATAAATCCATTATATATTTCTTTCTTAGAAGGAAGCTTTGAAAGTGTGATTTAATTTATCTTTAACCAGTGCACTAACTATAAGTAATACACTCTGAATTAGACAAATTAAAATAAACAATACATCATTTAGTGAATTCATGCAGAATATTCTAAAGTTTCAGAGGGCTTTCTTGATTAATGTGTTTTATTTGTCCCTAGAGGAAAATTTGGCTTCTTACAGTAGCTCCTTCAATGAATAAATATATACATATTTAGGTAAATAAATACATACACACAGACAATACTATGGTCTTAACGCACACCAGATTTACTTAAAAAGGAAAGAAAATTTTAAAAAGAAAACAAAACTTCTGACTTGGCAGTCCCACTCACAGTGTGTCATCAACACATATTGCTGCTGGTATAAAAGACCCTCAGTAGTGTTTGTTGACACACTTCTGCTGAATAATTTGTTGGCTGAAAGTCTTCAGTGTTAGTGTGTCAGAGACAGAAAGCACAGCATTGTTCATAATGGCACTCTGTTTTTTTTAATTCTATCATTTTATTATATACTGTATTATTATCTTATTTACTGCAGGTGAAGTCACAAAGGCCAATAGGGAGCTTCAAGAATTTAGTAAAGCCTTAAAAGAATGCTTTTAAATGGCTAGTCTGTGGCATAAATTCCCTTCTTGAGTGGATGTGAGAGATTGATTTCTGCAAGTATTTCATATTTCTCCAGCTAGACTTGCTGATTTCATGTTAACTAGATGAGACCTTAGTTGATTCCTTCTCCTTCCATCACAATAAGGAGTTTTTAGCCTTGGCCAAAATAGTGCTTTCGTCTGCTTCTCTTTCCTTTTAAAAAATATTTTTTCAGATTACTTCCCATGCAGATAACTATACAGATGACCTTCAATCTCCAGGGTTCTTTTCTCAGTAAAATATATTAGGTGGTTTCCATGTGAGCTTGTTGTTTTGATTCTTTCACAGCACTTTCTTTAATGTTTTGAAAACGATTTCAGTTTTTCCTAGACAGTAAAAACCAGCATGTGATGCAATATGCAGTAACCCCCATTTAGCTGCTATATCTTAGTTTTCAGTTTTTGACAACTGTCATCCATGGTTTGAGAATATTTGATCATGGATGAATTTTGACTCCTGAATTAGGTAATATATTAATAAATGTTAACAACCAGGCTTAGATATGCTGTGGCACACTGAGTCCACTCAAACTAGAGAGCCTTCTTCATGCTCAAACATCTGATCCACTCTTACTTTTGATCAAGCTCACCTCAGAATAGGAGGACATGTCAGCAGCTCCCTGGTTCGGTAGTTTTTTGCATGTTCTATAAAACAATTTCAAACTACTTCTCACATTTTGTAGCCAATGCCAGCCAAAAAATAAACAAAATTGTTTGCTCTTTGTCACAGGTTGTAATTCCCCTGACAGCTGTCTTGATTTTATTCAGCACCTCACTTCACACCTTAGCTTTTGAACAACAATTACTTCAAATATGTCCGTGACAAAGAATATTTTTAGGAAAAGAGTACATCAACAGTAGAATAATTTTTTTTTTTTTCATAGGTGGCAGAGACTTAAGCAATGAATCAGTAACTGAAAGACAATCAATAAGGTGAAATTTCAATATAGGCCAAAACCAGAAATTATACTAAAGGTAGCTACTCAGGAAAAACTTTTGCTTTTATTCTTGTTTACAGTTTTTTTTTCTTTATTTTTAGGTGAATTTTGGAAGAAAAAGTCCCATCATTAGTTTACTCATTCACAAAAAGAGCACTGCACCGGCATCAATATGTGTAAAGTACAAACACAACTGAGATGGTGTTATCTATACGGAGATAAAAAATAATAATACATAAATATCAATTTAAAAACATGAAAAATGTTAAAAACTATTTTAAAAACAAAACCAAACAGAGGCCTAAAATGTGCATAGACCATGATGATGCCAGATTCCCTCTGAATATCCACTACTGTGGTTTAAGTGCCCATCTGCTTCAGAGACATTTCTGAGTTCAGCATCGTCAGTAGGTGCAGTTCTTTAATAGAATTTTTTTTAAAGATAAGTAAGAAAATGTACAAAGGAGAATTGCATCATTATATTATTGGTTTTATATTATCAAAATAGTGTTACTATGATATAACAATATGCTTATCTCTATTATGTGTTAATGTTTCCTAAAACGTTATTTAATTTAACGGGAAAAGGCAAAAGCAAAGAGATTACATAAGACAATAATACAGTAAAGCCAAAGGGAGGAATCCCTTTATCAATAATAACACATGCAGTTATAATAAAAAGAATTAAACAAATGATAAAGAGGAAATAAGAGAAAAACTGCCTCCCCTTGTCATGCCCAGTGAATACAGTAATTGTTAACAATACAATAACCAAGCATTAAAAAATAGCTTGAAATTAAAATTAAAGTGCACATTCTTTATTTAATATATGGGCTCTTATATCACCATGACCAAGCCTTTTCATAGCTAGAGAAGGAGTAATTCTTAACTGTAATAGTGTTTTTGAAAGAAGCACCAAGTTCTATTACTTCCAAGTCCATAGAAAAATATAAGGTATTAGGAGATTTACAGTTTTGAGCTAAAACCAGTCCTGCTGCAAATGAAGTAAAAGTGTGAGATTTAGGGAGTGTTGTGGACACCAGGCATGGGTTGGCTGGCATTATGGCTGGGTTGGTTCAAGGTTCAAGGAAGAACAGGGGGAGACCAATCACAAGGACTATTTGCTGCCCTGATACAATTGGTGGCAGTCTCACTGGGCTACTGTTCCTGAATGAATACCTGCAGGGCATGCTGGGAATTGCAGTCTTGTTAGACAGCCCTGCTGGGTTCTATGGCTGCTGCCTACGGGAGCTGCAAGGACAAATCATTCCCACTTTAAGAAACTTCCACCTGACCCGGAAATTCTTGTAATGTGGTAACACCAGAAGTACTCCCGCCTGGGTCTGTTATAAAGGAAGCTGCTGGACCTCATTTAAGCAAATTAGAGTCGGGAGAGAAGCTGAACAATACTCACTTGAAGGAGTGAAAGCAGAGGAAGAAAGAGAGAAAGGAAGAGAGAATAGATTGAATTGTGCCTGTGTTGTGTTTTAGAATACAGTAACAGTAATGAACAGTCAATCTGCTTCCAAAGTTTAAAAATAAATAAAAATTGATTAGCATATGCAGTATATTAATCGCTGGATGGCTGGTATCATAATAAAACAGCCCACAGGATCAATCTCAATCTCATAGCTAAAGGTCCATAGTGACTGTAATTCTACCGCCACTCCAGGATTGGCGCTGTGTCCTAATGCGTCTCTCTTCCTTCCCCTGCAGATCAGTTGATTGATGGCTAGGACTCCTCTGACGTCACTTCCAGTGTCCATTGTGATTGCTGCTGCAGGGGGACGTGGCAGCCCTTCAGAAACCCCCTCTGAAATAGTTTTTCAAATGGGAAACAAACACACTATTACAGCTTTTCTTTGTGGCATCACCTGCAGGCTTGCTGCGTGACGTGCTCCTCGCGTGGGGCTTCGGACATTTTAAAGACCGAGCTGTGGCCATCCTGAGGTCTCACTCTCCTGTCTCTCTTCCTGCTCCGGCTGCTGTTACTGGGCCACTGGACCTCCTTGATGAAGAAGACTTTGTGTTCTTCTGAGCAGGAGTCGGGGCTGATGCATCATGTTTGACAGCTGCTCCTTGTGAAGCAGGATTGCATCTGAAAGAGACTTGTGTTTGTATCTGCCAGAACAGCAATAAAGTTTCTATTCCGTGGAAAACCAGCTGTACTCTCCTGTGCAACTTTGAGACCCAAGCTTGACACTGTCCACCTGGACCCACCTCTTCCTGTCAGAAGGGCGCAAAACCAGAAGCACAACTTTCATGGGAGAGTTCTCTCTTGAACTGCCATCTGTAGAGATGTCTCTGCAATATTTGTATGCATTTTTTAATCTCACTGCCTCTTGGCACCCCAACTCTTTCTGTTACAACATATAGAAAGCTCTTAAAAGTTATCAAAACACCTTCCTTATAGTTAGAGAATAAAGACAATTAGTACATTTTATGAGTTGGTTTAACATAGCTGTGTCTAGCAAAATAGTTTCTTGCATGCCGGAAAATGTAACAACTGACTAATAAAGCCTCTTTCCACGTAAGTAATATTTTTGAAGGGGAACTAAACCCCCCTAACATGAAAAGAAACAACCATAACAATCAAAATATGGTGTTTGTAGCAAACAAAGCATATCATAAATCCCCAAAAAAGCTCATTTAGCAATATATATTCAATTGCAGACAGGTCTATAAACTAATAAAAATACATAAAACTAATAATCATCAATTAACTTTTTTTTTTAACAGAAGCAAATATGAGAACAAATATTTAAAAAGAACAGTTAGTAACCGTTAAAGGATTGACTAATAAATTCTTGTGCAGAACTCAAATAACATTTGTAAATAATGAGTACAGATAAAAAGCACACAGAAAAAAAAGAGAGAGGGAGAGAAGCTGTAACTCAGTGTTAACAACAACAAATGCCAAAAAAAGTAGTTCAGCAAAACTGAGACCATTTAAGCCAAAGTCCCATTATGCGACTTTTAGTCGTTGGGTATGTCAGATTTGCCGATCACATTTGCTGATCACATTGCCAGGCCAAGTCAATTTAAATGACTGAAAATTGCTGCCCTTCTGAGTGCCCATCTTCTAGCTCAGTTATGACTGCCCCCTTTTGTGTTTGTGATAGTGTGCTGCCTGATGTACCCCATGCTGTATGAAGGGTTACCAGCTGGCCGTAGTCTCTGCCCTTTCTTTTTTTTCCATTATGTTGTGGTATGTAAAACACGAGACATCAGACAGATTAGTGTCAAAGCACTTGCATTCTTTATTCCTCATCATGCATTTTACTTCTGGATGAGTATTCATTGGTTGCCAGTTCTCAGAGCCCATCCCTACGACTAAAGACAAAACCAAACCTGTCATGGTCATGAATTAGATGAAGTGTGTCTCTGGGTATGTCAGACTACGCAATGGACTTCACAGGAGTGTGAACTGTTGCCAACTGTTTCCGACTTGCTAAGATTACGTACATGAAGGCTACAAATGAAAATAGTTGGAAAAGTTGCATTATACGGTGCCGCGGTGGGAAGCATTGCTGCCTTGCAGTAAGGAGACCCGGGTTCGCTTCCCGGGTCCTTCATGTGTGGAGTTTGCATGTTCTCCCCGTGTTAGTGTGGGTTTTATCTGGGTGCTCCGGTGTCCTCCCACAGTCCAAAGACATGCAGGTTAGGTACATTGGCAATTCTAAATTGTCCCTAGTGTGTGCTTGGTGTCTGTGTGTGCCCTGCGGTGGGCTGGCGCTGGTGCCCTGCCCGGGGTTTGTTTCCTGCCTTCAGCCTGTGATGGCTGGGATTGGCTCCAGCGGACCCCCGTGACCCTGTAGTTAGGATATAGCGGGTTGGATAATGGATGGATGGATGAAGTTGCATTATGTGGTGTTGCGTTTAGCCTTGGGGCACGCCTCATGCCTTCCTGAATATAAGTAAAAATTAAACTCAAGGTAATTAAATAGTTAAACACAGATCCAAAAAACAAAAAATGGAGTATAAAAAATGGACTTGTTGCTAAGTCACTTACCTGACTCTCAAACATTTTGCAGTTGCTGAACTGATTGAACCTTTACATGGGATAGGAAGAATATTGAACTAACAACTTATTGTTGCAAGTCCTTAGACAAAGTTGACTTCACAAAATGTTTGCAAAGCAATGCAAATTCTCTTCTTTTAGCCAAGGTTGCAGGTGAAAGACTGAAAGATTTTTAAAAGTCTGAAGTGTTTACTGGTTTGTGCCACTTGTATGACCCTCTACTTAATATGAAAGAAATACAGCTGTCAAGTAAGATCCCTGGGTGAATTAACAAGAAACAGGATTAGGTGTAGGTAGTCTATGGCATCTACAGTACCTGCTGTTACATCAAAAAATTTAAAGTGCGGTAAAAGTGCACGGAAAACATTAGATGGAAGCCATGTCCCACAGTTGCAGTTTTCTATAAAAGGTACTGTAAAGAAGAGATGCACAAGGCAACACTTCCTAGCACTTTCTCGGTTTTCTGTTTTAGACGTGCTATGCTCTGTGCACCACCTACCAGGTTTGTACTTTACTTGAAAGTTTATGTAGCCACCTCATCACTTTTGTATTTGAGGCGGTGATACAGGATAGACAGTCATATAAGATGGGGCTCCTTCCCAATGTAGGAACTCTAGCCATTTCTAGTTCCTGGTACTTTTGTTAGCTGCCATTCCAGGGTATATACTTTTCATTCAGCAAGGAACTATTGTGGGTGGGGATCATGCTGATTGGGTGACCACAAGCACTGGCACCATCTTTGGAGAGTTATCGGTGAAGATCAAGTGTCGCACTTTGCATTGCATCTCTCTTTATAGCTGCCCTGCAGGTGTGCCGTGCTCTGCACCACATCAAAGCACTGATCTTCCACATGAAGCTGCAGTCTTTTTGAAGCAGTAAGGTGGTGGGTTTACTAGTGAAATCCCGAACACGCCGCATGTCGCATCATGTCACTCTTCACTTTGACCACAAGCACTGGTGCCATCTTACAAATCTGTTAGTAGTTCGAATTTTGGCGAGCACTGCACTTTGCACCGCACCACTCTTCATAGCTGTGTCCCTGGAACACTGCGCCATGCACTGCATTGAAGCAATAATCTGTTACATGGAGTCACAATCGCTTCAAAGCAATAAGGTGAGGGGAGGGGGGGTCCCCCATGAACTCCCAAATGCACCTCACTTCACACCGCATCACTCTTCTTTGCATGTCACATAATTTGCATAAAGGTCACAGTTTCTGTTGTGTGGTGGGGACACAACACACAAAAGTGGCCAAGGACTACAAGTAGCCCAAGTCTTACATCGTACAGGAATGTATTGGATCCTGACAATAAAGTTTCTTCGATGGGAAGCAACTAAAGTATTAACACCAGAGCATCACAAGGTTTTTAGGTGTCTTTCCATTTTCTGTGCTAGTATTCTTAGGGCATTTTTTGTTATTTATTCTTTGCTTCATAAATGCAATTTCTGGTTACAGTGTATAAATCTATTGCTAAGTAGAAAAGGTCAAAAATGCCAAAACACACTGCTCAAAAACAAAGCTTTAATATTTGAATTAAAAGCAAAGACCAAAAAAATGTTATAATCTAATTTCAAGAAATTGAGAATTTGCTGAAAATAAAAAAGATCAAATTGCATAAAAACAAATATTCAAAGAATACCAAAAGTTGACAAACAATGATAACAACATAAGTTCTTAAAAAAAGACCAAAGAAAATGAAAGCAATGTCCACAATCCAAGATCAGAAACTCTGAAGCCAGAATGTCAAAAAACAAAATGATCCAAATAAAGGTGAAAACCTTAAACGATGGAGAAGCCCAAACAGAGCTGCAGGAGCAAATGCCACAGCACAGGAGCTGAGGAAGAAGGTGCATTAATTAGGGTTGTCCTGATAAGAACACACAAGAGTCCTAAATAAATAATCCTAGAAAAGTGACCTGGATAAAGTGACAGATGACAAGTGTCACGCACACACATGCAAATGGGAGGCAGCTAAAGGGCTTGAACAATAGTAGTACCACGCCAAACCAGCGGGTGGTCGAGCTGCACTGACTTTCTTACTCAATCTTCTGCAGAACATCCACGGGAAATCCTACTCGCTTCCAGCACTTATGATGACGTCACTTCCGGCAGCGTCATCATTAATGATGTCACTTCTGATCCTGACAACATCACTTCCAGTTCCAGCTCCGCCGATGATGCCAATTCTGGTCTTGATGACATCACTTCCGGTTCCGCTCCTGATTATGTCACTTCCTGTCTCAGCCTTTAAAGCCGCCATCTTCACATACTAAAATCAGTTCTGTTTTAGACTCTGTTCTGTGAACATTTCAACAATTTACCCATTTGCAGTTAGGGCACAATACACGGGTGGCTTCCCCAAACCTTTTTTGATGTCTCTGGCTCATTTGTATGACTCAAGCATATCAGAGGACAAACAAAGGAGCAGGGCAAATTACAAAAATAATAAAACGTGAAAAAGACACAATCCTAATAATAATGCTAAAGTTAGTCCAAACTGGGTTTATTTTCTCATTTCTGCCACCCATAAAATAAAGTAAATAAAATCACAAGTGGCTCACTCTTCTCTCAAGGAAAGATTTGCTTTTTGGTTTGGCCTGTATACGGACTCAGCAGAGATGGCAAATAAAAAAATAGCTAATCAGCAGTAATAACAAATGTTCTTTTATTGAAACGCTTAGGAGATTTATCTGTTAAGCTTGGATGCAGAAGGACTAACATGGGCGATCTTCTTGCCTAAATGACATCCTAAATGATCGCAAGGCAGAGAATTCTGGGAATCGGTTTTTACTTCAATAGGTGAAACAAAATGTTTCAAAAATGAAAACAGAATTAAACTTTTGTTGAGATGCCCCACAATAAATTTCAAATCCAGAATCCTTAATATTCAAAAGCCCATATTTGATATGTAGATTGTTAATAGTGTAACAATAAAAGGTGCAAAAAATTATAATAGCCTGGAAGTAATGTGGTGAAGATAAAAGTGACACCAGAAGAAATTACAGGCTGTGCGGTAAAGGGGATTCTGAGACCAAGTTGGGAGGATGGAGAAGAAAAACACAGTTAATGGGTGGAAAAAATATCAGAGTGGGTTTTTGAAGAAAAATAAAACAGAGTGAGCTTGAAAGGAGTGAAGACAAAGGTTTGTGCAGAAGCAAGTGAATTAGCCACCGTACAAATGTGCAAAGAGAGGCTCATTATCTGTGTATCAAGGCCAGCCCAGGGGGCACTAGGTTTACTGTTTTGGATTGTTATCTTTAATCACCTGCCCTTTTAAATATCATATTATGACATTTTTGGCCATATTTAAACTTTCGTAAAGCTATTCTGGAATTCTATGGGACATCTTGCAAGCATCTCAATTGGAGATCTTTAATGTTTCACATTGTATAAATGCAGTCTTGTTGTTTTTATGTGGGGACATCTGAGCCTACCACCTCTGAGATTCTGCTCAAATAGTCATAGCTGCGTTCATTGGAAATGGACTCACATAGACATTTTTATGTGATTTAGATGAATTCTTCTTAGCTTGTTTTAAAAAGTACCCTGCAAAGATCAAAAGAAGGAGAGGTGTGTAGTCACTCATGCTTGTACCTGTTAGGTCTTTCATAACGCACTGGTAAATAGCACCTGCGAACCACAAACCACTCTGGAGCGGTTATTTCATTTTTTGAAACAAACACCTGGTTTTTCAAGTACTTCTAAAACTTTTTTTTCTTCTTTCTAAAATGATTATTACAAAATAACACATGATGTTTATGAAAAAAGACTGTGACAAGGAACACTCTGGCAACAAGACGTTCATCCGACACATAGGTGGATCTGAAGCCAGCCACGGGTAACACTTAGCAACAGGCACTTGTTTCAACAGAGCATTTGTTGACTTTTTGGTTAAGCTGTGATACTTTCCCATCCATTCTACAACAAAGGTTTTGTTCTTTTCATCGGTTACTTTTACTTTATTTCTAGGCCGGAGTGGTTTAAACTTTTACGCAACAGCAGGGCAGGGTTACATGCACACAATATACTTTAAAAAATAGACGAATCGCAGCTCAGTGGTGGCCGACGTTCTCTTTAACAAATTTCTGTCAGTGCCTGATCCCCTTACTTTAGCTGAATCCCTTAATCAGCAACATGTGCTTTTTTCCCAGAAATTTCCAACAGTATGTATTGTGGTTTAAGTTTCTAAAAGTCTTAGCAAACTTGTTCATTCAGTAGATATGGTGCAGCATTCTGAGCAGGATTTACTTCCAGCCATCCCTTTTCAGAGTTTCTTATCCAGGTAATGATCAGAAGGTTCCCTCAGATTTTTTTTAAATGATTTTTCCTATCATAGATGTTAGTTCATTTTGAAAAGCTGATCAGGGTCGCTGTGAACTAAAACTATTCTGGCAGCAAAGGCACCAGTGCAGAACTCCTTTACGAATTGGATGCTTCCTTCTGTGTGGGCATTAGAGGTGTCAACCGCGTTCATTTAAACCTTAGTACAAGAAAGGAGAACTCACACAATGCAGAGCAGGGGTTCTCAAACTCGATCCTGGGGGACCCCTGTGGCTGCAGGCTTTTGTTCCTACCAGATTCCTAATCAGTGACAACACTCGATAGCACTGATCTCATTTCATTAGCTGGTATTATCGATCTTTTATTCTACATTCAGAAAAGCACAACAGCATGATTTTTACATTTATAAGAAACTTAGAAATATTTCTGTTTTTGCTATGGATTTAAATGCTTAAGTGTCTTTTTATTATATTTCGCCCTTTCTTTGTGCAGTTTGCTCCCTTCATTGAATCTTAATAATGACAATTAAAAAATAGCAGAACAGAAACCCAAAGTAGTAAAGAATGGATTAATTAAACAATTAGAACACCTAGAAAAGTAGAATGACAATCAAGATGAAAATACTGTTAAAAAGAAAAAAAATACATATAACTGACTAGTACATTTTAATACTTTTTTTTTTTTTTTTACCAAACTTAGTTTTCTAATTTGTATATTGTTCCCAAAACAGGGAATCTGGGAAACAACACTTCACTTAATTAGCCCAGGAGTCCAATTAAAAACAGAGGCTGGTTGGAACAAAAACCTGCAGCCACAGGGGTCCCCCAGGACCGAGTTTGAGAACCCCTGATGTAGAGAGTGCAAACTAAGCATTGATCTGGGGTCTCCATACAGAAGTACCGCTGAACACCAGCTACTGTGATTTGAGACAGAGTACAAGAAGCACAAATATATCAAAGGGGACCATTTTTCTGTACTTGGATCCCAGTGAAATACTACCACTTCACAGAAATAGCAAGTTGTATTTCTGCATCCACCTATGAACAAGCTTGAGAACAAACAATGACTAAACTATTACAACATTAACCACCCTGAAGGAACTCCCAGGTGTTTAAACACGGCACCCTTGCTCTGTCGCTCGTTCCAATAATCAAATTAACTCTTGTAACCATTGCTTCAAACCAGCATCAGACAATCGTCTTTATATGCATGCGATCCGGTTCAATTGTGGACAGCAGAAGCCAATGTGTGAAGCTGTGTTAACCTTATTATTTGCATTATGCATTATGTCCTTGTGAAATTGAAGGAACAAGTGGTGGTTCTTTAACCTGTGGTTGAGAGATATACTGTACTAGGCCCTAGACCCAAAGTGATCTCACAAGTACACTATACATAGGTGAGATTTTGTGAACACCTGATCATCACACCTATCCTGAGCTTGCTAGACTTCTCATTCCAAAACTACGGGCATTAATATGAAGTTTTTCCCCCTCCTTTGCGCCTATAACAGCCTCCACTCTTCTGAGAAGACTTTACACCAAATTCTGGAGTGTGTCTGCAGGAAATTTGTGCCCCTTCAACCAAAAAAAAGCATTTGTGAGGTCAGGTACTGATGTTGCATTCAAATTCATCCCAAAGGTGTTCCATAGGGTTGCGATCAGGATTCAGTGCAGGTTACTCAAGTCCCTAATGTCGGAATGGACCAGGGTTTGTGTATGGGGGCACAGTTATGCTGGAACATAAAGGGCGTTCCCCAAACTGTGGCCACAGTGTTGGAAGCACACAATGATCTAAAATGTCTTTGAATGCTTTAGTATTAATTGTACCCTTCACTGGTACCAAGAGGCCTAGCCCAAACCCCGACAAACAGTTCGGGACCATTATCTCTCCTTCACCAGACTCTACAGTAGGCAATGTGCATTGGGAATGTTGTGTTCTTCTGGCATCTGCCAACCCCAGATTTGTCCATTGAACTGCCAGATAGTGAAGTGTGATTCACCACTTCAGAGATCACGTTTCCACTGCTCCAGAGTCCAATGGTGTTATGCTTTGTATGACTCCACTCATCTCTTGGCATTATGCATAGTGATTTTAAGCTTGTGTGCACAGCTGCACAGCCATGGAAACCCATTTCATGAAGCACCTGATGCACAGCTCTTGTGATCATGTTGCTTCCTCCTCAGGCTGTTGTAACTGATGCAACAGCGAACTGGTTATTTTTACCTGCTGTGTGCTTCACCACTTGACAGCCCTGCTCTGTGAGTTTACGTGGTCTACCAATTTGTGGCTGGGCCTGGATACTTCCATTTTACAATAGTAGTATTTACAGTTGACCAGGGCTGAACAAACAGAGTAGAAATTTCACATACTGCCTTGTGCAAAGGTGACATCTTATGACAGTGCCACGTTTAAATTCACAGACCTCATCGGTACAACCCATTCTACTGCCAGTTTGTCAATGGAGATTGCATGGTTATGTTCTTGATTTTATGCACTTGATAACAATAACTGAAACACATGAGCTCAATAATTTGGACAGATGCCCAATACCATATAGTGTACCTTCAGCAGGCAAGTACTTAAAAAGGGACTCTTAGCCAGAAGGCTGTGGTACTGGGAACTGGAAAGACAGAAGAGAAAGTTACAACCAGCAGGTGGAAGAGAGAAAATTGAGGGAGATGGGAAGGAGTGCATAGAAAATGATGGGGATGTGGGCAAGTGGATCAGATACCCCACACGTTGAGCACTTGGTTTGTTATTTTGTGTGGTTTTGCTCTTTGTCCAATTACCTACACCCAAATACTTAAATTTATGTTAATAAACTATCTCCCACCATATTTGGGATTTCTTACAGCCATTCTGTGTTTGGCAACATCGTGCTTCATTTTAGGAAACTTGGACTTTCTGACAGAAATGTAATACTTTTCTACAATCATCCTGATACGTATGAAACTAAATTTCACTTTTCAATAAATTATTGAAGGGTAGTATTTCACTAAATTAGTTGACAGTGTGGTGTAGTGGTTAAGGCTTTGGGCTTGAAACCCTTAGGTTGTGCGTTCAGATCCCACTGCTGACACAAGGTGACCATAAGCAAGTCACTTGACCAAAAAATGAAAATTTAACCAATTATATCATAAATGTTGTAAGTTGCCTTGGATAAAGGTGTCAGCCAAATTAAGAAATGAAAATCAATATTTTGAGAGAGTATTACTGCCATCGAAATCAATACTCATTGGGCTGCCGATGTCATAAATGACTTCCCACCATTGTGTGTTCATTGCCAGCATTCAAATCACACCTTGTAAATGTTGTGGCTTAATTCATGTACTGCCAGAGTATAAATGGCAAATAAAAAAGTGACAAAAAATGTTGCAGGGTTAAACTAGAAAAACAAATGCAAAACCCAATGCTCAATTAAAAAGTCAAAAAACACATGGAAATCAGCAGCATTAAAGGCTGGTTAAGTAAAGTAATGTACACGGAGAAACTTGGAGGCAGAGTAGTGGGCACTACCATGTTTATAAAGCTTGGTGTGGCAACATTACATACCACCCTTCCAGGAGCCACATGGTCACAACTGATGTGACACTACCCACAACAAAAGAATCCAGCAAAATGACAAACAAAGTAACATTAAAAAATGAATAACACTAAGAAAAAGTAATGCATCAGACCTAAGAAGTACTGTATTAAAAATGAAATTAACCCATAGAAACTTAATTTATAGCAATTGATTTCTAAGAAACATCACTATTTGCCAAACATATTTTTGGGTCTGTGTACGTAGACGGTGCAGAGCTGGTTCATCAAAGTCCTGTCTGGGTTAGTAATCGCTGCTACCTTTGTGCTAATACTTTGTCCATTGCTGTCTTGGGGAAGACAGGAGTTTAAATGTTCACCTCCTGCTTTCCAAATGTCGTTGTTCAATATAACTAGGTAACTCCTAACACAGTGTGTCAAATGACAGCATTTGGGATCTGGGGACCTTGTTGATTCCAAAACTGAATGCTCACAGGACTTAAATCTAAACATTATGACACATTCATCCAGAGAACTCAATATGCTTTTGCCAGCTTTAGTCATTGCTTGCAGAGCAATTTATAACATTTGCCTTGCACAGTGGCACTGTGTTTAAAATGCTGTGATCACTTGTTAGGTTAAACAGTCTGCCTAAGGGGCTTCAGTTATGGACGTCTTAGCAAATGATCCACAAACTGCTTGCCAGAAAAATTATTTTTTACGGATGGTAACATCAGTAGAACTCAAACTCTTTTCATCCAGAACTTTGGTCTAATGAAAGATGGCATCAAAGTTTCTTCACATGAACATTCAGAAGTAAGTAACGCTACTTTCAGTTTAGATTTGAAAGGGTAGGCTAAAGAGAAAGATCAGAGAAGGTCATACAGGCAGTAGAGAGGAGGAACTGGTATTTACTTGCAGTAGTTTGCTCATCTTTAAGAATCTTGTAATTAGTATCTATTCATTCCTGAGTAATTTCTACTAAACAGTGTATATGATACATTATAGTGACAGTGTATATGATATTGACAAACTTTGTGAATGCATGTCAAAATTAACAGTGGACAAGGTCTCTTTTTGAAATCTTGAAAAGCCTTTCACATACAAAATGATCATCTCATGCCTGTTATGATCTTGCTTTATTTATTAAAATTTCTTTACTTGTATCCACATTGTTCTTCCTGTGTGTTCATATTTTCCCTTTGTGGAGATCAGCCAGCCACAGACAGAGAATCAGACTCACCAGTCCAAAACCACACGCTTTTATTTTGCCTTTCCCAGCACAAAGTGCACAAATCAGTAACAATAAGCTCACAGTCCTTATTTTTTCTTCTCTTTTCCTTTTGTGCCACCTCTTCTCCTCTCTTGCAAGCTCTGTCCTCTGCCTCCCGATTCTGGCTCCTTAAATGAAGTGTGGCGGCCCCTTTTATGTTGCACCCGGATGTGCTTCAGGTGCACCCTGATGATTTTCCTTCAGCACTTCCTGGTGTGTCAGAAGTGCTGCATGGGCACCCGGAAGCACACCAGGTGCACTAAGATTCTTTTCCCCCTAGCGGTGGGTTGAGCTTCCAAGCTCTGTTCCTGTGGCCCTGATGCCAACCAGGATGGCTGCCCTCTTGGGGGAGATATTGTTTCTCTCCTGGTCCTTCCCTTCTCCATGCGTCCTGGCTAGGTATGGGTCCCAGCTGTCTGCCACACCTTCCATTTGTGGTTTTCGCTTATGTTGAATCCAATCACATCTACGTTTTTTTGTTTTGGAATTTTTTTAATGTTATTAAAATATTTCATAACATTTCTAGCTACAGTTTATCATTGACTTTCATGGGTGCTGAAATTATAGAGCGTTTGCTTGTAGTCTGCCACAGTGATTTACTGGAGATGAGTGACACCTGACGTCTGTTGTGTGATGAAATAAAGTCAAGGCTGATGATACAAATACAAAGTTTGTGTTTCTTCTTTAGTTCTCTTTGGCAAAAACATCTCTACAGTATTAAGACTTTGAGTTTGGTTTTAGTTTTGGACTTTGGTGAATGATTGTTCTGACTTCCTGGTTATCGAAGTTAACGCTTTGTTTTTTGACAGATGTCTCCTTTTCTGGTCTGTAACATATGGGCTTGTAGAGTTTCCCTAATACTACCGCAGCAGATGAATTACAAATTGTCACATGTATACACATGAAGAGCATTCGCAGAGTTCTTATTAGTTAAGCACACCAACACAAGTGCCCGAGGAAGTGTCGTTGCTAACACCCTCTGTTCTTTTACCCACAGACCAGAGGATGAGCCACTCGATAAACCTCGATGTCCCTTACAGATTTTCACTGAAATTCCTTCCCTTTTCTATCCAACAGGCCATTTAAAGAACCAAGTCGCTGGAAGTCAGCGTTCATTGATGAATCTAGTTCCAGAGAACAGAATTCCACAGCGGAGAGCAATTGCTAAAGCCTGAGAGAAAGGCATGATACATGTGTCCATGATACATTTTTAGACTGTCTTATTTAAGATTTTTAGTTTCTTATTAACATTCCCCAGCACTTCTCCCTCTTATTATTTATCTCAGTATTTTTAATAAAATTATAAAACTTCATGGAATAGGTACATGATGATTGCAAAATGCAATTCAGAGTTGGTTCAAAAGAAGGAGACAAAGGTAGGCCTCACAAATTAATGACCAAGCATTGTAAGAAATAAACTAGAAGACTGATTTTATGAGCACCACACTCCAAATGACAGCCAGCTTGGGTTCAAAAATGGAAGATTATGTCCTACACTCTGAGTGGAGATATGTGAGCAGGTTTTACATGCCACACTTGGACTTCAACTTCTAAGTGTGAATTCTAAAGCCAGAATCTATTGGTATTATTGGGAAGTACAAAATTAGTTTCAGGCTGGCTAATGTTTAATAAGCACATGCTATAGACACCCTACATGGCCTTTCCTAATTTGTATTAATAACAGTGTTTATGGCGTAATATGAAAACTTGAGAAGTTTACAAGGCACACCCAACTTTCAGGAACAGCTAATGCTTGAGGATGAGCAAAATTTGCTTAGTAAAGCCTGAAGTTCACAAAACGGTGAAAATGCACTTTAATGCAGACAAGTGCAAAACAGTTCATGCAAATAAAAAGAGAGAGAGAGAGAGGTTAGGAGCACACACTGATACAGTGCATTGCGGCAACCACCACAAACCAACTCAGGATCCAGATTAGGACCCGAGTGCGGCCATGCAATGGGTGATACCTCAGCACCACACTAATTCAGATGGAGTGGGAACAGTAACAAAAATGCACATGAGGTGACAATGAGGCACACTCTAAAAAGGAAATTGGGGTGAAGAGTGCAGAAAGAGAAAAGATTCTCCATATTGATTGGCTTTCAAAATGTGCCAACCTAGTGAAACACAGGAAATTCGAAGCTCTGCTGAGTAGTGAGGGAGTCACATAATCTCGCACACCCTGCAGATCTTAGTTGGGTAATCAGACATCATCAAGGGCCACAAGATCTAGCAACTGTAGTCACTAAGTGTGACATGCTCTCTGACTCTTAAGTTGTGTAGAGCAGTTTTGGTCTAAGTCTGCCTTATCTTACATTTGCCAGGCAGATTGCTGGGGAATTGACTGTGATAGACTGCTGACTTCTCACATCAACAACTACAAAGTGCAAAGGAAGAAAGGACAGTTAGATATGGCTTGAAGAGTAACTCCTTTTTGCAAAACCTCCCTAGTTTGGTAATTTCACATCTCCCATCCAAAATGGTGCAGCAGTTAACTATCAACATTCCTGGCATGGAGGTAAGGTTGTACAATTTTTGAAATGGTATGTTTCAAGTCCAACTCATTCTGCCTTCTGTTTAGGTTCCATCTGCTCTGAAGTAGTGGAGGCTGTGGATTCTTCTTTGTACGCATACAAGGAATATTAATATTACATCAATTGAATTTATACTCAGGCTTCTGCAACCATCTAAATCACGGGCTTGTTTTTGCTTCATGGTTTTACTTTTCTATTTTAATTTATAAACCCTTTAGCCAAGTACACAGTACATACTTTCTGGTAATTACATTATTATTGCTACATTTTGTAACGTTTTTCCACCACTAATGTTCATATAATGGTTAGAGCCACACCATGAAATTGAAATTACTTGATTACAATTTAATTCTCTGCAATATGTACTGTAGTATTATTGTTATTTATTATACTAGAGGTCTTCACCCCCTGCTTGCTTCGCTTGTCAACCCTCCCCCGGCCTGAGCTACACGGTAGCCACTTCACGTCTCTGCCACACACATATGTGGATTTTACTTTCACCAAACAACAACTCTTTTAATTCTCACAGATACGCTCCTTCATTGGGAAGAAACACTACTTTTTCCTGATGGCAACACGAATTAGACGATCTACAAGTCTCCGACTTAAAGTTTAAATCCGAACAATATGTTCGATCTCTTTTCTTTGCTCCATTATTTCACTGAGTAATGATTTCTGTTTGTTTGCGCTTACGATCTTTACATTTTTTGGAGACTTTCGAATTTTAGTACTAATAACCCTAACCCTAACCCTAACCCTAATTATCTCTAACCTGCTCTGCATGTGTACCGTGCCAACGTTTTTGAATTTTTTACGATGTTCTACTTTGTCATCTACTCTTTGTCTTTTATTTTTGGCCCCAGGTGTGGTTAAACCTCTTGGCACAAAGTCTCATCTCGCGGGATGTGAAAGTATCTCTCTGAAAAAGTCATGTCTCGTCCCAGGATTTTTTTTTATTATAATAAAAAGATGTACACTTTATTATATGTACACTTTATATAATTCCTGCCATTTACTGATTACTTATTTTGTATTTGGCATTATTATTTTTATTATTATTATTTTATTATTATTATTATTATTTTTAAAGACCATCTGTCTTGAATTCACAGATCTCCTTATCTGGCCAAGCAGATGGGTGATTCCCCTCAGATCGAGGGGTCCATAGCCTGTGGGCTCTGACCTTCATTTCTTATATGCCTGGCTGAGTGTTTTCACCAGTAGACCCTCTTGTTCAATATCAGCAGAACTTTCATTTTGGATCCTCACTAATGTTCCCATTCAAAGTTTCATTGTTCTTGTATCATCTCCCTTTCTTTACTATTTTTTGATTATTTTGATCTCTCGTAAACATATGTACAATTCTTGTGTTTACACATATTAGCATGATCTTGTACAGTGCAAGTTTTCTATACAATATTATTAATACATTTTAATATACATATAAGTGGTAAAAACAATACCATACTTATTTTCAACTGCATATAATAACAATCACTTCTTTAATCAGTACCCTGCTCCTTTGTTGCACTTTTTTCTGATAGTAGTTTATATCAGATTATCATTTAAAGAGACATGCTATATATATTTGTATACAACTGAATCACAAGCAGCACATGTAACATTTAGCCAAACTGGCTTTTGTTAATATAGACAGTCCATGCCCTTACGCTTTAAGCCACTGAAAGAACAGCCTTGAGAGCTGAGCCTCTGCATGCAAACTCAAGGTGGACCACACCCTGAATGGAGGGCTTGTCAGCCTCTGAGAGCAGATATTTTTCAGCTGGGCTGCTCTGTGCACTTTGTGTTTTTGTGGCAATTACTTTGTTCTGATGGGTGTGTTCCCACTGTTGACAGCAACGCTTTTTTCATTCTGAAATATGTTACTTTAGATTAGACATTTTTAACTGTGCCTCATAAGTGCAAACTTGTTTGTCAAATTGAAGATTAGCAAAACATCCACTTCAAAACAGGAGGAAAAGTAAATAGATGACTTTGATATATTTGACAAGCCATGTTGTCAGACAACAGGGCCAGATTATTATCATGAAATGGATTGTTAAAATGAGAAAAACAGGGTTTATATCGTGCATTTTATATCTTCTTCTGTATATATCTCATTAAAGAAAAAGTGCAGACTGTCTTTAAGAATGGCTTTAGCAAGATAAGAACATTTAAATTATGCAGAACGATTGAAGTGTCCAGTCCTTGAGCCACACATCTTTGGATTCTAAGAAAAGGAGGGTCTACTGGGGAACAGACTGGATGGATATGGATAGAATCTCTCAAGAGTTTCCAGGTCACCACATCAGCAAATCTAGGCACTGGTACCATAAAGGAATGTGACATCACCACCAGGATTACAGGCCATTAGCTTGTTTTGTTTCAAAGACCCAGCACTGAAGTTTCCTGAGGGATGTGCTGGTACGCCTGATTTGATTCTAAACTTGCTTCTTGATTTTAGTATGTTGTTGGCACCCTAATCACCTGACAGTTATATTTTAGTACCAGAACCGTTAACCATTCTACACAACATGTTGCAACATTTAGCTGATCCACACATACTGTATATAAGGTGAACTTTTAATCATCAGGAAATAAAATTATGATTATCATTATTTGTTTGCTTAAGTTTTTGAGCAATTTTTTATTTTTATTTCAATACAATGCAACTTATTTTTTTATACCACACTTCACTGAGTGCACGTGCAGAGCACTGTGAACAATTCTCCCTTAAAATGCAAGTATAGATTATACTAATGAATAAATACGGAACTGGTATTCATATAAATACATTTGTTAAAACACACAGAACAAGGTAGAAACTGTTAAACCGTTAATGGACATCAAGAATATCTGTCCATTAATTAATTCATGAACTATGGCCAGATGACAACAAAGGAGATTCAAATTATAAAAGAGAAAGTCAAAACAAACACCAAGTCATAGTCTTGGAGACCTTTGCCAACTAGTTGCCTACCGACACTTGGGTTTTCAAAAGTGGAATCTGTGCTGGCCATCCAATCTAATGAGAACATCTTTCCATCCAGTTATTCCAATGGTCTTTTATACTAGATGACTTTTCCATATGCAGGTGAGTAGCCTGGCAGTACAGCAGCAGCACCAAGTTCCATATTCAGATACCATGAAGAGAAGAGAATAGGGGACAGTTAGTACAAGTTTAAAAATATTGTACTACTTATATTTCTGTACAAAAGACTAAGAGATGCAGTATGTACAGCAGCTCTAGTCAAGGTATGCTAAACTGGAGCAGTAAGTCTTTAGCTTGGATTTAAAAGCTGAGACTGAGGGGCACCTCTTATTGTAGCAGGCAGACCATTCCACGGGATAGGGCCCTGTAACTAAAAGCACCACCTCCCACTGTTATTATATGAATTCTTGGAATCAAGAGCAGACAGACATTTTGAGATTTGAATGTGTGCTCTGGTTTGTAAGTAAAGATAAGCATGGCCTTGGTCATTTAAGGCTTTATATGTTAAAAGGAGGATTTTCAGATCAGCCCTAACTGGGAGCCAGTGTACAAACTTGTGAACTGATGTTACATATTTGTATTTTCTTGTTCTTATAATAATTCTTGCAGCAGCATTTTGAATTAACTGACAGCTGTATAAAGAATGATTAGAGCATCCAGTGAATCACATATAGCACTAGCCAATCCTAATGGAAATAAATGCACCAACTAGTTTTTCAGGACCTTGCATATTTTGAAAACATCTTAATCCTCCAACATTTTTAAGATTGCAAAGACATGTTTGTGGCAGTTTTGTAATGTGTGTTGTAAATGACATGCTAGTATCAAAGAACACCTAGATTGCAGGCTAATTCAGTAAACCTAATGGTGATTCCAACTGAGTTAAAGAGTGACAGAATGTTGTTGCAGTCAGCATCATTCTGTCCAATAATTATCATTTCTGCTTTATCTGTGTTCAAAGATCTGTAGTTCTCATTCATTCACTCGTTTACCTCACTTACGCAATTAATGAAGGACTGCATCAGACAAAAGTCAAAAAGCAGCTGAAATGTGCTGACAGTAGGTTTTGTGGTGATAGCAGCACATCAGCATATCCTCAACTCAAAAATGACAAGCCACATGCCAGATCACATCTAATCTTAACATTAATAATTAATAACTGTTAAGAAAAGTTTATCAAAAACTAGGAAAAATGGAAAGAGGGGAAGCTTCTGTAAAAGGCTGCTGCCTACCCAGAAAACATCCACGTACAGTATATGAGAGGAGTTGAGAAACAGACATCTAGTTTAAGAGTGACCAGTTGGTTTGGATGTGACAATGTTTTAATCTTCTTAAATTTATTTTTAGCATTTTTAGTTTGGTTGCCACGATGTAATATGTTGTTTCCTGCATGTATGCTATGTGTGTGATGTAATGTTGGCCATCCTATTTA